>NC_091821.1:382923447-383244697 GCF_038994185.2 Dermacentor albipictus | reverse complement strand
GTCGGCCACCGGACCGATGTATGCCCAACTCCAGAAGCAAACCTATGCCCCCAGTGTGGTACACGGAACCCCACTCAGGACCATCCCTGTCACCCCCGGTGCGCCTTATGCCAGGGGTCTCATCCTACGGCTTCCAAGGAGTGCCCTGATCGACTGAAGAAGGCATCTTCGGCATCGCAAAGGACCAGCCGCAGGGACTACTCTCGGTCGAAGTCTCGGTCACGCACAGACCAGCAACGGAAGCGTTCCCGCTCCGGGTCTCGCTCCTGCTCGCGGAACCAACAAGGAGCGACCCGGAACCTCAGCGGACCTGCTGTACCGGGATCACAAGCGGTGAGCTGGTCAGCACGGCTTTTCCCCTCTCACACAGTCCACCAAGACAACACCCTCTCATCACGTCTACACACAGCACCACATAATTCTTCATCCATACACAATACTGATGTTCAACTGCAAATTCTAGCTGAACTAAAGGCAATCAGAGAAGAAAACAAACGCCTTCATGAAGAAAATAACAAACTTCGCACGCAGATTGCAGAACTATACGCGACTCGTACTGACAATCAGCATTCCACACCAGTAACCGCACCCTCAATGCCATCATCTTCGGAGCATTCTGAACCCATGATTCTCGCGGAATCAGCAAAACCGACAGAAATCGCACAAGTCGAGGAGAAAGTTGATGTACTGCAACGGCAGCTTCTAGCAATGCAACAAAGCATCCAGCAACTGGCAAGTGTTGTTGAAGAAACGCGGCTCGCAAAAGATCAGCGACGCAAGAAAGTCAGAACACTAGTACAACAGGAAGCAGAGCAGGGACACCCTGCCGATCCACCCGTCAGCCAGGACGAATAGCAAAACCAACCACAGGAACGAAAAACCACTCATAATCTGGCAATGGAATTGTCGCAGCTACAAACGCAAGCAAGGGTCACTAAGACAGTACATCTGTAACGCCAAAACGACACCAAGCGTTATCGCACTACAGGAAACAGGCACACACCCAACTCAATCTGGCTACAACACACATACCACCACGCCTGAAAGCCGCGTGGCCACACTTACAGCTAAAACGCTCACAACCACACAACACACAATAGACGGCAGTGACGTCGACCATAACCTAATTGAGATCCTGCCGCTCCAACGAGGCCGAAAGAGCCTTTTCATACTGAATATATACAGCCCACCCAAGCAGAAGCAGGCCAAGTTCGACTACTTGATCACTAAAGCGATTGGCATAGCCAAAAATAATAGTCTGCTGATTGTAGGCGACTTCAACGCTGCTCACCAGGCATGGGGCTACACGACAGCCACATCAAAAGGCACTGCACTCCAGTGCACGATACAGCAGCATCGTCTCACCATCCTCACAGACCCCGCATACCCCACACGTCTAGGAAACAGCGTCTCCCGAGATACATGCCCTGACCTCACCCTCACTAAAGGGATACAGCAAGCAGCCTGGCACAACACGGAGGAAACTCTGGGCAGTGACCACTGCATACTTGCCACCACATTGAACGTTACGCATGCACGCCACCCGATAAAAAAGACAACACTCACAGATTGGACAGCTTTTCGCAAAGAGCGAGCGGATGACTCCTCAACGGGTATTACGGATCTCGAGCAGTGGGTACGAGAGCTCCATCAAGACGTAGCCAGACATTCAAAACAGATCACACTGACCACAGACATACCGGCCGTAGACCCACGCCTTCTTCACCTCTGGGAAGCACGTCGAGGCCTTGTTAGGAGATGGAAGCGCCAAAAACATAATCGTAAATTGAAACTACGTATAGCGAAACTCACGGCAACCGCGGAATTTTATGCTGGGGAGCTCACCCGTCACAACTGGCGACAACTATGCAACAAGTTGCAGGGTAATCTTAGCACGGCCAAAACATGGTCGCTGCTACGCCATCTTCTTGACCCCACACAAAGCAAGGCAATTAGCCAGCAAACAATCCAACGTATCCTCCACAACCATCCGGGTTCTGATGACGAAATCCTGGAGGAGTTGCGGGCGCGGTACATAGGCGATTTCGAACCCACACAAGGACTACCTCCAACCTACAGCGGGAGCGACAATTACGACCTCGACAAGCCGATCACTATCACTGAGGTGCAACAAGCACTCCATGCACTCACACGAAACACCACCCCAGGCAAGGGTAAAATAAATAACAAGCTCCTGCGCAATCTGGATGATGGCACCATTCAGTCTCTTACAGACCTCTTTAATCATCACTGGGAAGCGGGTACACTGCCAGCAGACTGGAAGCACGCGGACATCATACTCATCCCGAAGCCAGGCAAACTCTCCAGCTTAGAAAATATGAGACCAATTTCACTGACTTCATGCCTAGGCAAGCTTCTGGAACATGTCATTCTCAATCGGCTTCAACCTTACCTAGAATCCAGCGACCTCTTTCCCGAAACAATGTTCGGATTCCGGCCCCACCTTTCTACCCACGACATACTTCTTCAGCTGAAGGAACAAGTCCTTGAACACGTCTCACCGCACAACACCGGAGCGATTTTAGCACTCGATCTCAAAGGCGCTTTTGACAATGTGGCTCACCATACCATCCTTACAAACCTAAGCCTCACGAACTGTGGTCGTAATACTTACAATTATATACGCGCCTTTCTAAGCAACCGCACAGCCACAATAGGCATTGGCTCACTCAGAACCCCGACGTTACCTACCCGCAACACAGGAACCCCACAAGGTGCTGTTCTATCACCCACCCTTTTCAATATTGCTATGATGAAATTACCTGACAAACTCAAAGCAATACCAGGAATCAGGCATGCAATATACGCCGATGACATCACTATCTGGACCACCGCTGGTTCCGAAGGAGAGAAACAAGACGCCCTTCAACAAGCGACCGACGTCGTCCAGCAATATGCAAAATCAAGTGGTCTCCGGTGCTCCCCCGAGAAGTCAGAACTATTAGTCGTTCGACAGAAATCCCGAAGAAAACTCAATGAACTACCAAACATCACACTCATCCTCGACGACAAAGAAATACCCACAGTAAACCGCGTCCGCATTCTCGGACTTCACATACAACAGGACGGCAGAGGCGCATACACCATCCAACGTCTCAAGCAGACCACCTTCCAGATCATGCGAATGGTCAGCCGTATCACCACCAAACAATACGGACTGAAAGAAGACGACATAATACAGCTCGTCCAGGCCCTGATAATCAGCCGCATTGCCTACGCTGCCCCGTACTTGCCCCTCACTCCCAAAGAGATAGATCAATTAGACGTACTTCTTCGGAAAGCCTACAAGCAAGCGCTCGGCCTACCCCCGGGAACAGCGACACTCAAGCTTGAAGCCCTAGGAGTGCATAATACTATAAGAGAAATTATAGACGCCCACCTCACAAGCCAACGAGAACGACTAGCCCTCACACCAACAGGAAGAACAGTCCTAGCGCGCCTAGGCTACCCCACACACAGCAAAGGCCACGAACAAGCAATCCATCTGGCCCCCAACTTGCGAGAGCACATCAAGGTAGCCCCTATCCCCAGAAGCATGCACCCGGAACATCATGCCGATCGTCGCCAAGCTCGCGCAAAAGCTCTACAGACAAGATATGGCAGTCTCCCCACCACACTATACACAGATGCCGCGCAGTACCCCCAAAAAGCAGCCATGACGGCCAGCGTTGTCGACTATAACCTACAAGAGGTGGTGTCGATGACTGTCCGCACTGCCAGCGCCCTCGTAGCGGAGGAGACAGCCATCGCCTTGGCCATCACCTCTAGTCTGACCAACGAGTACATCACAATTGTTACCGACTCCCAGGCAGCCTGCCGTAGCTACGCGAGAGGTCGAATATCTTCAATCGCCCACCGACTCCTCAAACAGGCCTCCGCATTCCCGGACGTTGAAATAGTGTGGACTCCAGGACACGAGTCCCTCCGTGGAAATCAGCGTGCGCACGCTGTAGCCCGAGCTCATGCCACCCGGGCGCCACAAGAGAGGGATACGGACGCATCCATGGAGCCCGTACCTTTACAATACAACGCCATACTACAACACCACAGATTGAACAGACGACAATACCCACCTCCACACAAGACCCTCTCACGTGAAGACGCCGTAACATGGAGACAACTACAAACCAATACATACCCACATTTAAGCAGACTACACGCAATCCACCCTACACTATACTCATACAAATGTCCTTTTTGTAATGATTACGCCTCCCTATATCACACCACATGGGCGTGCCCCAACGTGAAGGCGGCCCCGCAAATACCCAACCCCACACCCGAGCAGTGGGAGGCCGTGCTTACTAGTTCGGACCCTCGTAACCAGCAGCAACTGGTGCGGCGGGCCCGGGAGACAGCAAGAGCCGCAGGAGCCCTGGACTAAGGGCGCCTTCCGCACAAGCAGAAAGACATCTGCTTGTCCTTTCTTTTATTTTTTAAAATAAATGTCTCTCCTCCTCCTCCTCCTCCTCCTCCTCTCCTGCTTTACGTCATTCTACTGCTTTGCACCCTTGCTCATCTCTCTCTCGCCCTCCATATATATATATATATATATATATATATATATATATATATATATATATATATATATATATATATATATATATATATATATATATATATATATATATATATATATGTGAACGTGAAACTCACTTCTTTAAAACTTGCATACCACCACAGTTAGATTCGCAAAGCTGCATTTGATTGCCTAAACACATAGATGACGATGAGGAGATTACTGCCTCTGACTTTTCCTCACTGGACCCTTCATTGTTATATGTACGAGATTGTACTCGGTATAAATGGGACAAAGAGTCGCATGCCACAGGCCGCCCTGCTGCAAACCACTCTCATCTACTTACGCGAGAAATATACTCAGCACACCCACATCTACACTTATGCCTCAACTTCTTCCTGTGGCCTTTGTGTGCCCTCAACAAGACAAATGCTTTCTTACCGGCTGCAGCGGAGGACATCCTCAACGGCAACAGAACTTCAAAGCATTAAAAAAGCTGTCCTCTATATACTGCGCCGAGCGCCTGACGAATGGAGGATTTTCACCGACTCTAATGGAGCAAGTTGCTAAGGTATTCTCCATCAACTTTTATACCCCATTCTTCCCACTCCAGGTCTCTGAATACCTCCTGTAAACATGCGGTGAATAGCATTGGAGAGATGGTATCTCCCAGTCTGACGCCTTTCTTTATTGGGATTTTGTTGCTTTCTTTGTGGAGGACTACGGTGGCTGTCGAGCCGCTATAGATATCTTCCAGTATTTTTACATATGGCTCATCTACACCCTGATTCCGTAATGCCTCCATGACTGCAGAGGTTTCGACTGAATTAAACGCTTTCTCGTAATCAATGAAAGTTATATATAAGGGTTGGTTATATTCTGCACATTTTTCTATCACCTGATTGATAGTGTGAATATGGTCTATTGTTGAGTAGCCTTTACGGAATCCTGCCTGGTCCTTTGGTTGACAGAAGTCTAAGGTGTTCCTGATTCTATTTGCGATTACCTTAGTAAATACTTTGTAGGCGACGGACAGTAAGCTGATCGGTCTATAATTTTTCAAGTCTTTGGCGTCCCCTTTCTTATGGATTAGGATTATGTTAGCGTTCTTCCAAGATTCCGGTACGCTCGAGGTTATGAGGCATTGCGTATACAGGGTGGCCAGTTTCTCTAGAACAATCTGACCACCATCCTTCAACAAATCTGCTGTTACCTGATCCTCCCCAGCTGCCTTCCCCCTTTGCATAGCTCCAAGGCTTTCTTTACTTCTTCTGGCGTTACCTGCGGGATTTCGAATTCCTCTAGGCTATTTTCGCTTCCACGATCGTCGTGGGTGCCACTGGTACTATATAAATCTCTGTAGAACTCCTCAGCCACTTGAACTATCTCATCGCTGATTCGCTGATGATATTGCCTTGCTTAGTAACTCAGGAGACCAATTGCAATGCATGCTCACTGACCTGGAGAGGCAAAGCAGAATGGTGGGTCTCAAAATTAATCTGTAGAAAACTAAAGTAATGTTTAACAGTCTCGGAAGAGAACATCAGTTTACGATAGGTAGCGAGGCACTGGATGTGGTAAGGGAATACATCTACTTAAGGCAGGTAGTGACCACGGATCCGGATCATGAGACTGAAATAGCCAGAAGAATAAGAATGGGCTGGGGTGCGTTTGGCAGGCATTCTCAAATCATGAACAGCAGGTTGCCACTATCACTCAAAAGGAAAGTGTATAACAGCTGTGTGTTACCAGTACTCACATATGGGGCAGAAACCTGGAGGCTTACGAAAAGGGTTCTGCTGAAATTGAGGACGACGCAACGAGCTATGGAAAGAAGAATGATCGGTGTAACGTTAAGGGATAAGAAAAGAGCAGATTGGGTGAGGCAACAAACGCGGGTAAATGACATCTTAGTTGAAATAAAGAAAAAGAAGTGGACATTGGCCGGACGTGTAATGAGGAGGGGAGATAACCGATGGTCATTAAGGGTTACGGACTGGATTCCAAAGGAAGGGAAGCGTAGCAGGGGGCGGCAGAAAGTTAGGTGGGCGGATGACATTAAGACGTTTGCAGGGACAACATGGCCACAATTAGTAAATGACCGGGGTAGTTGGAGAAGTATGGGAGAGGCCTTTGCCCTGCAGTGGGCGTAACTAGGCTGATGATCATGATGGTGATGATGATGATGATGATGATGATGATGGAGCACTACAAGTATTGCGCAGTCTGTTAAAAAAGAAACAATCATCAGCCTGTTTCTTTCTACACTGCGTACTTACATCACTTGGCCATCGCATCAGGCCACTGTATCTTATTTTAGTGGATACCGGCTCACTGTGGTATTCTGACCAACGGAAAAGCAGACGAAGCGACACACAAAGGTCTTCAACACCAAAACTATATGCGGATTTATTTCACTAGATCTGATGCTTCCCAACTAGCTAAAATATTTGCTTCAGAAGAAAAGGATCGGCTGTGGAGCTTGCCGATACAACATTACCCTTTCCTTTACTCAATCGTTTCGAATCTGAGATCCAGACTCCCATCCAGCATTCCTCGCCATTTGGAAACTCTATATCATGGTCCTCGCCTGAACACCGTCTATCGAAACGGCTTATGGTACCGCTTCGGTTAAGGGACAAGTCCACACTGCAACAACTGTGGCTCAATTGAAACCGTGAAGCATATCCTGCATCAGTGTCGAGCGTATGCCGCCGAGCGTGTGTTCTATGAACATTGCATGCATTTACTTACACATAGGCCTTTGTCATTTGACTGTGCCTTCGGCCCTTTAGCCTGCCTTACACGACAGAGGCTTGCGATGAACTTTTAATTCACCTGCTTAGAAAACATTGGTCAACCCGACAAACTTTCGTTAGACTCTGTGACCCTCATGCACCTCTCACACAGCGAATTCGGTCACTTCATTGTAGGACGGTGCATACACTGAAGGACTTTACCAATGCACGCCGTGCCCAATTCTCAGTGCCCAATTTCTTTAGGTTATTCCTTTTTTTGTGTCTCTCTCCTTCTCTCTTTCTCTCCACAGTTCCCTTCCCCACAGAGAGTAGCGTGTCAGCGATGGCTGTACGCCGGCTAAGATCTCTGCCTTTCATTAAAGGGCTATCGCTCTCTCTCTTTTTTCTCATTACAGGTTGCTGCTACATCCTGGATTATCCCGCAATCGCGAGCAATTCGAAACGCACTACAAAGTTGCTCTCCGCTGTCTGTGACGATTTAGTGTCAGATTTCTCGAAATAGGGCGACAATATTATGTGCAAACCACTTCCGTCCAGTTAAACATGCCGCGAACTTCATATGCAGGTATCCAGGATGAATATTTTGAGTAATCGCTTCCGTGTTAACTTTGAAAAACGATTGATGGCAAGGTGAAATATAATGCACAAGGAGTCTTAAAATGAAACACACACACACACACACACACACACACACACACACACACACACACACACACACACACACACACACACACACACACACACACACACACACACACACACACACACACACACACACACACGCGGCCAGACGGATGGTAGTTTGCAGTATAAATCACTTCTTGGAGACGGCTTGCCCCTCGCTCCACAGGCCACAGTGCATTTTTTTTGGCACGTGCCAATCTTCTTGAGTTTGTTTGACGCCTGGAATACCCAAACGATCAGTTTAGGACCGCTTTCGTTGCTCATCTAATTCAACTACATTGTCGACATTACTTCAAACACATCTGTTCAACCCTGCGTGTACTGTAGATGAATACGCCCTACACCCAAATATTACTAATACGCATGACCAGCTAACACTGAACAATGTATCTCTTTCTTGTAATTCGAGCAACACGTGGCAAATGAAGATTACCTTTAAAAAATACGTATTCAATAGACATTCGCTAAAAAGAAAGCGCTGCTGCGTTTTCCGTATGAAAACAATGTCATCAGGGTGGAACACGCGGGTGAATTCGGTTATCTCAGTGTAAGCTTTTCTACCGACTTGAAGTGGCGGAGACACAGATTCATCCTGCGCAAGGTCTTTTAGGAAGCTGGGCCATCTTAAACGTACATTAAAAGGGGTAACAAGTCATTGCAAGCCTACAGCTTACAAATGCTTCGTAAGATCTGTCCTGGAATATGCCTAGGCTGTATGGGTGCCTTACAATGCTCAAGATGTATGTAGAGTTGAAGCTGTTCACAAAAAAAAGACTATAAGGTTTATATTTCGACGCTATGACCGGCATTCCTCAGCCTCGCCTTATGCTCGCTTATTGTCCCTCGAAAACTATGAGTTCAAGAGTATATGTGCACGTGTTGGCACTTTGCATAAAATTGTATGCGGGCCGTTGTACTGATGCCCCATCCCCTGTGTGAGTTGTACGGCAAGTGTCACCCACTGAACAGCGCCTCCTGAATATTAAGCCGTTCGCGTTCTTTTTTTTTTGGTGGTTATAAGTTTTTAATTTTTTCATTTAATTTTGTGTTGTGGAATAATTTACACGGCGCATTGTGGCTGTTGCTACACGAACTATTCGTGAATGAGTAGCCTAACTACGTGCTCTGTTAATATTTCTTGTAGTCACTTGTACTGTTTTTGTACCCATCCCAGTGTCCCGGGATAGCTGTATCTATATATGAATTGAATAAATAAATTGCTTCGCAAATCGCAAATCACAGTGGTGTCGCGGCGCAACCTGGTTTTTTCAAGGCGCTATTGCGAACAAAGATAGGCGACGCCTACAAGCCATTTCAAGCGGGTTTGATTATTGTGATTCCTACGTGTCTCGGGACGTTTTCTTTTTTTTAATGTTGTTCTCGAAAGCAACGAGATTAACGAAGCATTTATTGGGGAACTGGTGCATGTCGTCCATTCATCCAAGGGAGCTGGTTGCGACCTTGTATAAAACCACCAAAATAATACATAATCGCAGGCGAGAATACGAGCGGGAAAGTAAGGAAAACGCTACGACGCTCATTCTCGTCTCTTATCGTGTACACGTTCGCAAGACGTGTTCCACTTTGTTCTTTCATCTCCACGTTTAATTCTGCCGTTTCTGTTTTCATTGACGTGCTCGCCGATTGAACCGATGTGCATGTATTATGCAAACCCCTCTTTGCTGTGGACTTCATCGTCCTGTGTTCATTTAGGCTGCAGTAAATATGGCCAGGCAAGAACGCAGCCAGTTACACTTACCATGCTTATGTTAAGTATCGACAGGGAGGTCGAACAGCCGATTTGAAAAGTTTTCGTCCCACACGGCTTTGCGGTGCATGTAATTAGGGAACAGAAACAATCCAGCCGTGCAGCCATGCGAACGGTTTTTCCTATAGATATTTTAGCGCAGTTCGAATAGGTCGGAACTTGCCGTCAATATAGAGCGAACTGGGCACGGCCCTTGTAGTGTGTGTTTTATCGGGCTGCCATTAGTTTCACTGTCAATTTTCCGGTCAAACAAACAATGGTCCGCAGTTCGCAGAAGGATCAGGACATTGATAGCGGAGGCATACGAAATCGAGTCTGCCACGTGGCGTTCACATGTCGACCCGTTGTAGCCATCGATCCCAGTGCAGCCATCGATTGCTTCTGGGCAATCACTAGAAAGTTAAGCAGGGTCGCATTCTGGTGTGTCGGTATATAAAACTATTCAGTAGCTTGGCTCATCCTACACCAAAGTACTGAAGCAAGCATCCTGAAACCTGTCGAACCATACATGTGCCTATAATATGTTTAAATGACGGGTTTAGTAAAAAGAATGGTGAACTGGTGCTACAGGTTCTGGTTGCGTTTTACAGCGAAGCTGTATACCTCTACCCTCCAAGGAAATTTTCGTGTTGTAAGCAAAAAAAAAAGAACTCCCCCTACGCGGGCCGACCCCGGAGGTAGTGCAATACCTGCTCGACCCGCGGCGACCCACAATAAACCACGTGTTCCACGTAGTGTGTGTCAAAATTTCCAAATATGGAAGTGTCACGTAGGTGGACAGAACCAAGCTAATGCTTGCGTGCGTGTGTGTGTGTGTGTGTGTGCGCGTGCGTGTGTGTGTGCGTGCGTGCGTGTGTGTGTGCGTGTGTGTGTGTGTGACAATGTGCGGTATTCGCTCCAGCCAGGACGACGCGTAATATAGGAAACCTGTCTGGCACGTAATCTTTCATATTGCTGCTAGCCGCGCACGTGATTGATGATCTCGTCGGTGACGAGTCAAGGGATAATCAAGAGAGATGATGCGAGCGAACGTGTCTCTCGACACCCGGTGTGGTTGCTTAGTGGGCATGGTGTTCGGCAGCTAAAAACGAGGTAGTGGTATTGAATGCCCGCCATGGCGGCCGCATTTCGATGTGGGTGAAACTTAAAAAAAAAAAAAAAAACATGCCCTTGCACTTAGATTGAGGTGCGTGTTAAACAACTCCTGGTGGTCCAAATTATTCCGGAGTCCCCCACAACGTGGCTAATAATCAAATCGCTGTTTTGGCACGTAAAACGCCTATACTTTTCTCTCGTTCGATGTGGTTGGTCTGGCCGCTTCGGTTATCCTTTGTTCTTTCTTTCACTTGTGGTGCGTTTCGCGCAGTAGTGCAAACCGCACCACATTTTCGAATCTGTGAAGTGCCTCCACAAGAAGCACCTCCAAATGCTTTTCCTTGAAGTACCTTATCCGCTGCAACATCGTGGTTTCTGCAATTCTTGTCATTCACCGTGCAATGTATTTCTACTTATTTTTGTGCCGCTCGAGAAGGACAGCGTTCACTGAATGTGAATGAAACTGTGATTCAAAGAGCACTGCTTTTACAATTCTCTAATGCGAATAAGAAATAAAAATTTATGTAAATCTTAATGGCCTTCTTAATGTCTACGAGCGAAACAAAAACAAGGTGAAGGCATTAGCCAACGTTTCGACAAGTGGACTTGTCTTTCTTAAGGCCATCTCAATGTCGAAAAAGACGAAATAAATTAAGTTTTGTTCCTAGTTTCTCAAGTAAGTGTTCAAAGCTGGATTGAAATACGGAGTGTTTTAGAAGTTCGAAAGTAAAAAAAAAAATGCCTGTGGCAGATAGCAGAATTCTAACCCTTGATCTAATTCTAACTCTTGATCTACATTACTTGATGAGGCGTTCATTAGATATATGAGAAATCTCCATTCATTAGGTAATTAACACAATTACACTAATTAACCAAATTAATTACTATATGGCACATAATTAAATATAGAAGCTATAGGCGGGGAGTTCGCAAGGCGTATCAACTTGGAATTATTTTTCTGCACCAGTTTCTAGATATTAATTTTCACAGTGTCCAACGAGATGCATTGGCGTTCCAGTTACTTCTTTTAAGAAAACGGTGTTTGATGCATTGAAGCACGAAAGTAACAAAAGACCTCAACCTAATTTGGGGTGACGATTTCTAACGAATATCGCATGACTCTCTCTCTCTCTGAAAAAGCAAAAAAAAGCAAAACAAAGCACACAAAACAAGAAGATAGCTTCATGGTTTGTTCCTAATCCGGTTCCCTGCATGGTTGAGAGCGCTGCAATTCAGACGCGCGGAAATTATCATATCATAATTATCGATTCATAGCGGACATTATTTGCAGTTCTTAATTTGATTAAAGAAATGATAAATTGTAATGAATGTGGGTGAAAGAAAGACTGGCGCCTGCAAGTGGGATACGAAACCGCATGCGGGGCTCTTATCAATTGAGCTACCAGGGCGGCATTTTCCCATTCACTTTCTGGGGTACTTATGCTTATCTATTAGAACTGACCGTGGGAGTGTTAGGCAGCGCCACCACTCACAGCCTTGGCTGAGCATGTGGAATATCCTTTCCGCCGCAGGCGTCACGTCTATACGTCAACCTTTTTGGGTAAAGGAAACTGGCCAACACCCCCCCCCCCTCCCCCCTCTAACTGAAGGCATCAAAGCTGCCGGATTCGATGAGACCCTCGGCCTGTAGTGAACGAGAAGAAAAGAAAGCGAGGGACCCGGCTTTTATTACTCATATTATAAGAAGCCGACGTACGACGACACCAAGGATAGCACAAGCCGACTGTTGACTGTTTGACTGTTGTCAAAATCTAGAACGTCAAGTAGAGCTGATGTAGAAGCTTCAACACGGCATCCCCGCTCGTCTGTTTTACCTCTCTTACGGCTTACCATTCATAAGGGCCGCCGCTTTGCTATTGTAGATGTGAAATTTGCTAATACAGCCTAACTTAATATTCCTTGAGTTTCCCTATTCAAGGAAACTAAATAGTAATACTAAATAAGTTGAGACGGATAAAATATACTTTCAGAACTCTGATGTAAATGATTTAGTGGTACTAATTTTATTATTCCCTGAGAAAATGAAAGTCAAAGCTCACTTGCTTTTAATGGTCCACAAATACCCCAGCGCTGGCCAATCAATGTGACGTCACGAATATATATATATATATATATATATATATATATATATATATATATATATATATATATATATATATATATATATGTATATATGTATGTATATATATATATATATATATATATATAAATATATATATATATATATATATATATATATATATATATATATATATATATATATATATATATATATATATATATATATATATATATATATATATATATGTATATATATATATATATATATATATATATATATATATATATATATATATATATATATATATATATATATATATATATATATATATTGCACTTGGGCTGTTGTGAAGCAGGAAAAGTTCTCGAAACTTGGCTAAGTTCCGTAATTGGCTCCTGCAATGTGCTCCATTCCTAGCAATAAAAAATTCGTCATGGACAAAAAGTCCATGACGTCATGACTAGCTGGTGCGAGAACATAAAGGGGGCGTCGCCAGCCCTCCTTTATTTTTGTGTCTTTTCTCGCTTACGAAGCCCGCTTTTACGGTGAGAGTGGCGTTGATGGTATCACTGAATGGTACTTACAAATGCACCAAGATTCTTTTTCTCTTTATTATCCCTTTGAAACACGTTGTTAGTTTACGTTTGCGTTTCATCCCAGTCTTTTCGGGTAAGACAGTACTGATGCGCAAAATGAGCAATGTCATCGGCTGGCCAAAGGCATGTCCTAGAGACCAACCGACTGAGTGAGATCTGTGCTAACGCGCAAGGCGCAGTAAGCTTCACACCATTTCCTTAAGGCCTAGGAGGCAGCGATCCGGGTGGTTCTTTCAACAGCTGTCACTTCAAGTTGGGACTCCCTGCAGGCTCCACTGTATGCGACATGTCGGTAGCAGTCCCCAGTGCCACAGCCAGCTTTCATCGCTGGGTACATGACAAGAGACATAGGCGCACACATTTAACGTAATGCTTTATGAACAGTTCAATAGGAAAAAATTCATGCAAGTAAATATTGCTGTGAACCACTGAGGAAGCAGCAGAGATCCCTCTTTGTACCGCTCTTGCGTGGCTACGTGGACACGATCATACCAGCATGCACTCATCGCATTCGTAATGTTGTTTGCTAAGAGACAACACCACGCACGCCTCAATAGAAAAACAAACAAACAAACACAAACAAACAAACAAACAAACAAGACAACAACAACGAAAACAAAGAAAATGTTATGCTGCAGACTCCTTTGTACTAATAATTCCGGTATTTTTAGATAAGAAACTCTTGTGCGAATTCGTTAAGCAGTATGAGACAAAGGCTTTTCGCAAACATTGTTTTGCTTTGTTTTCAACGCTTTCTCTTGCCTGCCTTGCAAGTATAGGGTTCAATCGTATATAAATATATTTTTCTGGATTATCACACACAAGACTGCACCAGGACATAAGCTAATCTGTTTCTTTACCTAATCATGCCGCCATAGCAGTAGAGATATTCAAGGCGCATTAGTCAGGACACACAAAAGACCACCTATGACGGTCTCATGCAAGCGTGATTAGCGATGTCGCTTTGTAATATTTACTTCGTTTTCTTCACAGGAGGATATATGGAGGATTAGGAGCATGGGGAGGATCATAGTGGTTGCGGCCAACTTTCTCGAAATCCCAATGAAGTTATTATAGAACGGCAAATTATTACCGAACTTTCTCGCATGGGCTTCGGGCGCAAGCTTCTTTCTCGCGCCACCGTTTCTAACCTATAAACCAGCAAGCTTTTTGGCGCTATATTTCAGCGCACTGCTTTGCTGATTCTTGTTGATCTTGTGGTGGCTTCGAAGTCTCACTGGGAATTGCCTCGGCAGCGTCGGTTTATCCGCGCCAGCGAGCTAAAGCTCATCGAAGGTCCGAGACATATATTCCATCAAGCTTACAGTCTGTCAGAAGCGGCATTATAATATACGTCCCAGCACTCTAGCCGCCGCTGAACTGATCCCTTCTTTCTGATGAACTCGGAGGGCATTCGTTGCTTGGCGCGTCCACTTTCCTCCTCTTGAAGGGTCAATCTTCAACTGAACAATCCGCCCCTTCTTTACAAGTTTCTAGTGGTTTCGAGTTCTTTCTCAGTTCATCAAGTCTTATATGCAAAGGGACAAAATGTGACCAAGCTTGTAGGCCGAGGCGACATTCTTCAATAGCCCAACCAGTAGCCCAGCTTTCCTGTACACTTACACGAAGAGGAATTGAGGTTGCCATTTCTTGTCTGGTGTTGGGTACTGATAGGTGTCAGGTATTGGCTACCTCTTCCGCATGCATCCACTGTCTCTGATGAACTGTTTCCGTGACACGCACGCAGTATCAGCAGTTTCAATACTGCCTATATTTTTGGGAACAAATATATCATGCGATTCGAATTCTGAAAGCCACTCAGCATTCAGGAAGGCAAACTTCATGCGTTGTGGAAGCATGTGTGTTAATAGCGAGCGGCAATTTTTCGCCGTAGAGTTTTCAAGAATCTTTCCGCTACCATTGGAATGCAGTCATCGCGGCCGGTAGTGGAATTCGTGACGTCATGCCCATGGTTGCAGGAGGTCTTAACCAATAAGCCACCGTGGCTGGGGAGCACAAAGCCGAGAAGGACAACGCAAGCGCTAAATAACAAATTATATTTATATTGGAACGACTACAACAAAAACACTCCCAATCAATGCATAAAAAAAAGAAATACAAACAAACAAACAAGCAAACAAAAACAAGCAGGAGAACATCGAGCACATTTAAATTATGGTTCCAATGTAGGTATATATTTAACTTTCTGAATTAATATTGACTACGAGTAAGGGAATTGTGCTCGCCTTCTCACCTGCATGCTCGTGTCGCAGAGCTCGCGCTCTCGGTTTGAAGGAATGAGAATTTCTTGTCATTATTGCCTGTTTGCTTCATTTGAAAACTGCATTTCTACAGCGTAGCATAAGCTGAGCGTTTGCTCATCTTTTCTGTGCATTGTGACCATCGTCTCGTGTATCAGAAAAAAATGGAGTACTTATGCTCAGAGGCGAGCCCCTTATGGTTTGAAATCGCTAAGTAGACCACCTTAGTACCAGGGGTACAGAGGTTTTGGGCTATTTAGCTTGATACATATACTGGACGAATAGCACATAAATGAAATATTCAAGGATGAACCCACCATCGTTGTTTTCCCTTATTGTGCGCCTCCCTGGGTCGATGCATGCTCCCAGTAGATGTATCAAATCAACAACCCCAATTGTCTATAAAGCAGAAGTTCCTTGCCAGTCGCGCATCATCCTTGTGTTTATTCTTTATTTGCTGGCAAGTGCTGCGTTCCCAGCGCACCTAAGGTTAGATTTTAGTTGTATACTGGTTGTCCTTGGCATTTGTTCACTAAAAATTTACAGTGATAACCGAGTTTCGTCTGTTGCCTGCAACCAGAGCTCTTTACGGGTCTTCGTGAGACTTCATGAACGCACATTGAGTGTGTATACGTGTGGATGCCTCGAGATGTATGTGCATTTGGTGCGTTTTTGTGATCTTTATATATAGCGTAACTTTCTTTCAACAGCTGGGGCAGTGTGATGGACCATCCGCCAGGGAAGTCCACACATCATCTCTCACGTGTATATATATATATATATATATATATATATATATATATATATATATATATATATATATATATATATATATATATATATATATATATATATATATATATATATATATATATATATATATATATATATATATATATATATATATATATATATAGTAGGCAAAGAGGGATTCTTCAGGCTACCTTTCAAACGTAAACAACTTGAGTGGTGCTACAAGGTAAACAGAACATGTATTTAATTTCGACAGTTTCGATCGGTGGACCGATCTTCATCAGGGTTTACAAAAAAATGGCAGTGCGGCCCTGGTAGTGAAGACACCAGACCGGGTGCACGGTCGTTCTTACATACATCAAACCGAGAGGAACAGTTGTGACAGTGATTGATTTTCGGCGCCTTGGCAGATTTACAGCGTCCTTTGGCAGCTATGCAGGGCAAGAGGAAGGCGGAGTCACATGTATGTAGAGCAAGGAGGTCAGTGAGGGGGAAAAAAAGGAAAAAGAAAGAAAACGGAAAGAAAAAGAAAAAAGCACACAGGAGGAGGGAGACGTAAGACGGAGAGGGAGGGGGGCGGGAAGTAGCGGCAGCTAGGTTCCCGTGCACCCCAAGCAAGGAGGGAGAAAGCGGTCGTTCCGCAGCACCAGTGCGTGGGCTGCCGTTGTAGCGGGAGAGAGGGCAAGTTGAATCGGGTGGCGGGGTGCACAATAGAGAAGGGGCCCAGAAGGAAGACAGAAGAGCGGCAACTTTTAGAAAGAAACACAGTGTCACAGTACACATATACAAGGCACGGCCCGTTCCGGCAACTCTGTGGTCCAGCTACGGTGCGAAAAAAAGAAAAAAATATAGTTCCAAAATCGAATATATGTATGGGATTCGCAAAGCAAGTGCGCCCATGGGCTTAGATTTAGGAAGTCGAGTTAAATAGCCTCCTTGTGGTCCAGTTTTTGAACGTTTAACAGACAACTGACATCAAGTCAGCACGTGCGTATTTCAAGAAGGGCAATAGGTCACTCAGAATGACCACTTCAGTGGCAGGGTCAAGGAAACTGAATTTATTGGTTTTCCGCTCGCCCCCTTGAGGCGCATGCGGAGGGGTGAGCAAGCAGTGAATAGCCAGCGTCTCAATTTTAGAGTACAGAGCATGTATTCGCGTTTACCATGCACTTTCATGGCATATCCCGGAGGCACGTCAGCCGCCCCGGACTCTCATTAATTCCTTTAGTGTACGTTCCAAATTTATGGATGAAAAAAGATTCTCTCTGCTCGCGTGCACGGGTGTGTTGGAAACCAGATTGCAAGAGCACAACGCTCACGCGTTCAAAGGAGTGATCTGGCAGCCGAACGTGCCTGGAGAAGGGTAAATTGGGGAGGCTTTTCACATGCGCGCGGTGATTGTTAAACCGCAGGCGGAAAGGGGTCTCTGTTTGGCCGATATCTTCCTGCTTACACACCTCGCATCGAATTTTGTACCCGACGTTACTGGAATCACAGTAACGTTAAGTAAAGCTCTCACGATGATCACGTCGAAGCCAGCGGCAAGAACGTATAGCGTTAAAACAGTATTCATGACGGTATAGCCTACCACGACTCTTAAATAAAGAAGGAAGTGAAGAAGTTCGGAATGCGTTGAAATTTAGAATCCTTCGCAATTTATTTTGATATGTCACCGCCTGCTGAACACATTCGTATGTTGATAGATCGCCATCTCCTGCGGCCAATTGTACATGCCTTCTGTCTTCTGTTTCAAAACCCGTATAAAGAACAAGAGCTCCGTCCAAGGCCAAAGCAGCAGTGCGCAAGGAGCGACAAGCCGCCAACCTGTCATGCTTGATGCAACCAACGAGGCAGGCGCCTGTAACGTTACTGAAGGCGGCGAAACAGACCCTGATATTTATTTATCTGGCGCCTGCTATTGTTCCATACAGCATTCCTCGCTGGTGCCAATCATTCTTCGGGAAACGGGGAGCGCAGTATCGACGATTGAAGGGTAGAGAAATGGAATGTTGGGAATGGAACTCTGTTCTTTTTTGCCCTTATCGCTTTCTTTGACTGCCGTGTGCTCCTGTCCATCATCTTGCAATCTGTAGGTGTGGCTGTTTTTCCTGTGCTTCCTTATGGTATCCACGTCGTCAGGCTGTATATGTGGAATCCGTTGTTTGTCAACCCGACTCCCTTCTGTACCCATTTTTTTTCTCAGCGACATTTTGTCACTCCCTTTAGCGACGCTTGTTTCCTTTCGCTATCTCCTTCCGTGTATCTGCAGGACTATCAACGCTTACGACATTTGAAGTTGCCCGGGCTTAATTGCTAGTTGGTTTGTGTGTGTTATGATTCCCAGATTAGTCTGTTAGCGCGCTCAATGATTTTTCCCTCCTGACCGGAACTGCTTATATTTTTGCGTCGTGATCAAAACATGGACACGATGTCACGATAGACCTTCGAAGCTGTCCTGCTTTCCTGAAAAGAATCAGCTTTGTGAAGGTCCCAGTACATCGCCTCGGACAGAGGGCGGGGAAACCAAGGCTTGATGGACGCCACTTGGTCGGCGACTTCTACCCTAGGACCGAGAAACTCCAGTGAAAGTGCGTTCTACGCCGTTTCGTTACGGGAGCTGCTAGCTGCGAAAGCCCATTGACAGACAAACCAGTTAATTGCTGGGCCAATTCAGGAGCCAAGACACGTCACTGGAGTGAAGCTTGACAACTCTGTCTACGAGCGTCCACCCCCCCCCCCCCCCCCCCCCTTTCGCTGGGCCTATGAACCGGGTGTGCCTGGGAGCATTTCTACGACTACGTTGCTTGAACGAAATCGTCGGGGGGATTGCGCTCCCACTCGCCCTCAAAGCGGAGCCTTCGGCGACCACGAAAACTCCGATTGGAGGATGGTGTGACCACGGATTTCTCTGGCCTAGGAATCTAGGGAGGACAGAGGAGATTTAGGGGGACTTTTTCGGCTCCTCTGGCGTGCTAGTGCGTCCTGACGTGCTCTCCGAAAAGATGAGGTCCGCTCTGGCATGTAGTTTATCCCTTTCAGTCAAGAATTACGTGCGACTGTCGATACTAGTGTAAAATTTACATGGTTGTATGCCAAGGTGCTGGAGATTCCACAGAAAGCAAGTCAAGGTGGGATGAGAATGACTGTACAGTTTATAGAAAGCCACCATAATTAAATATTTATACAGTAATTATTTATTTATTGTACAGTCAGTAATGCTACGTTTCTTCATTACAAATATTTATTCACCCACTCGAATTACACGCACAGCTTAATTGTGGGTCACAAGCATTGCAACAAGGGAAAAATATCTTTTGAAATTACTGCCGAAACGCCCTACTTGAAACATTCCGTTAACACGGTAGTGCCTTCACCAAAGCGGTCGTCTGAAGCGATAAATTTTACTTAGAGTTAAATGGGTACACATTAGGAAAGCAGAATGTTCAATATACTCAAAGTTTATAGTTCGTTATCTATTACTTGCAACAACGGCACAGTAATGGCAAACATAAGTCGCGTCCACAAACGAGTACGCCATGTCTGAAGGGGTTATACTACGAGAACGATGTACTGCGCTCCGTGCTCCGGTCAGTACGAGTACCCCTTGTTCTATGTAAATAAGCTTGCAATGCCAATGTAAATAAACCCCCTGTTCCACTCCTCATCCTCTGTACCTCGTTCTCATCACTAAAGAACCAACTCTCGTCAAAAAGGCTCGCACGACGGCGTGGGCCCGCTTAGCCTCTGTATGACTCCCCGGTAGCGTAGGCCAGCTACCTGTTACGAGACGCGCGGTGGCGTAGGCTAGAGAGCGACCCTCAGTTGACGCCAGACTCTGAGGCCACGACTCCCGAACCCTGCAAGGTACATTGCGGAGATACGGCCGCTTTAGAGATGGCAAAGGCATCTCAAAGGCGTGTGTTGCTCCGAATGTACATGTTCTTCCATTTTACTGCGGCTTCAGTTGAGAGCTGAAATGGTGTTCTGTCTCTGTCCGTAGTTTCCGTTATACCGACGTAAAAGCGTCGCCGTTATTGTATCGTCATTGACGGGCTACCTTCTCGCCAACCACTTGACCGTCGGCACTGCGTAAATAATAATAATTAATAAAAACTTTGCGCACCACGGATACGGCTCGAACTCTTGTCCCTGCAGCTACGTGTAGTTTGGTGTAGCTACGTGCAGCACCGCTCAATGGCGCTGCTACAAGCGCTGCTTCGGCGCTGGGTGATTCGTGCAACGCTTTGCGCTTCGTAGACTGCGAGAAAGGTGGCGTCTTTTTTTCGGAGGCCACGACGGGGGATACTTTAGCAGATTACGACGGCTTTGCGTGTATCGCGAAGCAGAGGCTATTCTTGAAGAGATGGTGGTACCCACTTTGAGATGCTGCTAAATGTAGCAGCGAAATGAGTTCAGAGCAAGACGAATCGCTGAAGACTGCGGATAGTTGCTCCACCAAGACCGATTACAATGTACGCCACACACATATGCGAAATTTTCCGCTTGAATGCGAAACCTGAAAGATGAAAAAAAAAAAACTAAGAAGGCAGAAAAGAAAATACCTTCACTACTAAAGATTCATCTGCTATTTGCGAATAGAAGGCAATCACGCGGCGCTGTATGGTGTTACTTTTCTTTCATTTCGATTTCATCTGCAAAGTTATTACAACGTATAGTGAGTCATCATCATCATCAGCAGCCAATTTTTTTATGCACACTGAAGCATGAAGGCCTCTCCCTGCGATCTCCAATTACCCTGGTCCTGCGCCAACTCATTCGAACTTGCGCTTGCAACTTTCCTAATGTCATTACCCCGTTTAGTTTTCTGCCGTCCTCGACTGCGCTTCCCGTCTCTTCGCACCCATTTTGTAAATCTAATGGTCCGTCGGTTATCCATCTTGCGCATTATATGGCCTGCCCACTCTATTTCTAAAGCAAAGCTTTCTTTGCCGCTTCCTTCAACTTTTCCACTGCTGCTGCTGCTGCTGTCTAGCATGCCGTATCGTGGGGGGGGGGAGGGGGAGGGGGGAGTCAGGGCGTGTGTATACATCACAGGAGCGAGTCAGGGAGGAAAACTGATGCGAGAAACTCGTTTGGACCCGACCGCATCGAATATGCACAATGCTTCCTGGGCGTCCCCAATTAGCCTCTTGACAGCTGTAATTATCCGTGACCCTCCTCAACAGTATTGCACAAACTGCAGCGCTTCCCTTACTAACGTGCAAGTCCTGAGGGGGCGCAGATGGAACTGTAAAGGGGAGGGGGGAGAAGAGGCAGTTCCCATACAAGGGAGGCACGGGGGCGGGAGAAATGACGTAAGAGGGCATGGAAGCCGTACTGCTATACGGCAGCGGTGACGGGAAAACTGAATAAGCTTAAGTTCAACGTACGTTACAGTACGTTCCTGCTATTTCTGAAAATAAACACCATGCAAATATGTCAACCGGACAAATTACGTAGAGCGTGAAGAAGAAGAGCCGCATTAATTAAAGCGCACCGCAGGGTCCAGGCGACACTACGGAAGGGGTCGCACGTCAAGACAACACTTCTGTGCCCGTCGCGGTAGCTTTGCGGCTATGGCATTGCTAGAGGTGATGGATTTGATCCCAATCGCGGCAGCCTTATATCGACGGGGGCGAAATAGAAAACGCATGTACAATTAGGTGTTGGGATATGTTAAAGAACATCACGGTGTCAAAATTAATACGGAGTCTGGCACTATGGCTTGCCTCTCTTCTGATTGTGGTTTTGGCACGTATAGCCCCATAATACAATTCAAGTTTGATATTTCTGCTACGATGCGATGTTCCATGTTTAGCAATTACAATGCTCAGCCCTCTCAGAGGTTATGAAATATGTCGAGCAATAACGCCTCAAGCAAACACCTCTCCCTGTGTTTTCTGTGCACTACGCAGACAAACAGCAGTGGTGCACTGAAGGTGACGTTTAACATCAACTCACCACTCTCATGCTGGAATGATCATTGAAGACATGAAGCTTTCGCCGTCAACATCCCCGCTAATTATCTTCAATCAAAGCAAGCAGCACAGAAAGCTTCGCTTATATCGATTCCCATAATGCGTGGGATGTACACAATTTTTTTCTCTTTAATGTCAACAAGAATATCGTCTACCCCCGTTTGCTCTGTGGTCCACACTGCTCTATTCCTGTGTCCTTAACGTTACGCCGAACAATTTTCATTCTATCGCTCTTTGCGGGGTCCTTAACTTGTTCTCGAGCTTCATTGTTAGGCTCCAAGTTTCTGCCCCATCTGTTAGCACCAGTAGGGTGTGATGATTGCACACATTTTCTTTTCAACTACAGTGGTAAGCTCCCAGTCAGGATTTAGTAAAGCCTGCCGTATTCACTCATAACCCTTTTTATTCTTCTTTAAATTCCGTTCTCATGATCGGCGTCTCCTGTGAGTAATCGACCTAAAGAAGCATACTCCTTCAAAGATTCTAGATGCTGACCGATACTGAATTCTTGATGCCTTGCCAGGCTATTTAAAATAATTTTTGTCTTATGCCATATGAATCTTCAAACCCACTCTTGCATTTTTTCGATTAAAGTCCTCCATCATCTCTGGCAATTCATCCTAAGTGTTGCTGAAAATTACAATGTCATCTGCTAACTTAAGGTTGCTGAGATATTCGACCTTGATCCTCACTCCTAAGCCTTCCAAGTTTAAAAGCTCCAATACTTCTTCCAAGCATGCAGTGCATTAGAGACATTGTGCCTACTTGCCTGACCCCCCCTTTTTTTTATAGGTAACTTCCTGCGTTTCTTGTGGGGAACAAAGGTAACCGTGGAATCTTTGTAGATATTTACCAAGATATTCACGTATGCCTCCTCTGCTATTTGATTACGTAATGTCTCTATGACTGCTCGTATCTCTACTGAATCGAATGCCTTGTCATAATCTATGAAAGCCATATAAAGAAGTTGACTGCAAGTACTCTGCAGATTTTTCGATTGCCTGATTGATGACATTGAGAGTGAGAAAGAGACAATAGGGGAGGGAAGACAGAGAGGTTAGCCAGTGTAAGTACCGGCTGGCCAGTGGCGTAGCCAGAAATTTCGTTCGGGGGGGGGGGGGTGCTCAGGCTGCAGCTCAGCCGCGTCCTCCTCATAGAATTTGTCGGGGGACCAAGTAAATGAATAATAACTGCATTGCCATTGCCAAAGATGCTGCAAATGAATTCTTGAACGCCATGCACTGTTCATATATATATATATATATATATATATATATATATATATATATATATATATATATATATATATATATATATATATATATATATATATATATATATATATATATATTTCATAAAAGAATACACCCGTATGTCCCAAAAATTGTGCCCAAAATTACTGATATCAATGCTTCCGTGTTTTTGTGTGTATTTAGTAAGTAAAGAAAATATCACATGAAATTTAGAACTGCATCAGTTCGAAACCAGCAAAGCAGTGCATGCCGCTGATATGAAAGATGCAAAGGCCCTGAAACGAACAAGTTGAGGATAAATGTTTTAATGAAGCTTTGTCATTCAAGTACCTTGTTTATATTTTGTACATATGCAGCGCCCAGGGAAAAATTCCAATGACGCTGTCCTTTGTTCCAATGCATTGCGCAGGAGTAGCTGTCACCGGTCTTGGGCTGTAATTGCACCGATATTATAGTCGCAACATATAGCCCATATAAAAGCAGGTGTTCTGCAAACCATATGAGGGCAATAAGTGAGCCAATGCGAATATAGGACAAACGGGGTACTTCATTTAAAAATCTCCATGATCTATTAGACATTTGTCCCGCTGACTAACGAGTCGAGTGATTCCTGTCTCATTAAGATCGTTGACTTGCTGCCTCAAAAATCTGTAACTGACTCACGTCATCATCCGACACGAGTCTGGTTCACTTGAGCTGTTTTTTCAACTGCCCCAAAATGTGGAAGTCGCAAGGCGGCAGGTCTAGGCTGCATGGCAGATGTTGCAGCGTTTCCCACTTGAACTTTGTCAGTTTTCTGTTAACCACAATAGTGGCATGGGGATGGGCATTGTCGTAGAAAAAGATGACCCCATTCATCAATTTTCCGCGTCGTTTGTTCTTGATTGCGACACGCAGCCGATCCGGCATTTCACAATATCGGGAACGATTTATATTCTCTCCAGGTTTAGCAAAATTGATCAGTAATTGCCCTTGACGATCGAAAAAAAAATCAACACCTTTCCGGCGGAAATGCCGGCCTTTGCTTACTTTGGGGGTGGTGAATTCGAATGTTTCCACTGTAAGCATTGCCATCGGGTTTCAGGCTCGTAAAAGTGGCACCATGATCCGTCCCCGGTGACAACTGCAGACAAGAAGTCATCACCCGCATTTTGATACCGGATCAGATGAGTCAAGGCAGCGCCGAACCTATCCGTCTTCTGGCGGTGGTTCAAAATCTTGGGCATCCATTGAGCACACAAGAGCCGATAATCGAGATGTTCATGAATTATGGTGTGACCCAAACCGTGACTGATGTTCACACGCTCTGCCAGTTCATCAATGCTTATCATCCGTTCCTGTCTAATCTACTCATCAACCTTTGCGATCGTGTTGGGGGTGATTGCACGGTGGCTTTGGCCCAGTGTTGGATCATCTTTGCAACTTTCATGTCCTTCTTTGAACAGTTTGCTCCAACGCTTCACAGTATCCAATGAAATGCAATGATCAACGTACACGGCAGCCATACGGCGACTAATTTCTTTTTGGGAAACACCCTCAGCCGTCAGAAACCTCACGACAAGGCGCTGTTCAACTTCTGGATCGCCCATTATGTGACGCAACCACGTTCAACTCAGTGTATAAGAGCAATAAAGGACATTTATCCACACACCTGCGTGTCACTTTTGTAAATGAGAGATGGCTGTGTGCTACGCGCAGGCCTCGCAGATAATGAACAGAACCATTATTGCGCGAGTTGGGTTGCCTCACTTTCATTTGACTCGTCCTCCTACATTAGTAATGGAAGATACAATGTTATATACAAATGCGAAAATACAGCTTGATAAAGGGCAAGAAAGTGCTACTGGAAACAAAGTTCTATGCACGTATGAACAGAACTCCGCAACAAGATATTTAAATATAAGTAGGCCCCCAATAAATCAACATACCTAAGAAAAAGTCGCTGTATACGATGCGTCAAACAAGGCCAAGAAACATGTTGGGCAATCACAGATTCACAGATTCACCGGTCACATCATTTTAAGCCCCCCCTTCTCCTTCTTTTTTTCCCCCTTCCTCCGATGTATCGCCCCGACGGAAGGCGGAGCGCTTCCTCCGCGCTTTTGCCTCTTACGCACATAAGACTGAGCCACCATTGTCTACTCACCCATGCCTCCCCCTCCCCCCCACCCATTCTAAGCTTTCACTCGCACATGCAGCATGCGGCGCGCGGTCACAATGCGGTCGCCCTTGGACTTTATACGGAACATGAGGCCGATGGCGACGGCAGGAATGCGCCGGGAGAGTCCATGTAATTGTTGTCGCAATAATATAATAAGAGTATCCGGCAACTGAAGTATCCCATGGCCGAACTTTCATCGCGCGGCAATTCGCTGCGCCGCAACAACGTCTTTCCTTTAGGGAAAGGATGTTGGCCACTATCCAATGCCTACTTTGGGCACCTAATGTGACTACTGAAGGAATATCGAAGAAAACGTGAGAGGCTTGGTTCTCAGAGAACCATACGCATACTGCAATGTATCGTACACCGGCGAGACAAGACTTTCCGGAGAGGTAGCGCTCAAGCGAACGCATTGAAATCCGTCGAGTCGACACAGTGTTGGCCACGAGCGACCAGTGTTTATTTTACTCTTCTGCTATCCAGAAAGCGTCGAAAACTTTGCCAGGTGAAAATACACTCCTCCAGACAAAAAAACGAACGTGCAGTGAAAGGAACGGCGTGGTGGTTGGGGCAACACAAGAAAAACGCATTCACTCTTGCTGGCTCTGGCAGCCCGCGGGTAGCGAGAACAAGAAAATTGAAGAGACTTTATGTGTCCACGCAAATAAAAGTCAAAGTAGAAAAATAAATATGAACATAGTTACCTTTGCTGGCTTTAGTGTCTTGACATGGATGCTTTGGCGTGGGTGAAAGGTTGATATTCTTTGCGGTGACATGATGGCACAAATGAACCGCCACAACGCTTCGCCTTATCGGACCTCGCTCCATGCTTTGTCCACTTGTCTGACAGTACGTTGATTTAGCTTGTCTCGTTGTATGGTTCGATGCACGACTTTAGAAAAGTGGATGCACCTTTTGCATCAAATCTTTATAACAACATTAAACGCACAATGTTCCGGAATTGAAAATCTAAAGCATGACTCCGGGAATGTCACGGCACCTGTCGCATCAAAAGTTTATGAGAACTTCATACCCATAAAGTTTCGGGATCGAAATACATGCGCTCCGTAGATTCCACGGCCTCTGCGAGATGCCACGACAAGCCCGCTCGGCATCAAAGCGCCCTTGAAGCTTTGAGCTCGGTTGGGGCTCCTTGCGTTATGTGACTCTCGGTGCATGGGCGTTGCTGCGAAATCCAGCCCGAGTTTGCAATGTTTGCGTGGAAATGTCTGTTTTAGGGTCAAAAAGGGTTGTCTTGGTCGGCAGTGCAGGAGAGCACGAAAACATTTTGGTTATTTTGGCTGCTCTGCCAAAAGGCAGCGCAGCCAAAGTGGCGAAATTGTTCGTCGACAACATCCTGCTTCGACATGGTCCCCCAGAAGTCCTCATCACCCACAGAGGAACGGCCTTTACAGCGGAGCTCACCCAAGCCATTCTGCAATACAGCCAGACAAGCCACAGGAGGACAGCTGCCTACCACCCGCAGACGAACGGCCTTACGGACCACCTGAATGAGACCCTCGCCGACATGCTAGCAACGTACGTCGACGTAGAACACAAGACCTGGGATGCCGTCCTCCCGTACGTAACCTTCGCTTACAACACGGCGGTTCAATAAACAACACAGATCATGCCGTTAAAGCTGGTTTAAGGAAGGAACCCGACGATGACTCTCGACGCCATGCTGCCGTACGTCACCGACGAAGAGAATCCTGATGTCGCCACCTATCTCCAGCCCGCCGAAGACGCCCGACAGCTCGCCCGCCTGTGGATCAGGAACCGACAGAGGACCGACAGCCGACACTACAACCTTCGACGACGCTACGTTGAGTACCAGCCCGGCGACCGCGTTTGGGTTTGGACCCCAATACGCCGACGAGGACTTAGCGAGAAGCTTTTACGCCGCTATTTCGGACCCTACAAAATCATCCGACGCATTTGCGCCCTCGACTATGAGGTCGTACCAGACTGAATTTCGCTGTCACAACGGCGCCGCTCACGACCTGAAATAGTCCACGTTGTGCGACTTAAGCCGTTCTACCAGCTCTAATGAACTTGAGGACTTTGCGTAGCTGTCATTTGCACATTCGTTTTTGGGCTGTGCTTCTTTGGACTTCGTTTCTTTTCGTTGTTTTGATACTTTTGTTTAATAAGTGTCCTTTTGTGTGTCGCTCTTTGGAGCACCGGGACGATGCTTTTTAATAGGGGGGTATTTACAAGTGTACTTGTTTATCTTTATCGGGTGACCACGCTTCAACGCCTAACAAATGTTATCGCACAGCGCAGGACGCGCCTGCATGTATGAGAAGCTTCTCGAAAGCTATCGATGGTTCTATCCGCGGTCTGTTATCACCGAACCTAATGTTCTCTGATTTTATTACGCGACGCGAATCATGTAGAACTTTCTGGAAGACGCGTGGGTCCCAGCGATTATTCGGGAACCTTCGATGACTGATGTATAAAACCCGACGCGCTTGACCCGCTGATCAGATTTCCGTCGATCGCCGACTGTGTTCGCCGCTATCGGTGTGCTTTGAGTGTAGCCTATCTTTGAGGGCACTGGTTCGCCCAATAAAACTCTAGTTTCACCATTCACAGTTTTCTGCTTTCTTCACCGTCACTACCACGTGACAATTTACTTTAAGAGTAGTCCTCTTTCCTGGCGTTATAGTGGTTATAGTGGGAAGCACCTCGTTTACCGCAATACTTTTTCCACATATACTGAAACAAGACTCTAACGGACTCACTTCGGTTCCTTAAATGATTCTTTTCTTGTAATAAAGCTTGTGCGATGTTTAATTCTCTAGCATTTTGAATGTAATAGTGAAATTTCGTCTTATTTCAGCCGTTACAGACAAACATACGTCTTCTGTTACGTAAGCGTCGTAAGACAAAAAATAAAGGAAGAGCATTGACGATACAGCCGTCAGCATTCTGACAGCCCAGTGCTCGCATTCACTGGGTCGATTCGGCTGGTGGCGCACTAGCTTCCACAGTCACTATCGATCCTTCGTCGATGCAGAGCTTCCCATGCGGCGACAACCGCAGCATCCGCTGCATGTCACCTTCCTGTCAAGGCCTCGAAGTTTGCTTCCAACGGGAGTCTCAGGCCACCTCTTGAGCTGACGGCGTTTTATTTACGTTCTTCCTTTTCTTTCGACCTGCGTTTGTACAACAAGCTCGTGAACTCGCAAGCCTTTCGTGAGCGCCGGTGTTTGCGCTCGCCAGGTGCTCGTACCGGTGTCGAGCACTCGGGAGTACCGAATCCAGGCACCAACGCACGGTTTATTTCATGCGAGTCTTTATTTTCCGGCAAGGATGCGGAAGAAATGCCTCTAGGCGTGTGGGGCTCGCAATATTCTCGACTGCGCATCATGCGCTGACGCGCATCACTGCTGGCTGCTAATAAGATCAGCTTGCGAAAGGTGCGGTTAGAGCACGTCATGCGCACCTGGGCGATGGAAACTTCGAAGTCGGCAATTCCTTGCTTCATTGAATTTCTTGCCCACGGGCGCGTTAACTTGATCACAATAGACTGGCGTCTTGTTCGAGCAGTGTCTTGTAAATTAGCTTTTTGTTTTTGTTTTTCATCAGAGGCAGCCGTGGTGAAAACTACAATGTGACGTACATCTTCTAGGAGATACTGCAAGACCATGGTATGCACATCGTGCTGAGTGCGTGTAAAACAAACGATCCGCTAGAGCAATGTCTCAGTAATGCTAAGAGTTCGTGCCAGTCGACAAGAGTAAGTCAATGCATCAATCAGTAGAATTGCAAGTGGGCGCATTAATTATGAGGCATTTTTCGATAAGTCTGAGAACGTATACTTGACCTTCTAACCGGTTTTCTCTTCACATCAGGCCAGAAGGCCCCTCGTGTTACCTATTCCCTTAGCGAGACATGCTGATAGAATGTCATTACCTGTCACTGCTATCGATTACATAAAGGTGGATGGAAATGGCACCTTGTCTATCAGTGGAGAGCACTTAAGCTGCAGCTACTTCGAGTCCTTGAGAACCTGAGCAACATGCTTTTAGTAGGCTAAGCTAAAGCAGAAAGAAAATAATACTGCTTTTTGCTTTTCAATGCACTCTCAGCGCTACTTTGCCTAAAGTGAAAAGTTGTGCACGCAGGAGAATGCTTGTGCAAAGAATTAGTGAGGCAAATGCTGCTGACAACTGTACATAGCACATTTGTCAGCAGGAAAGCCGACAAAACGATCTCCTTTCCAGTTGACTTAGGTGAGCTCAGAAAGGCCTCTTCGAACGCTTTCAGAGCAACTATAGGTGTTTTAGGTGTCCCCGCAAAATCCTGTAGCGCTGAAAGGCTGTGTTGGCTTCCTTGATCAAGGCTGTTGGAGGTCCTTCCCCATATACAGGGTGTTTCAACGAACACTCTCAAAAATCTTTAAGAGTTGCCTGTGGCAGATATAACAATTCTAGTTCATGAGCTGGTCTACTCGTAACCGCGGACAATACTTGCACAAAAAATTAAGATGCAAAATCGACTAATTAATAAAAATTAACTAATTAAGTTTTAAACTAATTATATTATAGCCTGTCGGGCCCTTGGCCCTCTCTGCAGCGCGCACGGGGGAAGCCTTTGAATCGCGCGCCACAACGGCACTCGTCGCATGGAGCATGCGCATCGATCGCGGTAGCGTAAGAACTCGCGCGGGGACTGCCGGGAAGGCGGCTGCCCGATAAGAAGGCAGCGGAGACGGCTCTCGGGGCTTTTTGGCGGGGCGCGGGCTTGGGGAGGCGCTGGTGGGGCGTTGCCCGTTTAGGTTTCTTTTACCGAGCGTGCTGCAGAGCAGGGGGAAAAGCGTCTTTACATTGTGTCTGCATGAAAGAGTGTTGTTGTTCTTGTTGTTCGCTTTTGGGACTGTCTGCGCGCCTGGTTCGGTGCTTGCTTGCTTTCTGCGCTTTATGCATTCGGTTATCGCCCGAAAGATTGCGTTGGTTGATGGTTGGTAGCGGCCGTTCTTTCGTCGCTCCCTTTCGCTTGTATATTTTGTTGCCTCGCTGTTTTGCTGCTTGCCTCTTTGCTTTTGCTGCTTTTTGCTGCTTTGCTTCTTTGCTGCCTGCTTCCTTGCCTTGTTGTTTTCTGCTATTGGCCGCGAGACTGCGGTAATATTGAGTGTTACATTCTATCGTAAATTAAAGCGGTTTTTGTTCCTTGCGCCTTTGGTCCTTTGTCGTGCTGGTCGCGGCTCGCGGACCCCCTGAGCGAAGGCTGAGGGGCCTGCAAGCCAATAGTGCGATTTATAAATTCGAGCTGTGGAGGTCGCAAGACTTGGAAGGAATTTTCAAGATGACACCAGTTTTGAGATATAAATTCCCAAACTTTGCGGAGAAATGCGTTGGCGTTCCAGTTAATTCGTTAATAAAACGTCGTTCCATGCACTTAAGCACACAAGTAATTGGAACGCCAATGCATTTCTCCGCAAAGTTTGGCAATTTATATCCCGATAGTGGTCTCGTCCTGAGAATTCGTTCCAAGTGGATGCACCTTGCGAAGTCCACTGCTAGAATTTGTAAATTGCAAGATGGGTCAGAAGATAACGAGCTAAGAATTTAACTAGTGAATTACAGTTAATTAGTCGATTTTTCATTTCATTTTTTTATGCAAGTAGTGTTTGCCGCTTTGAGTAGGCTAGCTCTTCAATTAGAATTGTGATATCTGCCACAGGCAACCCTTAAATAATTTTGATATTGTTCGCTGAAACACCCGGTATAGATAATATATACGGAAATAGAAGCAGAAGTATGTGCGGGGATAAAGAGCACATCGTTTAAAGATAATTGTTGCAGACGTCCTTTTTAGAGACTCCTCACTGATTCAAAGATAAGACAGCGGTTCAGTTTAAATATACGAGCGTTACAGGACTTCGCCGGATGATCTAAATATAAAACGTGTCAGCACTAGTAGGCAGCAGCGGCTTCTGATGAGACAACAAATAGACTGTGAAATAAGAGTGACCAAAGAGCGACGAGCGACAAGCGATGAAATGAAATGCAAGGAAAGCAAAAGCTTGTTAGCTTCCATACCATGGTCAGCGCCAAAACCGATACCTGATTTGAGTCTCGCTCGAAGACACACTTCTGCACCTGGCACTTCTTTCAACAATTGAAACAATCACGACTGGCGATTTCGTATACGTTTTAGGCGTTCCATAAGGAGTCACTGAGAGACTAAACGGTTTTCTTAGTTAATAAAACACTTTGTATGCCTTTCCGTAGACTAGGGAAAATGGGATTCCTTGTAAAGTCTCTGTCAATGTCGTGGTGTTTACATGTTTGTTTGACCTAAACTTTCATGTTTATGCTGAAATATGTTTGGTTTTTACCAGTGGCACGAAATTACTTTGCAAGCACATTTACTTTAAGATAAATTGGCGCCGAGATGAACATAAGGGGCCTGCCTACACCAAGAACTTTTCGCAACTATAAGCACACCCTAAGGGCCAGACAATGAAATCTTCCTTACCTCAGTAAGGAAGCCTTCATTGCAGTGAGGCTACCTTATGTCACTCTGAAAGGTTCCTTACTGAGGCGCCCTCGGTGAAGGCTTCCTTGGTGCTTCCTTGGTACTTCCTCAGCATAAGAAGCCAAACAATGAAATCTTCCTTACCTCACTAAGGAAGCCTTCATTGGGGTGAGGCTACCTTATGTCACTCTGAAAGCTTCCTTACTGAGGGGCCCTCGGTGAAGGCTTCCTTGGTGCTTCCTCAGCATAAGGTAGCTCCAAAGCTACCTTCATGCGTCCTTACGCCGCTCCTGGCCCTGAACGAGCGCTTCACCTGACTGCTTAACCACGTGGCATTCGCTTGCGCATGCGCACTGTCGCCCACCTGCGGAGAAGCGCGAGCACGGTACGTCTTGCCAGGCATGTTCGTTTCAGACACGCGTGCGGCATGCAAGCATTGCTAGGCGTTGCTAGGCGTTGCAAGACGCCGGCGTGCCACCGTTGCTGGAGCACATCAAGTTTTGCACTGTAATGCGCAACTTTTTTTAAACTTTAGTAAACGAAACTATAAGAAAGCGTCCACGCTTCTCTATATTCGCTATTCAATTTAAAGATTGTGCGACGATACAACATTTTTTAATAGAATAATGGTGTTCGCGGAAAGATTTGAAGAGATAATCTCGAACCCAGGCACGCGGCAACCGCTCCTTAGGTGAGGACGGGTGAAGGGAGCTTTCAGAGTACGCTTGCTTCCTCCATCGGTCCTTCGCTGTAAGGAGGCCTCACGTAATGTTAGGAAGCGCTCGAAGGAAAGGAACTAGGGGTGTGCGAATATTCGGAATTTCGAATACGAATCGAATATTTTCCATATTCGAAGCGTATTCGATTCGAGAAATGCATGTTCGGAAATTCACGAATATCCGAGGACGGCCGAATAACGGTGGAAACGGTGAATATTCGGATAGACTGCGAATAATTGAGCAATTAACCAATTGTATGCTTGCTCCGCATTCTCCCAAGTACATGTTTATTAACTGAGAACTTCGCATGATCCGCTCATTATCTGTATGCTCTGTTTCAGTCTATCTGCTTCAGGCATTTGAGACATGATCAGTTTCGGTTTCTTTATCACCAAGCTTTATAATTCCAATTATTTTGGAATGCCCCATTGCCTTGAAGGTTGCAAAGGCAACTCAGGGTTTGCTAACATTGATTCAAAATGTATCAAGGCTCTTTGTGCGGAGTGGAAATTTGATGAAGTGGCCAGCCTAGGCATGTTTCTTGATCCGTGCTTTATGGCCACAGTTCATCAGGCATCTGGTCAGATGATCTGGCTGAAAAACCTTGTGACAAGGGAGCTCCAGGAAGCCGTCGTGGAACACCGTGGGGACACCGCCGTGCCAGCGTCGACTTCGTGTCCACTGGTGGCATCGAGTGTATGGAATGCTTTTGACGATCTAGTGATAAACAAAGAGAAGACACATTTGGCATCTGCCCCTGAGAGGGAAGTTACAGACTACGCGCAAAAGCCTCTTCTGGAAAGGGGCATGAATCCTTGTGAGTGGTGGCAGTCCATTGGCCGCTTCAGGTACCCGCTTTTAAGTGCACTCGCCCGGAAGTACTTGGCGATCCCTGCCACTTCAGTTCCTAGTGAAAGAGTCTTTTCTACCGGTAGAAATGTGACAGTGCATAGAGAGCGTTTACTTTCTGGCCATATTGAGCAGTTAATTTTCCTTCACGACAATCTGTAACAAGCGTTTTACCTGACTGAGGGCATTACCTGAGTCCGTTATCTATAATTGAGTACCTCTTTAATTTGAAGCAACCTTGTAAAATGCAATGTTATTTTTAAAAGGGTAATAAAGCTATTGTTACCTCTCTTGCAATTTTTTAATACTACACATGTATTCGATATTCGATTCGATATTCGAAGAGAGTTCTTCGCCTTATTCGTATTCGATTCGTAATCGAAAATTTCAATATTCGCACACCCCTAAAAGGAACGTTTTATTGTTTGGGCCAAGCTACCTTCATGCGTCCTTACGCCGCTCCTGGCCCTGAACGAGCACTTCGCCTCACTGCTTAACCACGTGACGTTTGCTTGCGCATGCGTGCTGTCGCCCACCTTCGGAGAAGCGCGAGCACGGTACGTTTTGCCAGGCACGTTCGTTTCAGTCACGCGTGCGGCATGGAAGCGTTGCTAGGCGTTGCTAGGCGTTGCACGACGCCGGCGTGCCAGCGTTGCTGGAGCACATCAAGTTTCGCACTGTAATGCACTGCTTCTTTAGATTTAGTAAACAAAACTAAAAAATAGCGTCCACGCTTCTCTATATTAGCTCATCAACTTAGAGATTGTGCGAAGATACAACCTTTTTTATTGAATAGGGGTGTTCTGGTGTTCGCCTAAAGCTTTTAAGAGATAATCTCGAACCCAGGCATGGCGGCAACCGCTCCTTACGTGAGGACGGGTGAAGGGAGCTTTCAGAGTATGCTTGCTTCCTCCATCGGTCCTTCGCTGTAAGGAAGCCTCACGTAAGGTTAGGAAGTGCTCGAAGGAAAGGAACGTTTCATTGTTTGGGCCTAAGCTGCGTAACCCTTACTGTAGGGGCGCATTTTCAAATCCTAGTATAACTTTATTTTAAGAGTTACTTTGTAGCCTATAAGTTTGTAACCTTTGGATGAGAGATATGTTTGGATATATAACCCATAGTATTCATAGATATGCTTCCTATATTTTACAGGTTACATTGAAGCTGTGTAGTGACATGTGTAGATTGTTTATGTTTTACCGGTGATCGCTTTTCACCGGCCAACCACTCCACTATTAGGCAGTTATCATTCCACGTAGGACGCGCCCCTGTACCGGATCTTTCTCGAACGCTTTCGCTAGGTATTAATGCGAAATGATCTTCTCTGTAATCAGATTGTGTGCGCCAAGCGAATGATGCAGTGCACCTTCTAAGACTTGAGCGAGCACAGCGATTAAGCTTGAAGTTCGATGTACGTCATATATAAATACCCGACGCGTCTGACCGTCTGACACGTATAGATCCGGTTTACACGATCGCCGACCGTGCTCGCCGCTATTTCTCTACTTGGCTGTTACTTGTTTTGCTGGGCATAAATTCGCCCATAAGAGCTGGTTTTCTTACTCGCAGTTGCGCCACTGCTGTTCTTAACCGTGACTATACAATGCGACATCCCTTCCTTCCACACACACGCACACTGACTTTTAGAAACCACAAACTAGGATGTGGTTAGAGACTGATGACAGGCGACTTTGGAGGAATGTCTGTTTTTATTCACCTTCGAAAATATTTTAGCGAATGCCATATATTTGTTTCTCTTTGATGCGCCGAAATGTATTATAAGCTATATGTAAATATAGTTCGCAGGTTTGGGGGCGGGCTGCACGCTACATGCATAAATATTATTAAAATAATTCATTTCTCATATCGATAACCACATGACAATATTTAATAATCAGTAAAACTTTGGTTTGGGCTAGATGGTTCATAATGAAAATATAGGCGAAACTAACACAAATGGAGACGTAAACAGGGGCCCTACACCATGAAACTATTGCAATACGTTTTTATTCCAATCTCCTGACGTGGAATTTATGTAACCGCTGACGCAACTTCGGGCAATGACCCGCAGCGTTGTCTGAACAGGCTAATCAAATGCTCTCCTCGTTAACAGGAGGCCACTTTTGTTCGCTTTCAAAACAAATAACATTGCCTACAGTAAGCGGCTTGTCTTATCTAATTGGCTGACAAGAGGCGAGGAGCATGCTCAAGTGTAGAGGGATTCGATGGGGCCGAGCCAGTGCACCGAAAATCGATAACCGGATGAAGAGGATGGTGCCGGCGTCTGCGATTGGTACCCTTTCCTTTACTTGGCTTGAGGTGGCTGGTCAAAAATAGCGGCGGCATGCAATGGAAGGTTAAGAATGCCGCTAAAACATATCCTCAGCAAAGAAGAGTTGGCAGAGCGAGCTCGTAAACGTGTTGAAAGTGCTTGAAAATGTTACACGGCCACGCAAAAAGGTTTATTGCACGCAAATAAACCCATGCTCTCCGGCAGGTGCGAGTAGCCAGTGCATGAGTGATCGGCGGCAGCCATCTTTTATTCCTTTTGGAACACGGCACCCTGTGGCAATTCAGAAAAAAAATTCAGTTTTGTTCTGCATATTATTGCACCTTTACCGCGTACACGTTTTGACTAATAGCCGAGGGTTAATGGCTAAAATGCGTCTGATCAGAAATAAATATATGTTTCGTTTTGTCCAAAGATGCATAATCGGTGTGTACGCGTCATATCAGATGGGGAGCTATTGCGGTTTTCGTGACGTCGCTTGACAGACAGACGAAGTGGTGGTGGTTCATAAAAGTTTTTCACCAATCGCGGAGGGCTGATTGGAGAACAGGAATAGAAAAGTTGGGAATAGCTTTACGTTAAAGCGCCGCAGTACTGCGTTCGTCCTGTTAACGTCTCCCATTTTGGTCTGTGTTATTGCACACTCTTCTGCTGATACTTACATGTAGTGAAAGTTTACAGTTATAATTTCGATAGCGCTGTGGTTTATCACTCATTTGCAGGAAAAAGTGGCACGAGATTGCACGCACGGAAAATTATCACTTGTCAAATACCTCACCTAAAGTGTGCTGCTTAGTGGGTCTCCCACGCGGAGATGCTTGATTGGCTTAAAAATTGAGCGGGCTACATTAGAAGAAAGTTCATTCAGAAAAATGCTATTTAGAAGTATAATAACTATATACAATAAAGGCCTCAAATACAGCTTGCTATATGCAGCAATGAACAATTTCAAGTGTTGATATGACTAGACAGAATTAATAACATAATATTCAAAGCTACTGCATCACAAAAAACTAGTTTTACACAATTAGAAATAATTTGCGCAGGGCTGACACCTTTTGTGAGTATTTTAAGCATTTAGGAAAACGTAAAAGTATTTTCTTTACTATTTTTATTAAATTACTTTTTGGAAAACAAGAATCATACTAAAGGTATGCACTTATACGGGCAGAGGTAGTAAGAGAAAAAACAAAATCCTTTGTTTGGAGAAAGACGATATTGTTGGGAACGATTCAGAAAGGTATCGTTGCTTCTTAATAGATACTTGTTTGTTAAAATTTAACTTAGGAACATAGGTTATTACTTAGTGAACATCAACATTTTAACGTTAACCTAATAAAGCTTTATGTTTAACAGATTCATATAAAAACTAGGCGCATATTGACACGATAATTCAGAGGCACATTTCAGCAAATGACCTTTTCTTAAGTAACTTACTTTTTCTTCAACAATGGTGAAAGTCACTTCAAGTGCTTGCATGTAACTCCCCCACGCACAACTTTCCATGGCAGTACAATCTTTTGTGTTAATAAATGTATTTGAGAAAACACATACGGGTACTCCAGACTCTTATTTTAGTATACTAAGAGGCAGAAAATGAGGGCACCCTCCAGACCACCAGTAGAAAGTTGAATACCTTCAGCATGACTGCCATCAAAAGGGCAGATTCTTTCTCGGCTACTGTATATGGGGGCGGGGGGGGGGGGGGGGGCGTCACCTGAAGCTCTCCAGAGGGCAGCGGCTCCCATAAAAGATGTGCAAAAGGTGACGGAAGCAACAAGAATTTTATAGTTGCTATGGTATCGTGCACAACATAGTGAGACACCTGTAAACGAAGAAAGTAATCAAATGTTGCTACTAACCACCCTGCGTGCAGAACAAGGCTGCCTTCAAGATGACTTCATTCCACAATGAGACAGGTTTACCGTTGGTAACTACAACACTTTAATGTCGCTGTTGTTATTCCACGTGAGGTTAATTTTAAACTCCCTCCGCTTTTTTTGGAGCTCGATTCGCAAAAGCTTTGAACGATACTTTTTTGGCTGATGCACATACCTCGTTTACCCGAGGATGCCCGCCGTGCGTTGTAAGTGGTTCGTGAAGTCCAAAAGTGTGCATTAACGCCCTTAGTTTTCAGAGAAGACTTTTGCAGCATTGGTAACTTTTTTCTCCGGGTCCACGATGTTTAAACGAAACCTCAGTTCCGTGTCAATGCATAGCTACAAGAAAAAGCAAATCAAAGTGACACAGTGGATAGTAGTAAATGCCTGTTGATTCTTTACCTAATGACATCACTCTTAAAATAATTAAATGCTTCTATGCAATCATTGCTGCTTACCCACCCATAGCTTCATTTGCATAAGCTGGCCCGGCGCATGGCGGACCGAAGTCAACCGATACAATCGGTCGCTCTGCAGGCGTACGTTGTAATAAAATTATCACATCAAAAGAAAATCAAAAGATGGAGTTCATGAAATCTCTGAGGACATAAGTTATCAAAGGCTTTTCTAAACTTGCAAATTTAACCAAGCATTAAAAATAATTGGATTATGCTGTAAGCGTCATAAGCGTCCTAGTAACCACTGCTTGAAGTACTTGCTCTCGCGGAACCAATTTCTACGTTTGCAATTTGTTACCTACATGAATGGAGTTGCGAACACGTGCATTTGTGACCTGGTATTGCAGTCAATGCACGCGGTCATGTGCGAAAAAAAGAGAGCAGCCAGAGAGTAACCAGAAGCGCATGTATCTTTCACTGTGCTACACCGCTAAAATGAAATGAGGTCGTCATCATGACTGCGCCGCCTTTACTGCGGACGGGACCCTGTCGATACTGTCTGAACTGAATGGTATTATTATTATTATTTGTTTTGAGCACATATACACAGGTAACAGGAAAGGGAAAGCGAGGAGCACGCTGGCAACTGCCACCGGAAGGGGCACAACGCCTGCCTACTCTTCTGAAGGGAGGCGACAGCAACACAGAAATGGAAGATAGGAAGGAGGGGAGGAAAAAGGAAAAAGGAAAGGAGAGCAACAGGACAGATCTAAAGACCAAAGTAGAACACTGCAACAGGACAAATCTAAAGACTAAAGTAGAACTCTGCAGCCGGAATTAAAGTGACGCCGCGGCGAACAGCCTCCACAATTATCAACCACGTCCATGGCTAGTTCGCTATGCGGCTGACTGTGTTCTGCACGATGAGACGCCAAGTAAAGCTGCATGTAATCACCGTTTCACGTAATCACCTGCACGCAATCACCGGTTCACAATATACACTACAAGGTGTTTGAACCCGCCTCCTCCCATCTGGTATTCAAGCTAGTCGAAAACATGCACACGGCCACATTCAGGCTTAACGATTCCTTAACAGTTTATAGAGAAGGTCGTGACGGTGTAAAACAACGCAACGAGTCAGAGCACCTATTCATTGAACCAGCACCTCTGGTTTCGCGGTTGGCAAAGTAACCGCGTAGCACTAATTAAACGTCACCCGCCACCAATTATTGCGTCTAAACACTGCACACTTTCCAAAAGCTAGCGCAGCAAGCGAACGCAGTTAGCACAAAAAGCCCTTAACAAGGACAAGCATCCTCCTTTAGCCACTACCCCTTTCCCAACCTGTAACCGTGTATTGCTTGCAGTCGCGCACTGGTTCGCTGCATCCCCCCCGAATCACTCCAAACACGTCTTTGTTTGTGAAAACCATGGACCATTACGTGCCAAATATACGTATACAAGAGGTAGATTAAACAAAAATATCGCACGAAATGCCGCGAAGCATCAAACCGCTATAGTAGCACATCTTACATGATGCACAAACTCGAGGCAGCGAAGGGAGATGAAGTTGCCAAGATGGCGCCCCCTGGTTGAAGCAGGTGGAAAGAAGCAGTATATCCCTCCTGGCTCTAATTGAATAAATGTGTTGTCCCTCAATTTTAGAAGTTAGATTGTATAGGTTACACACCGGATGTTATAGATGTAACCCTTAAATGGGCTCCGTAACCTATCATCGGCTTTCAGTAAGAACGCGTAATGCGAATATAATTAAAACATCGAAATCACCGCCCCTGTAATATCTATTTTATATATTAGTGCCACGTATAAGTTTCATTACAGATTACCCGGCTTAGAGTGCAGTCTTAAAGGCAATCAATGTTTCAGCACAGGCCGGTAGCACTGAATAACGTGTCTCGTTACGCAAACCGTAGGTAATGAGGCTATTTCGAAAACTGTATATTCTGTTATAGGCTCTCTGAGTTTCCATGTTTGCGTCATACGTTAAACCCAGAACTGGGCCTTGCCTATAACACTAACGAAAACTCGGATAGGCTGGAACAGAATAGTTTGCAAAATAGCCTCATCAATTGTGGTACGTCACAAGACTCGTGTCGTCATCCAATGCTATCTCTGATGACCGAGAGTAATCCGAGAGGCCGAATGTGTTTTGAATTATTTAACGAAACAGCTAGCAACTGAACTTTACCACCACCACGCGTTTCTACACCGAAGCTCAAGGAGCATACTTAACATGTGTAAGGAGAAATCATTCCGACTTCAATACGCATAACTGCGCGAATCATGCATTGTTTTTCCTGAATTGATGTCGGTACAGAATCGAAAAGCAGTGTTGTGTTAGAGTTAATGAGCCGACAGGAATTGTTCGAGGGAAATGACACGCCAACGATACACGTCTCTGATTTAAAGCCTGCAACCAGAAAAAAAAGCATTGCTAATGTGGAACAACAGATGGAAATCGCCTCGGAGTGCTCTTCCTATAGATATCTTCGTTGATTGGCCTCAAAGTCAGCTTCAGCTGATACGATGTGTGTGCCTTCTTGCACAAAGTGTCGCTAAAGAAAAGTGACTTATCGATGGGCCGTGCATGAACATTCGAAACTCGGCGCCTTTGAAAGAAGAAAGAGATGGCGTGAGCGAACGAAAATATGATAAGATCTCCCTAAAGAATGAGTGCCTATAGCTTCCCAATTTATGCGTGCGTGCAATCAGCGTCAACTACGTCGGGGACGAAAAAGAAAAAGAAAATAGAGCGCACAAAGAGTGTAATGCAACCGAAAGCGAGTAAAACGTCATTCGTTGTCACCCTTTGCATCGGTGCTTTCCGCCCCAAGTCGCAAATAAGACGGCGCCGACGGAACATCGCCGCCCGTTTCGAAGAATATTCTAATCAGGTGAATGATCGATCGGCATCGTTTCGCGAGGCCGGGACGCGTCGGCAGCGTAATGCGGAACCTCGCCGTATTCCCAGCGTCGTGGCTCCGTCGCGCTGCCTCTTTTGTGGAGGCCTGCTCGGCTTGAAATTTATGAGTTTATTCTCCGCGACGGCGCATACTTGCCCTGTCATTTGTTATCGCTCTTCTCGGTTTCTTCGTCGTGCTCTTATAAACGCGGCCCCTGCCTCTAAGCGCCGCTGGAGATAACATATTCGTCCGGCCGCTTTAGAAAAGGTCTTTGCTACCCGGGCCACGCCATTCACCCTTTCACATTCCTCGAAGCTATCCTTCTGGGCTTCCGCCCAGCTAAACGTATACAGTCATTACGCTTCTATCCTGGACTGGATTCACGAATATACACGCGCATGCGTTCCTACACCTCTCTTGGGGTCTTATATGCACATATAGGTAGTAAGCATTGCGCATCTGGTCGTCATTGTGCTGTTCCTTATTTCGCAGACTTTGAACATCATTCCCGTTGCTTGGCTATTTAATGTTATTGTCAAAAACCCGTTCATTTCGGTAAGCATGGATAGCAGCTGTCTGAAACTTTCGTTTAACGTCGCTACTGTCCACGTATATTCTTTGTATTAGTAACAGAAGATTAACCACAGACTATTTTCAACGCTTGATTTATGCGCACTTACAAGGTTCATCGCTTGTAAAGTTGCTTATTGAGTCCGAGAAGAAAGGGTAACGAAAACATGAGGTTAGCTCAGACTAGCCCTGCGTTAAAGGGTAGGGGTAATTTAGGTGCCTGGCAGCGAGGAGTTTTCACTAAAGCCAGGTTTAATGTGCTATTTGCGGTGGCCCTTAGAAACACGCCAAATCTATAAGTGTACCTAGGGGAAACCTCGGAGAGATCTAACAAAGGACAAGGCAGTCACACGTAGTCAGCGCGAATAATCGGCTAATATTGAGCAGCTAAGGGCCAGAAAAGTAGCCAGAAGCAAACCTCCATATTGATCAGAGTGAGGCCTCGAGAGAGAGAGAGAGAGAGAGAGAGATGGAAAGGCAGCGAATGTTAACCAGAAAAGCTTCCGGTTTCCGCGCACTGGGGGAAAGGCAAAGGGTAAAGCTCAGCTTTGCAAACACGTTATGTAACTTACTTTAATTCCATGCAACAATTTTGAACAGGCAGCTTGAAAAACTAATTTGTTCAAATGTTGCACTGTACCAAGAGTGCATAAGGTGAACAGTTGCTTGTAGACATCTTCTTAAGCTTGCTTTGGAGTATGTATACACTCAAAAGCTTAGGGAATGAGTCCACTCACATTTTCATCTGTTTCCGGTTCTTGACAAATTGGCGACAGCGCTTCAAAATGTCCTTCCCAAAGTTCGCCTCTATCGATGTTTTGAGCAAGTATGTTCAACGTCAAAATTTTACAGGCTGCAGTGGCTGAGAGGAAGCTGAGCGCGGTAACAGGATTTCTATTGCCTAGCTGCAAGCAACATAGATGGTGTACGGTCCAACTGGCAGCGGCGATAAACTGCTTGGAGACCACCTCGGAGTCCTCGGAGTACGTTTTATCGAGTTCAAGGCAGAGATCCGGACTAGTTGGAATTTAGACAAAGGGATTTTCCAGAGCGTTAGAAGAATGAAAAGATGCGCAGAGACAAAAGGACAACGGAAAAGGCACAGCGCTGGTCGGTCATCATTTTGTCTCTGCGCCACTTTTCATTCTTCTAACGCGCTGGAACGTGTCTTCATTTTATGAGATCCTGCGGCATGCAAATGTGTTGACACCGACTGCCCAGTACCGTTTTATGTGTAACCTTCAGTCAAAGAAAAAAGAGAACATCACTTTCGCGATGCCGACGATAAGGTGCGTTACGCGCACAGAGAACGGAACGTTGTCAGTGCGGAGGATAAAAAGGAATATTTTGTTGATGCTCCTTTTATTGGGTGCTTCGATAGCTTCTATCGCTCATGTAATTGAACAGGATGGTAGCACAACAAAATATAGAGGTAAAAAAGTTTGCAGCGAGGAAAAAAAAACAAGAGGGAGGAAAAGACTACAGCGTCAACAAGGGCGCGAGAGATGAACATGGTGTGCTGTCATCGATGTGTTGCAGAACCCAACCGTAAGCCGGTTAGCTCTTCGTAAAGGATGGGGGCTCCTTGGCGGTGCCTGCTGCCAAAGGGTGATCCTCCGCACGCGCCGTTGGTGGGCGTTCGTCTTCACTGCACTGCCGTCGCGTCGCAGCAGAGCTCCCTGATGCATTATCCGAGCTCGTTACGTGTCACCGATGCCAACGGCGCACGTTGAATATTGATCCCACGCTTGCCGGCTCGCGACGGTAATTGAAGAAAAGAAAATGTCGAGTCACTAGAAGATATTGTGATCTGGATGCCTACATGAAGAAAACAAGAAGAAGCAAAGAAAATAAGCGAACGTGAAAGAATAGAATACAGCATCTTTAAAAACCCTGCTTCCTTTATCAAAGGCGACATGCACATGCAAAAGACTGGCTTCGCGCCAGTGCACCATCCCGCTTTTCTTATTTCTGCACTATTCATCACAAATTCTCATTTTAACCCGCGTAGTGGAGCAAGCCGAATTAGTTATACACTTAATATCACCACATTTAATTTTGTTCTCTGTGTCTCTTGCTGTCTTGTCACTGGTGTTATTGTTAGGCAGTCCTAGCAGCTTGGAATTGCTGTGATGACTTCGTTGTTGTTTCGTAAAGCGATGAGCAGTTCTTGTCCGCTCCGTGCGAGTGGAACAGACCGATGTGGTTCGTAACGTATGCCGACGCGACACCGCTGAATCGTGTTGTGAACATCTGAACACGCACGGTAGAAGAATTGGAGCCCCACCAAAATACTCACAACTAAACTCAGCCGCGATGGTTGTTCCCTCAGCAACTAGAACCCCTTAGCCCGGGAATGCACGGCAGATCAATTTCCCCTGACGTCGTTGCCTACTGCAGCTCCTTCCAGTTTTGCGGAATCGACGAGCATGGCTTTCCGACCACAAATCACCCAATGTCACCATTTTATTTGTGCTTTAGCTTTCTTCTGTTCTGTTCCCGTCCTTTACAGGCACACCGTCTTTTTCCTCCCGCGTCTGTGGCTGGAGATAAAGGCGGTCTGTGTTCCACTGGCCTGCCAGATTTTACGATTGCTCCGCCCTTTGCTGAGTGAGCGATGTGCGTCAGCTGCGCCAACAGTCATCGGCCGCGCGATTGTCTTGCCGGGAAGCTTGCCTTTGATACCGAACGGCGGTTTTATTAGAGGCACTGGCAGTGTCACTTGCCGCGCTTGCCATCCCTTGGGGGCTAGCCACTTTTATACAAAGCTTTCTGCGGCAGCGAAATAGACGTGACGAAGAAAGTATGGGGTCTTCATAAGCGGTGGCATCTGGGGCGGAAGTGTTATGGTTCGAAGGAAACCGCTGACGTCAAACACGTCGATACCTTGAGCACGAGAGCCAGGGAAAAAAAAGAATAAGGAATCGCTCACTCATGGTCTTTCTGTTATGTATAACGTAATTCGTTAAAAATAGTGGCCGTAAAGCCTGCTTTTAGTATGTATTTGCACGTGCGAGAGACATGGATTTCAGAATTGCCTATTTTTGTTTATTTAGTTTAATGTGAGCAATTCTAGTGGTCGCGGCATCGTTTATACAAACACTCCTTTTCGTTGACGTGTTTACAGAAGATGGAATTCTTAGGACGGACTACATGCACTGTCATATCCGTGTGTGAAAAGCGGAAAGCTCTCACGAGTTCTTCATGTGATTGAAATGAAAGAGTTTTCACTGAAGCGTTTATTGTGCGAATATAATGCTGCATTATTTATTGAATATGTTTTATCCTTGTAGAGTGTTGAAAGCAGGGTTAGAGTGTGATTCAGACTCCAATAATACTAGAGAGGTATAGGCGCCTATCATTAAAGGTGGGATTTGTGACTTAGTGTTCAGTTTCCCGGGCCACTTCTCTAAAATGCTTCAATACCGGCATCTGGAAACCCCTTGAAAGACGTTTTGTGAAGCTTACGCTGTCTCGTCAACCATTAATATAGCCACGTTATAGTATTGCATTTCTGATAATTTCGTCAAATTTATTGTGGTATACTGTTTCTGTTTATAGCTTTGTTAGGATGTTGACTTAACATCCACAAATGAATCCAAGTTCAAGCGTTCTTTGATTACTCAGCAATTTTGATGAAACCGATTGTCTATATCAAATTCCATTTTAAATTTCATACTCCTTTAGGACGTTCTCGTTCCAAACATATATGAAATTTCTTCTGCTTTACTTTTCGAGCTTCAGTATGGATTCTAAACGTAAACAACTGCCAAGGCCTTCTTAATATGCTGAGAAAAAAAATGGTCATCACGACGATAAGAACCCGTGTGTTGACCATTTGCGACAACCTATCGAAACCTTCGTTGTTCAGTGATGAGAGCCCGTATATTCCAGCACACCGCGCTGGCATCTGGCTTTCCCTGCTGAGGCTCGTATTCATATGCACTTGAGCATACATAATTAACGCTCCCATGTCGCACGTGCTTCTTTGTCTTGTGCTAATTTTGGAACAATTTCAGCCGCGGTAACGCTCGGTCACTTATGGCTAAACAACAAACGCTTGTGTGAGCCTTCATCAAGTTCCTTTGTCCTTTCTTTCTAAACTTCTGCCTTTTTTTGCTCGGCTCCCCCGGTGTAGGGTAGCCAACCGGTGTAGTTTGTCCTGATTAACCATATCACTTACCTCTCCCTTTTTGAAGCTATGCTCCGAGCTATGCAAACACATTCGGTGACGTCCTATATACTCCAGTCACCCGCTCTGTTAACTTGCAGTACTTGGTTTGTAATTCAAGCAGGCGCGCTAGCCCTAGTCAGGCGTTTGACATCCGGCGGCTTCGGATAGTCATGAAAATTGACCCTGCTTTGGCCATCAGTGAAATGTAGCTAAGGCTTAGAAAAATACATTCAACGAAATACCACGCTCACGCGAACCGCTCGCAGTTTCATTTCAAACAGCATAGAAAGGCAGTACTTCATTCCTATTCCCGCTCATAGTGTATCAAAGTCGGACGCGCATCAACAGAAGGCCGTCAGATATGCCATATATCTTCCTGGCCGCTGGTTCCTCGGGCACTTTTTATCTTCTTTCTGCTTCCCTTGCGATCGAACGAGACCCCGGGCAGCTCGCACAAATCCCTTTCGATTTCTCCTCGCGCATCCTCCACCGTACGCCGCCTGTGGCCAAGTTCAAAAAACGGGAACTGTACACCCATGACAGCGGTGGAGACATACGAGGATTTGGAATCCTGCTGCCGTCTATCGCCCGCGTGCAGGGATCCCGAGTTTCGTCTTTTACCAGGAGACCTTTTGTTTACAGTTTGGTTGGTTTTGATACCGCATAGGGCAGATATTTCCGTTGTCTTCGTAGGCGGTCATCCGGCAGGACTTTCTTCCGACATCTTCCCCCGAATTCTTAGTCCACGGCCCTAAAAGAAGAAATAAAGAAGAAGAAAGCAAAGTTATCGCTACAGACAAGCGAGACGCGTGGAATCATAGTATTGACCAATCTGCTGCTCTGGATATGTACTATCTCTTTAGTAGGATAACAAAAACAGCAAGGCCAAAGATAGATGCAGAGGAAGGCTATTGATGGGGAAATTGAGTTGGCTCGTAAATCTATTTTTTCGTGACAGCTGCAAAGTAAATGCTTTCGTGTACAAATGGAAGAAAAAGAAAAAAAAGTATTGTTAAATATCGGTGGTGATGGTGCATTTCATTCAGCATACTCAGCATGAAAAATGAATTAGACGTATTGCAGTAGTTTCTTCACTCAACTTGAGTGAGACGGTGACGACAAGAAGCACAGGAAAGAGGCAAAAAGAAAGAAAGAAAAACTGCTGTGTTCGGTGCGAGAAGTGCGAAAATGTTTTAGGCAGCAACCCGTTTAAGTATCGTGATTGGCCTCACGTAAAATGACACAAGTCAGTATGGAGTCCAGTCGGCCGCTAATCCGGTGGTCCAAGGGGACAAGAATGAAAAAAAGAAGAAATAAGTGCGAAGAAATCAAATAGGAACATTGTAAGATTTTAAAAAATGCGTCAACGCTGTATCACGAAATTTAGAACATCAGCGACAGACAATTGTATTAGCATTACAAATAAATGCTGACGGGAATGAAATAAACATCATAAATGTCTCTCACTGCCAGAGAAAACTAAATAGAGCATGGCGTACATTTCGGCGACTAAACCTCTTTGGTAGTCTTCGAGGTAAAGAACATGGGTTCACATTGTGTAGAAAATGGTCTCACGACTTGAGTCTGCCTAAAGGGCACCCTAATTTTAAATCAATACAGTGTCAGAAATTTACCGCAAACTGACGACGCACCATATATGCGAGTGGAGTACAACTACATGGACCCAATTTCCGATACAGCATTGCAGTGAACACACCTAGAATCACTCTCTGCGTGTAACATACATTCATTATAGTACTGCGCGTTTCGACCCACTTCGTTTCTTCCCACCGCGTGCGTGGACCTTACAAGATGCAATCAGGAGATGATGCGACCATTTAGACAATTTGTTATGTTTCCTCCTTCTTTTTCCCTCAAGTTCACGCTTCATCGTCTGCCCCTGTAAGTTAACTCTAACTGCCCTGCACTGGAAGTTCATAGATGTATTGCACAGTGCTCCTCCATCAGTTTAATTGCCGGTTTTCTTCTTTTTTTCTCCCCCTTTATTATATTGAAAAAAATAAGATGACAAATCTTTTTGCTGCCACTAAGAATGGAACGTGTCACCCCTGAACAAGAAAAGTAAATCGCGTCAGAATTTGCGCGCGTCACATTTGTGTTGAAAAAAAAAAGCTTCCTATGCGGAAACGCATGACTTGTCGTCCTTACTTTGATGCAATTACACTACAAAAGCAGTCGAGTATATGCCTGCGCGGAAGGTACGCTGCCTAGAGTTAAGCAAGTGTCGGCCAGTGTTTACGCAAGGGCATCGAGCTCGTTTTGCGCGTGCGTGTTCGGAAACACTGCTTTTCTTTGCTTCACTGCTCAGTTTTCTAATGGAACATCGAACAAGGTACAGTATGCGTATTCATTACCACTTTCATAATACGGTAATACGGTTTCCTTCCATTAGGCACATAATTGTGTACGGCACTTTTTTTTTTCACACGAGGCCTGTTTTCATGGAACGAGAAACTTCGTCCGTCCTCTGTTAATAATGGCTTCAGTCGGCGAACAACAAGAAAGGTGAGTAAAAGGAAAAACACAGCATTGACTGGTTTGCCTGGATGAAGGCGATAGAAGAAAAAAAAAGATCTTTACTTCGCTACGCCTGTCTTCAGCTCCGTTTCATCGGCCTTCCAAGTTACCGCTCCGCGATTCGGGGCTTGCTTTGTAGCGATCACGCACTCGAGGGTAATCTCATTAACCTCGCCTCAATGTGCCACCAGTTGTGAGGGTAATTTCTCGGTACGCGGAGGAAGGACCGACGCCGGCCAGCTACCAGGCTGTGTGATGCCCACGATCTAATTAGTTTACGCTCCAGAGCGCTTGACCCTTCACCTGACACGGAGACTTTGGACGAAATCAAGGCTGACAGATGTAGCTGCCTCACCGCGGCCTTCGGTTTACACTGTGCTATTTCCGGATAGCTTCGCACCTAGAAATATTTAGAAACTGAATGTAATGTTTGCTGACGATAATAATAATAATAATAATAATAATAATGTTTATTGCCACACAATATACAAAACTAATAATAATAATAATAATAATAATAATAATAATAATAATAATAATAATAATAAACTACAGTTGAACACAACGATGTCTCGCATACGGCGACAACTAGTGCAGACAAAAGCAACTGGTTTAGAAGGTGCAAAAAAGGGCGGAAAGAACAACAACGGCTTCTGTTGTTCTGCGTATGTCAACAGGTACTATCAGCGTCATATGAAACGTGAACAGCGGAGAGCGCGGCCCAAGCATAAGTGAAGGTATAGCGCGCGCCGTCCAGTCATGACCACTGACAGGCACGCGTTTGCCGATTTGGCCGCACCGCGCGATCCCCCGATAGCGAAATATTTTCGCCTGTGATCTGGGTCTTACATTAGAAAGCTGGTAAACAAAGATAATAGACGACAGAAGCTAAAGTTTGCAGTTTACGGTGAGTATTGTCGCACAGTTCGCCGACGCGAACAACGGTGCGTGTGCAGCAGTTTGCACCGTCATCGACTCGCTCACGTGGTTTGTGCGCCACATCATTCTTCCAATCCGCAAACCTGCGCAGCGCGGTATCGCTGGCAGCCGCGATGGTGGCCGGCGTTGGTGTGCTGAGCGCGTTTGTCCGTTTGTTTGACTCCCAAACGAGCGACGTGCGGCCACATCGGATGCGCGCGTCTGTCATTAGTGATGACTGGACGGCGCGCACTATACTTTCACTTATGCTTGGGCGAGGCGCCCCACTGTTCAAGTTCCATTTGACGCTGATAGTACCGTTCAACCGGCGTTTTTTAAGCATGAAGTGCTTTTGTCAGCCACCTTCAAGTGACCTCAAGCCTAAAGCCAGAGCCGTTATCCGGGCACTCAAACGAGAACATCCGGGCAAGTTGCGAGAACAAAACGAGATGATCCGGGCAACCAGACAAGAGCGCATTGCATAGGCCATTTACTTCCCAAACAATTTACAAAAATTATTGCGTCCGAGTTCTCCCTAACGTTCTTTCACAGTGTCACTCAAGCTGCAGCTTCTAGTAAGCTGAAGTTGTATTTGTAATTTCCAGTAGCGATGTTCAAAAGGCAGATACACTCAAGTGACTATGCACTTGATTGTCATCTTTTGGCGCTGAGGGCTCTTCTCAACGCCAGTGGTCCGCCGGACGTTTGGTACGTGTGCTGTTGGGGTACGTGTGCTGTCGTGGACATGGGCTGCAACCATTTTAAGAGTGTCCAGCAAATCTGCTTTCCCGGTTGGCATCTCATGCTTACGTCTACTCTCGATTACGGCAGAGTCAGGATTTTTTTTAAAGGAAATGCTGCACTTGTGCAAGTGCCAGTTCCTACACGTTACCCTCTGTTACTACCTGCACAGCACTCAGCAACTGCTTTATGAACGAAGTAGAACGCCTTATAAAACGCACGTGGTATATATATGGAGAAATAATATGGCCTCCATCGAGAGTAAAAGGCCGGCCCCCGGCCGAAACCTCAGTAAGTGGTATTTTTCTTGCATGCTTCCATTCCTTCAACTATTTCTGTGCCGGATCCTGTGATTCTATGCTCCATTGACTGTGGGAATTGACTGTGGGACATCCGTTGTCAAGCCGAAAACAATTTTAGTGCCACTACTGCAGCTATTGTGGCAGTCTATCCGGACGCCTTTATGCGCCCCGATATTGCCTTGAGCGACTGCCATTCACAGGTGTTTACACACTTTGCAAATGCAGGGATGGAAAACGGAACAAACATATGACACCAATGCATCGTAGACAGGATCTTTCGATTTCCTTCCACGCATATACGCTGAGTAGCTTTCGACGAAAAGATATACCACCGACGTGATTCTTACCCTGCCTTGCCGTCATCTTGAGGAAGCTCGAGGGCGTATTGGCCGCTTTTGTTACAAAGGCAAACGAATATTGACGCCAGAACGATAGACGCATTGCTTTTATATTTTCGTTTTTAAAGGGGCAGCGTAATCGATGAAGAAAACCTGCTGTTTCATATATTTATATTTAATACATAGATGTTTCAGCAACATTCGATTAATACCCCTTTAACTTGCGATGGATTTGCAAACAAACTGCAAACAGAGAGATTACCTCTAGAATGCGCTCGTTTTCGGCGAGGCTTTCAATTCGCGAGGTCCGTCTGAGGCGAGTTGCAGCCGTAGAGTGTTTCTATTCTGAAAGCAAGATCGAGCTTCGTGGAATTGCAAACTCCTTTTCCGAGGTTCTCACGCAGAAACACATGCGGGCTAGCATGGCCGGGAATGTTGACAATTTTCTGATAGCAATCGATGTCTTCAATGGCGGTCTGATTCACGTATATATAGGGGCTTCGCGGGAATGAGTTTTATCGCTGTTTTTCTTGCTTTCATTTCGCCTTCTCAAGTTTCAAAAGTTTTGAGATGTGATATATATTTGCTCGTTCATCGATGAAAGCACTAGGAAGAGATTTATGAGGTACCACAGTGCCCATTTTCTTTTTTTTTTTGCACGTTCTACGGGAATCGAGACATTTGACCTTTAACCTTCTTCGGCTCGTGCTCCCGCAGGGGCCGTGACGTCGAAGAGCATTGAACAGCCACTTGTACATCAAGTGTCTGAATCAAAGGAAAATATTGCGTGGCGCTGAATGATTTTCAAACCCACAGGCATTATTTCGGGTGTTTATGGCTTTGCTTTATGGCTGATTGCCCGCAAGAGGGCTGTGACTGGCTGGGACGTTACATTTCTTGAAAAAGCTAACAGCTCTCGGAAAACGGCAAAACTGTTATCCTGCATTTGAACTTTGGCAAAAAGAAAGAGTGCGGTTTAATTTAGGTGTGCCAATGGTTACATCGCGAGGCGTTCTGAAAAAGGCAAAGGGAAAAAAGTATATGCATCGACAGGATGCTTCGTCTGCTTTCTATAGGCACAATCAGCGATGTAGCCCTAAAGCAATTTACCCGGCAGTAAGAGAACGACGTAGATGCAACCGGAGATGTGTCTGGGCTTGTAATGCAGGGTAAAATAGAGTTGGTTGGGTGCTGACGTTGCACCAACGGCAACGAATACAACAATGCGTTTCGGGAAACTAATAGGTCTGCACAGGAGACTGACAAGACAGTGAGCTTTCCATCCCGCTTGTACGCTTATTGTGCAATCGCGTTCTTCTTAATGCTCCTTCTTCTTCTTCAGCGTATGGCCAGTATAAGTAACAGTCCGCTGTTATTTAATGTCGGTGTTTCTCCCTTTTTGTTATCTCTACAGTAGCACGATCTTTAGTAGTGGGAACCTTTATTAAAAATTTAAAAAAAAGTTATATGAGTGAATGTAGGACGGGATACTATACCTCTCTGCTTTTCGCATTCTCTCAAACCGCTCATATAGAAACCTAAATTTTCGATAAACGTTCCCATTAGCAAGAAAAGTGAAACTGCATTCCTGACAATTCCGTCCTTACTGTTTGTGACTACTAACAGAAGGTGGGCTTAGCCACGTTCCCTCCTGTCTGTATTGAGTACTGATTATTGGTGAAAAGTAATGAAGAACGAACAAAACGCGAACTAGCAGAAACTAGTCGCCATTAGCTGGGAAGGCTGTATTTTCATGAGCAAAATGCTTGATTTTAGTGTTTCGTGGCTGCAGTATAACTTCCTCTATCTTGTCGTCTTCCTCCCTGCGTGTGTCGGCAGATCCCTTTATAAACAGAACTTTGTTTAAGCGTGGTGAATCCAGGCCAAGTTAGCTTGTCCTTCTAGCCCTTTGCGAAAAGAAGGGACGATAAAATTCCTCGCTCACTGAATCACCCGATTGCGATTCTTCTCTAATAGCGGGTGAAACATTATTAGGCTTTCACGTTAGGAGAGTGCAGTCGCTTTAGTGCTCTCTGCAGAGAGATGCGACAGACGTCGCAGTGAGTAGCACGAATTCAGATACAAAGAAAACCTACACCTTCTGTAAGGAAGTTATCTGAAATTTGCCGTGCTCCAAGGATCGTGCAACTTGTGTGGACCTTGTGCTAGCCTCTTAATGTCTCGTGAGAAACGACAGTCAACGTCGTGTACTAAACCATTTGTTAGATCTCACTAAACGTGCGAGCGCAATGAATTTGCGTTGCGTAAGGTATACCGCAATTTTCATCACCAACCTGGGTACAGATTGACAGCGGCTGCCGAAACGAAAGTGGACGATGAGAATATAACGTGAGGCTTATAGCGCGTTAAAAAGACAAGGACGAAGGTGAGAAGTGACACACACAGGCGCTACACACAGGCCGTGACACACACAGGCGTGACACACGTCTCACCTTCGTCCTTGTCTTTTTAACGCGCTATAAGCCTCACGATGTCTTACCAACAAGCCCAAATCACTGCTTTAGAGAATAAAACACTTTTCATCTACAGCGTTCATATAACAGTGAACAGACATGAAGTATAACGAGGGGATGGGAGGAAGAGGAAGACGACGCTGTTCGCTCTGTTGTCACCTCAGCTCTGTAATTTTTGCATAGGTTTTGCTATTCATTAAGTGAGTTATTTATATCCTTGGAAGACGGCCGCATCTTTAAGGAGGTACTGTCCCTATGGGAAGGGTACGGCTGCTCCGGCGCCGGCATCTTTAAAGGGACAGCGCCATCAGAAGGAAGCCAGCGTGGCGGAGGCGGCCATGGCCTCGCAAGGTGTGGAGCTGCCAGACATCAGGCACGATAAGCAGTCCAGTGCGTCATCATCGGTCAGTGGGGACGACACAACTATCGTCGACCCTGACGAGCAAGTGGCTGATATGGCGGAAGTGGACAGCGACGGCTTCAAGGTGGTGAGTCATCGGAAGCAAAGAACGGTCGGAATCCCAGTGGTAGTTTTGCCAACAGAGAAAGGTGTTGATTTGAGAGAGCGGAACCCTATCAGGCTCTTTGAAGCCATTAAGGTACTGCTGGGATCTGCCCCGATTCGCAGCCGTTTCACATCGCAAGGCGCGCTTTATTTAGATATCGCAACGGAAGAGCAAGTTGACATTCTGCTCCGGTGCTCTCAGATTGGGGACATAAAAGTTAATGCCCGGCTGCCCACATGACTAACACATGTGTTATTAGGGGAGTACCAGTGTGGTATTCGGAAAGCGACCTTCTTGACTACTTGAAACCGCAAGGGGTTCTGCACGTGAAACGTCTCATGCGCCGGGTGGAGACTCAAGAAAAAGAATGGGCAGCGAAACCTACTAACTCTGTTGTGATAACGTTTGCTCCTAACACCGAGCGCCCCGAAAAAATTGACCTCGGTTTTACCAAGCATGCAGTCAAAGAATTCGTTGAACCTCCTCCCCGATGCTTTAGGTGCCAACGCTTTGGGCATGTAGCTAAAGTTTGCATCAAAGATCAACGTTGCAAACGATGCAGTGGCGCCCACGATTACAAAGCCTGCAAGGCAGATTTTGCTTGCGCTAATTGTGGTGGCGACCATCCAGCGAGTTTTGGTGGCTGCCCCTTCCGTGTAAGCGCCTTACACCGCCGAGTGTCCTTCATTAGTGGTCCCAAACAACAACCTACTGAGAAGCGGATACCTGGAAGTGACGAGTTCCCGGCGTTAGATTCGGAAGTTGAGTTCCCTGCGTTAGAGTTGGACGTTCGTAGCGTGGTAACCAGCAACGTCAGAGAGCGACCTGAGCCTAGCAAGACGGCAAAGTCCTCTGTGGGTGAGTCGGTTGTTCGATCTGCTGCAGCAAAAAGTGTCCAAGTTTCTCAGCGACCAGACTTGACAGCCAGACAGCCGGACAAGTTTCACAGCCAGACTCGACAACATGGAGGACATTCCCTCGCCTCAAAAGAGATGAAGACACCAGCTGAAGTGGACAAGAGTGGGTCCAAGTCCGCAACCTTTGTTGAAGTTGTGAGGAAGTGCGTGCAGCAAAATAAGGAGCTCAAAAATCAGGAACTGTCCGACCTTCTGCGAGTTTTGTTTGAAGTCCTGCGTTCATATGTTCAAGTGATGCAGACTGGCACCCTGAAGAACTTTCTACAGCTCGTTCTTTCCTTTGAGCCCATGATTACCACCTTCGCAGCGACCTTCACCTTATAATATGGCTAGTCTTCTTCAACCTCGTGCAACAAAAAATCACCGAAAAGTGCCATTTATTATGCAATGGAACTGCGCTGGGATTCTAAGTCGATTAGCAGAACTTAAATTATTTCTGAAAGATACGTGCGTTCCAGTTTTAGCCCTCTCGGAGGCTGGCCTACCAAGCGGGAGATCTTTAACTGGATATGTCGCCCATAAGAATTGCAGCATAAAGTCATTTCCCGCGGGAAGCGCTGCCCTTTACATACGAAGAGAGATTCCTCATGTGGCTTTGAATGTCACCGATCTTTGCACCGATAGTATTGAGGTAGCGGCTGTGCGGATACGTCTTGGCTTCCGAACTCTTTCTATTGCATCCGTATACGTGTCTCCGCGGAAGAAGGTAGCAATGGACTTGTTTCTGCAGCAGCTTTGTGACCGTTGCCCGGCGCCCCGAATTATCTGCGGGGACTTCAACGCCCATCACTCTCTCTGGGGTGACAGGAACACAGATTCCCGCGGACGCAAACTTGTAGAAGTTATCGATAGTTTGGACTTGTGCGTGGCCAATGACGGAAGTCCCACTTTCTTCCGGCCTCCAGCCTCAGCCACATCAATAGACCTAACCTTGCATTCATCTGACGTCCGCGTGAAGTGGTTAACTGCACCTGACCGCATGGGAAGTGATCACTATCCAATTTTTGTGTTTACTGCCGACTTCCATTTGCACGACTCTAAAATTAGCCATGTTGTTAATTGGGGCAAATACAGGGAGCAACTTGCATGTGTTTCTGGTGATGTGATTGACAAAATGATTTCTGGTAAGATGGCTGCTACCACAGCGGTCAAGTTGCCTACTCATTTTCCGACTCCGGATTTAAAACTCAGGAACCTTTGCGCAGCGCGCAGAAGGGCGGAGCGACAACTGATGCGGAAGAAGGACGACAGATCCTTGAAGACGACCTTCAATAGGCTTAACTCTGCCATTCGACGCCACACGAACAAGCTCTGTAGGTCGCAGTGGGCGTCCTTCTGCGCTAGCTTGACGGTTTTCTCACCGATGACGAGGATTTGGCGAGTCATTGGCAGTCTTGCTGGTGATTCTCGTCCTAGTAAACCTTTTGAAGCGCTTGCACTGCGCAAGCAGAAACCTCTCGTGTGCTTGGCAGAGGAATTTGCAGATGCATTTGTAAGTGCAAGTTCAGGAATTCCTCCCTGCACTCCACCTGCAACATCTACGTCTGTGATGGACGCCCCGTTTACACTTCGAGAGCTACAGACAGCACTCAGCGGCCTGCGGCGTCGATGTGCACCAGGTCCTGACGGCATCACCAACCAGATGATGCAGAACCTACCTCTGGAACACCGAAAGATGCTTCTAAGCTATCTCAATCGAATGTGGGAGACTGGCGACGTTCCTCCTTCATGGAAAGTGGCTCGCGTTGTCCCAGTGCTGAAGCCCGGCAAAGAAATGACAGACTTGGCCTCGTATCGTCCTGTATCACTGACGTCGTGCGTGGCTAAGCTTATGGAGAAGCTGGCAAGTAAGCGTTTATCTTGGTGGCTCGAAGATAGAAGGGCTCTGCCAACATGCATGACTGGATTCCGAACAGGTTTAAGCGCACAAGACAGCGTCTTGGACTTGATAAGCCATATTGAACATCATAGAGCTTTCGGCCTTTCAACACTAGTTATTTTCCTAGACGTATCAAAGGCTTATGATGCCATCCTTCAGAGCTCAATACTAAATAGTTTGCAGGCCATGGGCGTACAGGGTTATCTTCTGCGCTTCATTCACTCATTTATCAGTGATCGGAAAATTCAAGTGCGGTTAGGAAGTACCACAAGCACCGAAAGGGTGGTATCGCGAGGTGTACCTCAAGGAAGTGTTCTTTCCCCAACGCTCTTTAACGTTGCAATGGCTGGTCTTCCCGCTGAAGTGCAAAAACATTGCAGGCATATCCATATGTCGATATACGCGGACGACATCTGTCTTTGGTTAACCGGATATCAACACAAGCGTTTAGCTCTGATAGCTCGACAGGCATTACTTTCAGTTCAAAATTACCTTCAAGGTGTGGGGTTGACTCTCTCGGTGGAAAAATCTGGCTTCATAATGTTTCCAGGTAGAGGAAGAAGGCATGCGCGGCTGAAGATAGACCTTAATCAATCTTGTCTTCGACAATTTAAACACAAGCGCTTTTTGGGCGTCATTATCGACTACCGCCTACAGTGGCTACGAGCTGTGGACTCGGTTGTGACATCGATATCTTCGCGTCTCAATGTAATCCGTAGAGTTGCAAGCGAGCAATGGGGAAATCACCCATCTTCAATGATCAGGTTGCACGATGCACTAGTGACGAGTCGAATAATGTATCAGCTCCCTTTAATTTCCCCATCGATATCACAGCTGGAACGACTTGAGGTTCTGCACAGAAAGGGCCTAAGAAGGGCTCTTGGCGTTCCACAGACTGCTCCTAACAATGCAGTACTTTATGAATCTCTATCGAGACCTCTTAGCTTAGTCGCTTCACAGAGGTTATTGATGCAAATTGGCCGCCTCAAACAGACGGCAGCTGGCCGAGCCCTTCTACAGCGCCTTCGAAAGAGATCCGAGTCCCGAGCGTACTTGGCCCTTAATACTCTTGGTTACCTGGGTCTTGACGCTAGAGGTCGAATTAAGAGGGCGAAACCACCTTGGTCTTTCGCGAGCCTCGATAGTTCGTTGGCAGTTCCTCACGTTCGTGCTAAGCGGAGTTCTCCTTTGGCAGCAACGCGTTCGCTCGTACTGGAACATCTTGAAACGGAATATGCACGTCACCTTCAAATTTTTACTGATGGCTCTGTGGACAAGGTCAGAGGATCTAGTGCAGCTGCTTTTCACATTCCCTCTTTGAACTTTGATTGGTCCGTTCGCTTCACTGCAGTCGTGTCCTCCACAACGGCCGAAAGCGTTGCCATTGAGGCAGCTCTCAAAAAGCTACGGTTTTGTACGCCTCAACCTGTGGTCATTCTTACAGATTCGAAATCCGCCCTTCAAAGGTTAGAGCATGGATTCCCAACTGATGCCTTATCTCTAAGCTCCCTACGTTCGGTGCAAAATCTCAGTGTCAAAGGCTTCTCCATACGATTCCAATGGGTGCCATCACACATAGGTATCATAGGCAACGAGATGGCGGACAGCCTAGCCCATAGAGCGCTGTCTGGGAATCCTTCGAGAAAAGTGCCTCAAGAAGACGGGAGACTCTTCAGAGAAGCGGTGTCGTGCTACTTCAGTTCTTTGTGGAGCTCACCTCACAAGCCATGTGTGATCAAGGGTCTCCAAAGAAACCAAGCAACCTTACTGCTACGCATTCGCACGGGCTCTGCTCGTACCCCTGCGTGGATGTTTAAGACTGGCCTGGCGTTATCACCATTATGTTCAACGTGTGGTGTGTGTGGTGACATTGAACATTACCTAATGTGCTGTACTGTGTATAACGCGGAAAGGAGGGTGTTATTCGGGTCTCTGAAGAACACAGGACTTCCTCACAGTTCGCTTCAGGACATAGTTTTCCCGCGCGGGAACCGGTTGTGTAGGAAGGAGGTCTCTCGCCTTCTGTTAAATTACCTACAGGACACGGATTTGGCTTCAACATGGTGAACTGAGGAGTGAACATTTGTAATTGGGAGGTCTGTGTCGGATTACGTGATTTAATTATTTTGAGTGTCGCTACGGTGGAGCAATTGCCGGCAGCAACTGCAAGGCTAGTCCCACCAGTAGCCTACAACAACTCAACTCAACTCAACAACGAGGGGATCTCGGTTTCACTGCTGAGGCACCCAATTCCCGTTGCGTCCCGCACGATCATCCAGCATCGAGAACAGCGCCTGGGTTCTCGACGGCAACTCAACTGTGTCGGAACATCCGCTCACCTACTCTGGCGCAAAAATATATCTTGGGCTCAGAACTGCAGCTTTCGCCGTTTTCGCGATTCGTCGCCATATAGAGCCGAGGCACAGTTCTAATCGAGAGAGAGAGGGTTTATCAAGGTGGCCGAAGCAGGCTTTTTATTACCTTGGCTATATATAGTCCAGCTCATCTCTCTATCGCAATCTTCACTTATTGCCGCCTTGGCCAATAGTGATAAACGTTTCTCAGAGACACCCACTACGATAGAGTCTCGTTTCTTGCCTCCCACAAAAGTGAGCCAATATCAACCGCTGTTGATCAAAGTAACCGCGAAACACCCGCAAAAGCCTTGCTCTAAGTATCGGGTTTCTTTTACAGGAACAAGGAAACTGTGTGGCGAGGCGGACAAAGCACAGTAGCGGCAAGCCAGAGTGCAGTAAGCTTCGAATGACGCGGTGCGTCCATCTGGCCACCGAACGTGGAATCGCTCATACGAGAGGCAATTTCCAAGGGTGAACAAAGCGTCCTTTTTGTTTGTTCCCATCCGGGGGGCTACGCCACTCTTCGCATTTATTATTAAAGAGAAAAAGCTTGCGAAGAGCACCAAAAAAGGATTTCGTAATTGGGAGAAGGGTGGAGCTGTAAGCAGGAGCCATGCGTGCTGGCCTGTAGTGATTTCTGTGCGTCCCGATTCCCTCTCGCCCCACGGAACCGTCGCAGCGGGGCTCTTTGTCCGGAGTGGTGCAGCGGCTCGATCGCCACGCGGTAAGAAATTCCTATGATCTGCGTCTTCTTCCTTTTTTTTCTCTTTGCTTTCCGGCTCGCTTTCGCGTCTGCCACTGGCAGGACTTGCTTTTGTTTGCTCGACTACCGCTTCCTACAGTCGAGATAGAAGAAGAATCGTGGAAGGCCATCTTTCCGATTGCGGATCCGCAGCTGGTGATTGGTTTGCGGCTGGGCCGGCATCGGGGATTGATACACCTCGGCTTTTGTTACCTGCGCGCGTGCGAGCCGTACGGCGGCACGGAAATTGCGATTCCATGCCGGTTTACTTATTCCAGGTGCAGCCGTGCTGTCACGGCCGGCGAGAAAGCCTTCCTGTTGCCAGGTGAAGGATACCTGTCTTTTGTGGCCGCGATCTTAGGATGATACTGGTTATTTCGTAGAGAAATCATGACTAATACGGGGTTCATGTGACTTCCGAGGTACGGGGTAAAAGCCTGGGTATATTTGTTATGCCGTCTAATTAAAGGCTGAAAGACATTGAAGGCGATGACGTTGCACTTGTTGGACTAGCATTGGCCATCAGTAGTGCCATCAGTAGTATATTACGAGGCAACGTTTCAACTTTTTCGCGAGCTCATTGATAAGATTAAGTGGAGCACCTCTTTAGAGCGGGCGCCCGAAATTGCGCTGTCGGCATTCCATTTTCCTGAAGGTTATCATGGCCGAACGCAAAGGCCACCCTCTGCTGTGTCTCAGTGACAATATATATAGCTTTCTGGTGATATATAAACGCGATGTCGCGCCCTCATTTAGCCGCCATGGCGATCGCATTCCGGCACGAGCGAAATACGATACCGTTTATATACCTGTGCATTTACGTATATGTTAAAGAAATGTAAGTGTTCGAATTAATGTGGAGTCCACACCGGATAGCGGATAGTCCCCTGAAACGCTTTGACCGAGGCACAAGCGAAAAATACGGCACTGAGGAATCTAGTCCGAGGTAATTCAATCCCCAAGACGTTGTTCTGCAAGGGCTGCACTGCTTCAAATACTCTACACTCTTAGGCAAAGTTACACCCTTTGGCTTGCCCCTTCTGCCACACAACAACAATCATCTGCCTTGATGCGTTTCCTTTCTTTAACGCTGTGAGCCCGGTACTCTCCAGTAACGAATGGCACACGCGTTATCAGCATAGAAGAGTTTACACCCTTTGGAGTGCCCCTCCTGATAACGCGCGCGCCTTTCGTTACAGGAAAGTTCCGGGATCGCAGCGTTAAAGAAAGGAAACGCATCAAGGCAGATAACGATTATTGTCGTGTGGCAGAAGGGGCAAGCCAAAGGGTGTAACTTTGCCTAAGAGCGTACAGTAGAAAAGTATGGATACGTAAAAGGCAAGATTCTTAGTTTTCTATTTGCATAGAAAAATTGTCAGAAATATTACTGGGGAAAAAGAAGTGAAAGAAGCATTCTGGTGGACGCAATCATATGCACCTGCAGAAATGATAATTAACAGTATCGTGAAATGAAATGTAATAATAAAACCAATCGCTGATTCAAATTATGTGCGAAACTATGTGTGTGTGTGTGTGTATGTATGTATGTATGTATGTATGTATGTATGTATGTATGTATGTATGTATGTATGTATGTATGTATGTATGTATGTATGTATGTATGTATGTATGTATGAATGTATGAATGTATGAATGTATGTATGTATGTATGTATGTATGTATGTATGTATGTATGTATGTATGTATGTATGTATGTATGTATGTATGTATGTAGGAGGCGTTTGCTGGGAGGCGTCTCGGGGCATGGTAGATGGTAGGGTACGGGACCGGAGTTCCAGGATGATCGTCTGAGGGCACCTCGCACACTCCACCAATTCTAAAGGTGTTTATTTGGCAGAGCTCGGAGCAGCGCAACATCGAGGGGCAGGGCAGTCACAGCTTTCAAGCACGAAAGCCGTTGCTGAGCAGGAGCGCTCGACCCACTAGCGTCTCTCTTCGCTACAGTATGTATGTATGTATGTATGTATGTATGTATGTATGTATGTATGTATGTATGTATGTATGTATGTATGTATGTATGTATGTATGTATGTATGTATGTATGTATGTATGTATGTATGTATGTATGTATGTATGTATGTATGTATGTATGTATGTATGTATGTATGTATGTATGTATGTATGTATGTATGTATGTGTGTATGTATGTATGTATGTATGTATGTATGTATGTATGTATGTATGTATGTATGTATGTATGTATGTCGTAATATTACATAGTTACTAAAGGACATGAATTATGTGTAATGAACATGTATCTTCTGGTTTGTGTTTGGTACGTGACCACAGCACACTATGTCAGTTACTCATAAAGAAGGTTTCGGACTCTGGCTTTGATAGAACGACATACTGGTTGACTACTTTGCGGTGCAAATGTTGATTGCGGATTGCCAGAAGTCCCTCATTGATGTACCAGACACTTTGCAAAAAAAAAAGAAAAAACGTGATTTGTTAACAGCTGCTACGATGATTGAATGTCTAAAAAGTTACTACAAGTAAACAAACAACACTGCTGTGCCCAGAAGCTGTTCATTTATACTGCAGTAATGCCGTAATAAAATAAAGAACCTACAAAATTCAAACTTCGAAAAAAAAGACGCTGTTATCGGAATTGCTGTGAGCACAAACATAGGCGCGCCCTTACCGGACAATAAAACGGGGCTTCTATTAAATCATTGTGGAACGGAAGAGATGTGAATTTTTCTGCAAGACGTGTTAGCTCGATATGAAGGCAGGTCACTGAAAAGAAATCAGCAAGGAATACACAAGAACATATATAAGGAAACACACTAAATGCGTTTCATCGGTGGCCTTTGGCAACGAGAAAAGAGGCCACAGTGACGCAAGTCAGGTGGTGATACAACCTACAACGCAATGACGGCAGTTCGGTATGTATTCGGTAATAGAAAAACTACTGACGTCTGAGCTGCGAATGACCGCTTGCCGACACGTCTACAGCCCTGTGAAGATCTTCGAGGCGTTGAAGAGCACGTAGGTTGAAGACTATGGAGGTCCTTAATCCCAGTGCAACCTCATCAGCTGGTCAATGCCTCCTGTTTTTCTTGTCCCCATCAGTAGCGCGCCATGCATCTTGTATGAACTTCCTTTAGACACCGTGTTCCCATCGACCCAGCTGTTGCGGGAGGGGTAGTCAGGGCCCACGCTGCTCCAGCTGCCGAGTCTCAAAGCCATTCTCTATACAGCCGAATGAGAGTGGGCCTTGTAAAAAAACGACGTCCGTTCTACTGTGCACTCCTGTGCCATTACATGGCGAGGTAGTGAATGGTCCTCACTGCGGAATTACGGTTTCAGCATGATGGAAGAACTTAACCCCGAGCCCGAAGACGCAGCCTGACAGCTTCCCCTATTAAACTACGCCATAGCGCGGTCTATAGTTGCGCTGCAGGAATTGGGAAACACGAATGCTTTATGCCGTGTGCATACTACATCTCATACGTAACGTGCAACGCTGTGGCAGCTACGCGAGATGTTCGGTGATTGAAGTGTATCACTCAGCGCGTTTTGTAGTCGAGTCTCGGGGTCACACATGCTCGAGCGAGCCTGCGCTTGAGGATGCCATGACGGGCTGCTAAGAAAAAACCCGAAAATAAAATGAAACGAAAAATGAAATGATTTTAAACAACGTAATAACAGCCGTATAACGCAGTTTGTTTATATTTAAGGGTAGGAACTTTTTTTCATTTATGACTGAAGATAAATAAAAAAAATAGTTTCACATTAGCTATTATATACAAGGTAACTGGTGGCTTTAACATAAAGCCTTTAGCAGGAGTGGGCAACGAGTTGTACACAAAGGTATCAAATGGATACACAACATCGGAGTACAAATTATACAGTTTCTCACGTCTCGCACAACAAATTCCGATATGTTATACAACGTTGTGATCGCCCGTTTACTCCTCCGGACCAGTCGCTCATGGAGGACGCGACTGTGTTGAAGGAGCCGATGACCTCGTCAGAGCCATCTCCAACTGCGATGATTAATGACAAACCGTTGGGATCCGCCAGGAAGGGTTTGGGCAATTTGCAGGGCGACATTCCCTTCACATCACCCGACAAAAGCCCGAACTGCCACGTACGCGTAGGAGACGTGGTCATTGTGCTACTCACTTTCCCTATTCGTGCGCAGTGATGTGTATGTGTTTCAGGTCAAGCTCTGCTCCGAGGAAAAGGGGCTACGAACCTCCGGATTAGGGGGGGAATGACGTCACCCAACTCCTGACGCCGGATTGGAAGAAGGCGCCGGAACCTGGACGACGGAAGGGTTAAGAAGAGGAGACAGACGCTTGGGGAAGAGATCGGCAGCTGGAACTTGATCGGGGTCATCTCGCCTTCAGTATTTATCATCATTCTTGCACAAAATGTAAATATGAACGTGTGTGTAAAACGTGCTGGCTGTCAGGCCCACCCCACGTTCCCTCACTCCTCCACGGTGAATGAACATCTTACATCTTCGGACCCCCGGTCGCAACAACATAAATAGACAAGCAAGCATGAAATGCAACCGGAAAAAAAAGTTCGAAACGTTACGAGCTCACTCAGTTAGAAGGTCTAGCACAACAAGCCCGATAACGGATATGTGCTGTACAGCAGATGAAAAAGTAAAAAAAAGAAAAAAAGCATGTACTAATAGAAAGCACAAAACCGCAAGAAGAGCTCAAATCTAAGTAAGCGATAACACAGTACAAGAATGATACTTGGGCCTGAAATTCTTGAAAATACTTCGAAGTATATGGTCACTGGGAGGTGTAGTAGACATCTTCCCTGATCAAGATGGAATAATGCGAGCCTGTCATGTGATGGCTCAAGATGGCAAGTTTATAAGAAGGCCAGTACAGGAACTGTACTAGAATTCGACAATGCTACTGGGGGGGGGGGGAGGTACGGAAGGATGTAGAAAAAGAGGAAGAAACGTGGGCAGGTGGTCACTGCGAAGAAGTAGGAATGAAGAGTAGCGCTCCGTCTGGTTTCTTCATGCCTCGTTAGTTTTCTACACGCGGTATAGTCACTGATACGATTCCATCATGCAAGACCAGCAGCCGCATACTGAGTCACCCCTGCGTGTGGCTAATGGTTGTAGGCTCTGCTGATGGCTGCGTGGCATATGTGACCCCATGTGTGGTGAGATCCACTGCAATGAATTTGGGTGTGCGTGACATGTTGTTTATGCATTCGACGTTGATGCTTGCTGTCTCTGCAGTTAACACGTATATTGCACCGAATGCAGGCCCTTCTTATATTACCTGGTCTCAAGATCACACGTTTTTTATTACCACGACCTTTGGGAAGTGGCACTTTTATCATTATAACATCACGGGGCAGTACAGTCGCCCAAATCTTTAACTGGTGTGCGGGAGCGGCGACTTTTCCGTGCGTCAGCGCCGTTTGACGGGGTGAGGCTGGAAACAGTCTGAGGCTAAGCGCATGCGGACAAAGCGCGCTCAGCTGGGCCCATCGTCTACTAGGCTGTTTCCAGCCTAGCCGCGTCATACGGCGCTGACGCCCGGAAAAGTCGCCGCTCCCGCACACCAGTTAAAGATTTGGGCGACTGTACATGCGAGAGAAATGCGTTAACACTAGGTCGCACCTCTTCGTGGTTCCAGATGCATCATTTACACTACGCTGATGAAACTGGCAAGTATTGATCAGGCGCTCTCTCCACACGTCCTGCGTCTTGGAGCAGTGAACTGCAACGAACGGTGTTCCGAAGCAGAGCACCATCTATTTCACCACTGTCTCTGTCTCTCTCATTATATATATATATATATATATATATATATATATATATATATATATATATATATATATATATATATATATATATATATATATATATACACATATATATACATATATATATATATACATACATATACAATCATATGCATATACGCATATGCATACATACATACATACATACATACATACATACATACATACATACATACATACATACACACACACACACATAGTTTCGCACATAATTTGAATCAGCGATTGGTTTTATTATTACATTTCATTTCACGATACTGTTAATTATCATTTCTGCAGGTGCATATGATTGCGTATGCATATGCATACGCATATACATATATACATATATATATATACATATATATATATATATATATATATATATATATATATATATATATATATATATATATATATATATACATATATATATATATATATATATATATATATATATATATATATATATATATATATATATATATATATATATATATATAAATGTTGCTCATTTTAACGCTCCATATCCCACCACATTCAAAATTGAAAATATGGATGGATTTGTGCTCATACTTGTTGACGCTATAAAAAACTAAAATGCGTAAAGTTCTTCCTGTTGGAGTAGCTACGTTCGCAGCAATTGTGAAACAGAAGATATTGTCGGCTGAGACCACTGTAAGCGTTGGTATGGAAACAGATTTGATCTCTCTTTATGGGGAAAAAGTTTCACATGTTTTCGAATGTTCTCGTAAACTTTGACCACTTTGCTTCGGCGCTGTTATGAAGCTTTTACGCAAGTGCTTTAAAAAATAACTTTCACGAGAGAAGCAGAAAAATTAGCTATATATGTCCAGCGAACGGCTCAAGAAAGAAAAAAAAAGTAAGAAGAAATAAAAGTGAGGGAGAGGTGCGTGAGAAAAGAACATGGAGAAGCCAACAACCTATGTGCCTGGTGTGTGGTGGCACTATCGACGTGGAACTTGCTTCCGAGACAAGCCTATTCCAGAGATTGGTCCAAACTTCTATAGCCCAGGAGGTGCAACCGGAGAGGATGGGAAGAAGAAAAGCATGCCAAATGAAATTTTAAGAAAGGTGCCACAAAGTTTCCAGCAGAGAATTGGTTCACAACTTATTACGACGACTCCTTTGTTCCCACTGCATTCTAAAACCCGTGGCAGAAGAAAATTCTGTTCTCTTGGTTCCTATTTTCTTCTCCTTCTTGTCATTTTTTTTTCTTTTCACGCCGCAGCTTCTTCCCATCGTGTCCATTACCTGAAACATGGCCACCGAGAGATCCACCGGCCCCTTCGAACGCGGCGTTTCTTTTTTTTTTACGCTATTTGGAGCAGTGCGTGTCAGTTCGCTATCTTGTATTCGATGTTGTTGCGTCCTTCTCAGAGACTGGCTTTGTAAGTCAGCGTTTGTTTTCAGCATTTCCAGTTGTTTTTTCTACGTTCTAGGTTGTTTCCCTTTGAGGCTGTTTGTTCTCCGTCAGCAACGGGGTGCTGTGCTTGCTCCGTCTGTCAACTCTTCTTACCACTTATTTTCTTTAGTGGGATGCCTTTCTGTGTAGCTTTGAGGGCAAAAACAGCAACGTTGTATTAAGATACAAAAAAATTTTGCGGTTTCCAGAATATGCTTTGAGACATAGAAACGCACGCACACAAACACACACACAAACACACACAGACAGACATATATATATATATATATATATATATATATATATATATATATATATATATATATATATATATATATATATATATATATATATATATATATATAAACTAGAAGAAAGGGGGTTAACCGAGGGACCCGATAATTATTAGTCATATAATTATCGGGTCCCTCGGTTAACCCCCTTTCTTCTCGTTTATTACTTAACGAGGGTCTCGAATCCGGCAACATTGATGCCTTCAGGTAGCATATGTGGGTTTATTGACCAGTTGCCTTCACCCGAAAAAGATCACGTTCTCGTGACGCCTGCGGCAAAAAAGACGTTCCACGTCCGCCGCCAAGGTCTGTGAGTGGGGGCGCTGGCTAACACTCCCAGGGTTCTCCTAGTACACATAAATACCCAAGAAAGTGGATGGGGAAACGCCGCCGCGGTAGCTCAATTGGTAGAGCATCGCACGCGACATGCGAAGGTTGTGGGTTCGGTTCCCACCTGCGGCTAGTTGTTTTTTCAACCACTTTAATTTCGATTAATTTATCATTACTTTATTTCATTTATTAAGCACATGCAATTTCCACTATGTTGTACTTGGTGTCAGTGTTTGTTGGCTTCTCATTATATGACTATATATATATATATATATATATATATATATTGCTCCGTTTTTCGCAGCGGGGACCTTTTTTAACTATTGCTGGTTTTGTTTTTCACTGCTTTGCCATAGGCAATCCTACGTCCCATCCTTAATTTGACGCCTCAGGAACACCTCGGTAGAGCTAAGCATTAACACATTGAACATCTTAACGACGTATGTCATGAAAGCTAGTGCTCTGGGAACGGGGACACTCTCATGAATGGTTGCTGTGGGAGTTTTACGAGAATACTGTAATTTTATATTGCACCTTCAAGCTGGCCGAACTTACGGAGGCTATTATACGGAGGCTACTGTAATGCACAGAACATATATACATATATTCGAGGTGAGGTATTTTAATTAGGGTGAGATTGAAACGCAGCTGTCCTAGAATTTTCGCCAACCACGGGACTAGACTTTTGTCGGCATTGCTCGTTGCTCGCACACTGCTTGCGATGTTGTGTGTTGCAGTGTGCCTTCCTACTTTTTCATTGCCTTTCGTTATCTTCCTTTTCTCTCTTTAGGAAGTTTACATATATGTACAACATTGACAACAACAACAACAACACCAATACCAGTAACAAAAGCAATAGTTGAAACAGAAGCCCCAGGGCCTGTATATTGGGCTGTGGGTCGGATAATTAAGAAGGTTGTACTGTGCAGAGTCGGGGTTTACGTGAACAGGCCTCGTACCTTCGACGAAGGTGAGAGATTAAGGCAATTATTGCATGCATTTGCTGAAGGTCGCGCGTTAAACGCCAGAACTAAACATGCACTTTGTAACTCGAAAAGAAGCCATGGTAGCTGATTTCGCTTACTCACGAGTAACTCGAACCGACGTCCTACAGGAAACGTGACTGTCTGCGTACCTGAGAAGGCTAGAAAAAATGCCGTGCAATATGCGTGGCACAGAGGGTAACTGGGCAAGGAAAGCAATCAACTGAATGTGCCCGCAAATCACTTAGGAGGCTTACGAACAAAAGGTAACTACAACGTATGAACATGGTAAGACAAAGTTAGATGCGAAGACCATTCGAGCAACCATTCTCTGTCCACTGGCGGTAGTATAAGTTGTACATGTGAGCTTCATAAGCCTCTTTAAAGTATTTTACACCTTTTTCGAAGGCACAGCAGGAAATGGTAAACGTATTCTTATGGAGATGGCGCATAAGTATAAATTTAAGTTTCTTTATAGTATATTGTGCAGTTAAGTACGTCTGTACGTGTTATATGGGGAAATGCGAAGGTACAGTTTATTAACTGCACTGTCGAATAGACGGCTCTAATTGAGCTTATCTTCCCGTCATTCGGCGGTTATTATTAAAAAACAAAATATGACACGCGTTTTTTTCCATCGTATTCGGTTTCCATTATTCGTTGTTCCTCAAGGCCTTGGCTCATGAAAGCCAAAAAGACGACGTGACCAGAGATCACGGCACATGCGACGCCCTTAAAAAAGCAGCGCGCCGTTCTCCGTTTGTACGCGCATGTAGCAGTCATTATGAGCGCCACATTAGTTTATTGTACTTTATGCTTTAGCTTTTCAAAATCGTAGGGCGAGGCATTTCCTAATGCGCTCCCGACCCTGCCATCATGGCTCATTATAGTTTGCGCTATCAATGGTTTCGCAGAAGATGTCTTCTCTACGTGCATTAAGGCAGGCGAGACGGAACAGAGCCGTAGACGAAGCTAATGCGCACTGCTCACCATAAAAATTCTCAGGAGACGTTAGACGGGCCCTGCGTCGCAACCTTTCGCCCGATCTCGCGCTTCATTCGTCGCTGATCAAAGGGGCTCGCCGATCGAGCGGGGATTGGAAGATGGCGGCAGGCGAGCTGAGTGCAGGTTTCGACACTATTCGAAGCGCTGTAGACATCTCAATCTGCCGCCCCACATCGAGTATTAGCAGTTGGCCATGTTCGTCGCTTTGTCTCGGAGAAGTCGTTCATGGCGGTATCACTTTGGCTTCGCGCTTTTAAGATATGCAAGCACTATAGCTCACATAGGTCATGGGCACTATGGAGTAAATTTATTCCAAACTGTTTCTATACCATATCTGCAAACAGCCCTCCACGACTGGCCAAAATTTTTTCGGGCTAATTCCGCTTCGCCTGTCATTCATACGATGTCGCGAAAATCGCGAAAACTCCCCACCTGACATGACATGTGTACACTAATTATGTATTAATAGACTGACCAAAAGCAAAATAAATATTTCTGATTTCACGCCTTTTTCGCCGTTAGCCCTCCGCATATTGGTCAGAACATTTTCGGGCTTCGCCCACTTTGTATTTCTGTCACGACGTCAGAAAACCACGACAACTCACCGCGTCAAAGTGACCTGTACGCATCAAAGATGCATTAATATCCCAAATAAAATTGAACTCTTTTTTTCCGGAATAGCCGGAGAACGCTCCGTTCTAAAAGGAAAAGAAACATCTGCATAACGTTCGCACGTACTGGCTGCTCAGAACAGCCGGGGTGAACTTTTATTTGCATATAGGAAAACATTTTTTACGTGCACTATACTGTTGTCGAGCCCTTTCGGCACGTTTAGAACATCGCTCTGCCAACTCTTCTTCGTTGAGGATTTGTCTTAGCGACATTTTTAACCTTCCGTTGCACGCCGCAGCGATTTTCAAATGGCCACTGCAAGATAACCAAGGGGGAGAGAGACAACCGTAGATGCCACCATCCTTATCCGGTTACTTATTTTGACTGCGCTAGCATGGCCCCACCGAAACCATATTCATTTAAATGGGCTCGTCACGTTTTGCGAGCCAATTATATAAGCAAATCCTGTCAAAGTAGGAAATGCTATTCGTGTTGAAATCAAACAAAATGTGACCTCCAATAAACATGGAGAGCGTTTGATTGGCCAGTTCAAACAATACTGCTGGTCACCGCCTGATGCTCGCGCCGGCAGTTACATAAATTTGACGTTAGGAGATTGGAATGAACACAACTTGGAACAATTTTATGCTATAGGGCCCAAATTTATTTATCGCTTATTATAACACTCAGCCGCGAAGAACTTAATTTATCACCATTGGAAATATTATTTACGGAAAGCTTCTTGTGGGAACGTGAACATAGTACGGCATCAAGGGTAAATATGGAGCCCTATAACGTAAAACTATTCCAATATGTTTTTATTAAAATCTCCTGACGTCAAATTTGCGTAACCGCCGGCGCAAGCATCGGGCGGTGACCCGCAGGGTTGACTGAACAGACCTATCAAACACTCTCTTCGTTCATAGGAGGTCAGTTTTGTTTGCTTGAAAAACGAATAACATTGCCTACACTGAGAGGCTTGTCTTATATAATTGGCTGACAAGAGGCGAGGAGCACGCTCAAGTGGACAGGGATTCGATGGAGCCGAGTCAGTGCACAGAAAATCGATAACCGGATGAAGAAGGTGGTGCCGACGTCTGCGATCGGCCCGCTTTCCCTTACTTAGCTTGCGGTGGCTGGTCGAAAATCGCGGCGTCATGCAACGGTAGCTTAAGAATGACGGTAAAACTAAACGCTAAAGAAGATTTATTATACGCAAATAAACCAATGCTCTCCGGCAGGTGTGAGTATACAGTGCCAGAGCGATCGGCGGCCGCCATCTTTTATTCCTTTCGGAATGGGGATGCCTGCGGCTATACAGAAGAAAATTCAGCTTTGTTCGGCATATTAATGTATCTTTAACGCGTACACGTCACTTTAACGCGGGAAGTTCTTACGGTGTTGTGACGGGCGCGTGACAGGCAGGTGAAGTGGGTGCAGCCCGAAAGCTTTTGACCAGTAGCAGAGGGCTAATGGCAAAAAGGCGTCGAATTAGAAATAACTATTTTTCTTTTATTCGGTCAAATCATGCGTAATCACTATGTACACGTCATGTCAGATGGGGAGCTATCGCGGTTTTTGTGACGTCGAGTGACCGACAGGGGAAGTAGGGGTAGTCCAAAAAAGATTTTGACCAATCGCGGAGGGCTGAGTGCCGAATTGGAATAAAAAAGTTTGGAATAGCTTTATGTTATAGCACCCATGGTGTGTGAAATACGTAACATTGTGGAGTTTGGCAAACACGAAGGCTTCTTTGAATAAAAATACTTGCGACTGCGTACAGTTCAGATTATCTACTCCTCTATACTCTAATCATAAAAATCCTGCAATGAAGGTCGAATTACCAGGCGACGCATAGGGAACCTAAAACGCGCTATAGAAAATCAACTTGGGTGGACCTCTCATACGCGCTAATGCGGTAGTTGGTTTATGATTTATTTAGGAATAGCCCGAAACACAGAGGAACGAAAAGAAAATTGGAGGACGCTTAAGCTTCGCATTCAAGAGTGGGACGCGACAGCGTTCCCGTCGACCCGCCAAGGGGTATAAGACAATGCGCTACGGCACAGCGATCACTTACGATGCGCCCCGCATCGGACTTAGCGCCCACCTATCACGCGGTGAGCGTCGAGCAACGCAGCGTTCGGCGCGGCAACGAAACGTGCGCCTGAGCGAACGGAACGAACCAAAGAACTCGGTGTCTCGGAGGGGAAACGATCTACGCCAGCCAAACGTCGTGATCGGCACGGGCAGAGAGATAGATAGTAATCTAAACCGGGAGCACGGCGAAGCGTCGTCAGGGGAGAGGGAGTCCCGCGACGCGCCTGGCAGTGGTCCCAATGCTAGTGTTCCTGTATATGCTCCCGCAGGGAGCAGAGTTGCGCATACCTTTTCCGGCGCCGCTCGCACCGCTATTGGCCGAGCGCGAAAAACGACGTCAAATGATCCGCGCCGCTGCGAAGCCAACTTTGCGGGCGCATCGCTGACTCATGCGAACTCGTCGTTTCCGTCAGTGCCATCGCCACTGCAATCAGCGGACCGTCGATCGTGCGTTGAGAGGAGCAGCTGCGGGTTGGGTGCTAAGTTGGCATGGGTGCTAAGTTGGCATATGCACATTTAGCTCTCTAGCTGTGATAATTGTAATATATTCCTTCTCCATGTGAAGTTTTGAGAACAGTAAAATTGATTCTCGTCAATTTATTGTCTTGAAGTGCATAGGCTTATTTATTTTGTTAACTAATTGCTGCCATAGAAGCTAAGCCGGAATTGTATGTGTGCTAGCTTGTGAGCATCATGTATCAGCCTATGGAACAAAAACTTGTTAAATTAAACATGCTGGAAATCTACGTTGTGCTTTGGTGAATGCTGTTTCCTGTGGGCGGGAGTGGAGTGAATGCAATGTTGAATGACGTAAAATTTCCTTGCCTCTGATGCGATAGGTCACAAAGCTTTGTAACCTGGCTTTTTGGCCAAAGCCTGCTTCAGTGATTTCATTGACTTGATACAGTGTCTTCAACTACTGGCTTTTCTCTGAGTGATAAGAGATCAAGAAAAATGTGTTGTCATATTACAGTCTGCACTGTGTGACTAATTACTCTGCAAGTTTGCCATCTTGATGTGATTAGTGCAATAAAAATAACCTGTTGTTACTCTTAATAGCTTGTTGCCTTTCCAGTTTCTTTGAATTCTGCCCCCAAGGTTCCAAGAACCAGCACACTTGACCTGCTGCCAGCAGCCGTTCATGCATTCCCTTGTATGAAATAAATTTGATCTAGAAGCTCTTGTATCTTGAATCCTTTTTCTACTTGCAGATTTGCTGCTACTATATAGCTGGTTAGTCTGCGGTATGAATGAATCTTAAAAGTAAGCTTTGCTTAAAATGTGCGGATGTGAACATTTGAAATGAGCTTAAATCTGCGTCTGCACCGCATGTATCGGAAACGTGCAGCTGTTGTGAACGATGGTTAGCGATAAATGGCGCTCTGTTAACGGTCACTGACATAATTATAGGCACGATAGCTCTCTTGGCGACGGTCATTAACCGGCTGGTTTCGGCAGCCAAAATGCGCTAAGTGTCCACCTTACGTGTGTGAAGTTTTAAAAACTCTTTAAAACATTTCTTGCTTTCTGACCATGATAAGACAACTTCATATGCCTGCTGAAAATCATTGCACCGCTTTTTGTGGCAACGTACTGCGCGTTTGCGAGCGAACTTTGGAGCTGTTCGAGCCACTGGAGTACCTTATTTTGGGGAATCCAAGGTGGTCCTACCCTTTATTTGTACGTTCGTGCGTGTTTGTATATGCGTGTTTACATCGGTACATACAAAGTTTCGGTTGGTTGGAAGCCCACCCCCTCCGGCTGCACGAATGACTCGTTCGAGAGTAGCCTGTATTAAGAAGTGACCTTTGCTAAGCGCCTGCGAACAATTGGCGCTTGTAGCTCGCGACCACTAGAGAAAAAGGCGGAACACCGCGCGGCATTTGGCTCCTGCGCGCGTGAGGAGTGGCTTCGCTGCAGAGCTGGAGCGCGATTGCGGACCTATGCGCAACTCTGCTCCCTGCGGGAGCATATACAGGAACACTAACCAATGCGGGCGCGGCGCGCCTCCTGTCGGGGCAGCGCCGTACATTGAGAGGAGGGAGTCTTCTGTGTTTGCCGCAAGATGGCTCTGCGTGTGCGGAAAGCGCAGAAGAAATGCAGCGGAAATTCACTTCGCAACTCGTGTAATTGCGACCTCTGTACGTTACATGTTCATAATTACCGATATACACCGCATTATAACTTTCCACGGCTCGTTTCGAAGGCAACACCGCATTCACTAGAGGCGCGTTTGCACCGCTTGGAAGCATCGAACTCGTGGCTGAGTGGTAGCGTCTCCGTCTCACACTCCGGAGACCCTGGTTCGATTCCCACCGGGCCAATCTTGGAAGTTGCTTTTTATTTATGAAGCGCCTGCCGTGATTTATCGCTCACGGTCAACGCCGCAAACGCCGACGCCGACACCCGACGCCGACACCGACGCCGACGACACCGGCTTTTCTGCGACACGAGCTCCTTAACGCTATCGCGTTAAAAGGGCATGTGCTATGGACAGCTGCTAAGGACATAGCCATGAGGACAAAGGGCATAGGCGCTGCAGGGAATACCATGCATTTCCTACCCACTTTTCTTAAGCAGTAACCTATCACGTTTTTCTCCTATTAAGGCTAATGTTGCTTGATGTGTATGTACAGCATGGAAATCGAAGCAAATAATTAAAGGAAGGGAGGACGCCTATAAATACGTCACTTGTAAAATAATGTCACAGCGCACGTTGTACTATTTGGAACACCATATATGACATTCTAAATGAAGTATAAAAAATAATCAGGGGCCAAAAAGCAGGTCACGGCAGCGATACCGGCGTTGTTGGTGTTACATCAAAGGGTGTTAGGCTGCCTGTCATGGCCGGCAAATGGTCCAACTTAGCGCCGTTGCCCACAACACAAAAGACTGCACCTCTCCCCTGCGAATTGACACTAATTTCATAAAAATAAGGATTTCCGGTCGCACTATTCGCGGTCCTGTGAACACTTGGTCCTTGGGGACACTTTAGGAAGGTTATACCCATAGTTGATTAGGCCCAAAATAAGCGCACATTCCCTTAACGGGAGGGGACAGTGCTTGGATCATATCTTGTCCTAGCAAGAAACTCATGCAAAAAAAAAGAAAGGGAAGAAAGAAGCATGCCCTCAACAAACGACGTACGCGTTAGAACAAATGCTTAGATTCTAGCCCTTTGTTTTCGCATTGTACTCCCCCTTCCGTTTGTATAGATAAGTCATCCAATAAGCGAGCTCCGATGGTGCGGGGCTCGCAAGAAAACAGCGCTCATCTCTCGTGCACCTTTAGTTTATTATAGTGGCGACTAACCTAAAGTGCGAATTCAACGGCAATGAAACGCCGCTGTTGGCGATCGAAACGTCCGCTCGGAGGTCGTGCGCAATGGAGAAAGCACCCTGCAGGGCGGATTCTGATAGCCATTCTCTTGCTGAGCGTGTCTCCTCCGGTGGAAGAACCTCCAGGAAATTGAAACGGCGTGCGGGTGGCATTGTTAAAATAAACATTGTGCCTGGCGCGTAGGTTCTGCGCACGGAGGCTCTGGGGAAGCGGTTCGGCTGTCGAGGCCAGGATTGTTATGACGACCCGATGGCCTCGCTTCTCTTCACCGTCATTGCCACTTTCTCGTACCTTTCGATTTCCTTTTTCTGCCAGTGTGCTAAATGCTAAAACACCTTGTGAACACGAACACTCGTCGTTGGATCTCGTCTAGTGTGCACACTGTCTTTTACAGCACACTTGCGATCAGACGGTAATTTGCGCTAGGCTTCCTTCGTGGAACGGTAGGTGAAGCCGGTGGCGTTTTTTTTTTTTTTGAGCAAGAGAGTGCACTGGACCATTGTGATGGTGAGTCAAGCTCCTAGATTCGACTTCATGGTCGCTAAAAACAAGACGACCATAATACTGTCTTCAATTATTGAATGGTTAGGTTTTCTTTCTTGCAATGGTCAAGTCTGATCTAAACGAAAGAGGCGACAAAAGAAGGGATCTACCAAGGGTTGACACTAAAGAAGATAAGGTCGACGCACATGGTCGTTGAAATGATTCAATGATGAAATGTTGATTAAATCTCTCTTTTCTTTCTGTTAATGCCTATTTTTCATATTTATTATTCACTCATTGCCTATCCTATCCGCAACGTGTGCCACGGGAAATTACGCCGGCGTAGTCTTCTCGACGCTTAGTTGTCCCTTCCTCTTTCCCCACCCCCCTACTTTTTTATATTGATGTCATGCATACGCATATTATATTCATTCATATGAATTTATTCATCCCTCTGCATCTCAATGTCTACTATGAGACTCGCAAAGCCCGGGGCTCTCCGGTCTCCCTGGTTCTCATGCTCAGCTCTACTCCATCCTGAACGTAATTTAATTAATTATGGGGTTTTACGTGCGAAAACCACTTTCTGATTATGAGGCACGCCGTAGTGGAGGACTCCGGAAATTTCGACCACCTGGGGTTCTTTAACGTGCCCCTAATCTAAGTACACGGGTGTTTTCGCATTTCGCCCCCATCGAAATGCGGCCGCCGTGGCCGGGATTCGATCCCGCGACCTTGTGCTCAGCAGCGTAACACCATAGCCACCGAGCAACCACGGCGGCTGTCCTGAACTTAGGTCCTTTGCTCCATGCGGTGGATGGCGTGGCCGTTGTGTTAGGTTGAACTGGGTGGTGGCACGGCCAAGGCCAACAGCGACACAAGAACTCACATCCCGCTCTACCTATAACGTGTTTACAGCAAATTATACGTTTTCTTTATTATAGCATTAGTTGCTGACTACTGTTACGCATTCCCGCCATGATAATAAATTAATTGATACCATTTTCATGTTCATACGACATTCATAAGGCACCTAACCAACCATTTTTGTCCAGGACGTGTTTACAAGATAGCCAGATCCCAGATACGCCAATCCTGTCTTGAGCCAGATAGGAAAACGTTGCCTTAAAAAAAATGCACATAAAGTGGAGTCACCATTGATGGAAATTCTTAACGCTAATTTGAGTACGACCACCAAGGTGGTTCAGTAGATATGGCGCTGAGCTGCTGACCAAGAAGTTGTGGATGCAATTGCCGGGCAAGGCAGGTCATTCCGATGTCAAATAAATTCGTGTCATTACAGCGCAGTTTTTGGCAGAATATCAAGGGGGCATCGTCACTTGTCTTTTCTTAGGTGCAACGTAGCATCTAAGGTGATAAATATGTCAGGTAGACCTACTTGGATCAATGTACAGCACCTTCACAAGAGAAATTAATATAAATAAATATGTATTTGCTATTTATATACTATCACGCCTTGCTCAATATGACGGATCGTTAAGCGTAAGCCTGGCGTCATCTTCCTCGTCCTATTCATGATCGTCGTCTTTGTCACTCGAGATGTACTCCTAGCACCACGACAATATCTACAGCGATCAACTTACGATTGGCTTACGTTAACAGATCACGGGGAACATGGGAAATAGAAAGTGACTTTTTAGAAATTATCGAGAGGAAAGGGGGTTAACCGAGGGGCCCGACCTTTATTAGTCCTATCATAGGAAGCCAACAAACACTGACACCATGTTTATGTATTTCCATGTTTATATATTTCGAGAGGCGAGTAACTAAATGAACGTATACAGTGCTCTTAATATGTGTCGTTGAGAATGGAGATTCAAGTAAATAAACGACTTCTTTTATTTTTAATGTCCCTTTAACAGTTAAGTTGTATGTCCTTTCAATAACGCTCATGAGCGAAACGTAGGTAAAAACTCTCGACGCCTAAAATGGGCCTTTAACAATACCGTGAAAAAGAAATAGCTTAAAATTGTAACAATGTGCCAGTACATCGAAAATAAAATGTACGGTTTGCTTGCAGAGAAAATACCATCACTTTAGGCTTGTAGCTTAACCTAAAAGCGGCGAAATAAAGCGTCAGAACGTTTCCACTAAAAATGGTTGGAAATGAATGGTCCATCTATATCCCCGGAATGGTTTTCATAGCGCGGGAAGTACACTAACACGAGTGAGAACCGAGGTAGAATGAGAGAAAGGAGCAATGAAATACAGCATGATTAACCGGATTTTGACGCTGTTTGCTACTCTCAACTTCGATGAGAAAGAAAGGGTATATTTAGACAATGATGAAAGCACTCCGCATTTCAAATAATGTGTGTGTCCCCCACGACATGTCCATGCGGCCATGAAGGCAACGAATACACAACAATTTTAATTGTTTTTTTTAATTCTTTCTTTTATATGTTTTCTCCATGATCCGTGGACTCGCTTCGTTAGTGTTTTGCTATTTTCTGATCCAATTCTGACAGTGTTTTATAATTTTGTTACTTTTGTTTTCTTTTTCTTGCCTTTCTTAGCTAATGTTTTGCGATAGCCAGTCTTTTCTATGCCCAGAATTTCCATGTTTATAATTTCTAAGTTTTGCGGAATCTTGAAAAATTGCCTGTATACACATTGCGTAATTCTTGTACTTGAGCTGGATTATTGAAAGAGGCGAACATTACTAGTAGAAAAGTAGAAATACATTGTGCTAATTAACAAACATCAACCAATTAACTTTCTAATTGCTTACTTTATAGTACATAATGCAATTTATAATGGAATTTCCTGGATGACACCAGTTTGGAGATATTATTTCCTAACATGTGGGACGGAATGCGGGGGCGTTCTAGATAATTTTGGGCTTCAATGCTTAAAAGAGCGGGTTGTTAAAAAAGTAAGTTGAACAGCAGCATTATTACGGCGAGCTTGATGGCGATATCTTCAAACTTCTGGTATTCTGGAAGCTCATTCCAAGTGGATACACATTGCAAGCTCACCCACTACAATCCGTCAATTGCAACATGAGCCGTTAATCAATTAATTAGGAAGGTAAATATGGTTTTTAAATGAGTTTATTATACGCTTCGATTTCTCGCGCAAGTAATGTACGCCTCTGCGTACAATCCGGCTCAAGGACTACAATCGCGTTATCTACAACAGGTTATTTTTAAATCTTTCGGAAAACATAAAAATGATCACCCCGTGTACCGCGAGCGGCAGGTAACATTAGCTAAGCTGTTAAAAGAGAAAGAAAAAGAAAGTGATGCAGAATACATGGCGCAATATGCAGTTACAGGGACTGCGCTGTTCATGACAGGTCAGAAGAGCGAACGCCGCATGGTTTCATAACCGTACCATGCACCGTGTTCTATTTCTTCCTTTATTACAACATCTTGGCTCGAAATTGCACGTGGCCGACAGCACAATTCAAACCCATGATCTAAGTTACTGAATGAGACGGCCATTACATCTACGAGAAATCAAAGCGCTCAATAGAATAAGTAACATGATTACGCCAATTAAGTTTGAAATTTAACTGCGCGATTTTTAGCTACTCAGTTCGCAAGGCGTATCTACTTGGAACGAATTCTCAGGAGTGCACCATTTCGAGATATTAATTTTGAAAGCGTCCGACGAAACGCATTGGCATTCCAGTTACTTAAAAAAACAGAAAACGCTGCTTTATGCACTGAAGCACAACAGTAACTGGAACACCAATGCATTTCCTCGAACACTTTCAGGGTTAATATCTCTAAGCTAGTGCAGTCCATAGAATTCGTTCATTGTAGACACGCCATGCGAACTCACCGGCAATAATTCGTAGTTTTAAACATGTGCCGAAAAATAATGAAGTAAAAAGATAGTTAGTGGAATCGTGTTAATCATTTAATTAGGTATTTGATTTCTCGTAGAAGTAATGGCCGCTGTATGGAGTAGTTTAGATCAAGGGTTAGAACTGTGCTACCTGCGCCAGGCAATCCTTAAAAATGTTGAGCCTGCCCTTCCCACCCCCTCCCCCCCAAAAAGAAAAAAAAATATCCGGTATAGTGAAAGGCAGTCGATGCCTGACATAATTTAAGGTTGCTTGGCCATAAGATAACTCGCATTCATCTTTTTCAAAGTGGTGTCTTCGCAGGAAGCTGAATGACATCGAGCCTTAGCACTTAAGGCGTTCTTGTTTCCGCAGAGTTGCAGCCGGCTGAAGAGCAAGTCCGTGGTCCTCAATTCCCAAATCTGGCTTCGCGCTTCATTATATAGGGCACGTCACCTCCCTTCATCAAACTCCTCAAGGGGCCACAATCTTGGTACTTTAGTGCTTCCACAGGCGTTGGTCCTTGGAGCTGAATGTCTGAGCATACGGGAAAAAGAAGCCGACAAAAAGCAAGAATGCGAAGAAAGGGCAGCCTTTGCTCATGTTTTCTTGGCCTTTGAACCTTCAAGCAACGAATACTTTGCAGTCATGAAGCGATTAACACGTGAAATATTTCGTTCCTATAACCCAGGCGAAGTGCGTTATAGCTCGTTGGCGCCATAATTTGTGCGCGCCCAGAAGTGCTGAACGAAGCACCGTGGTTAACATGGATTCTCTGAGAAGGCAGCAAGCTGTCTAATAACGGTATGAGAGACGCTGTAATTTTGTTGAAAATGCTGCCTTTACTCCTAGGTGCGAAAAGCCAAGGCGAATGCTTCGGCGTCAGTGCATCAAGAGGGCGTAGCCAACCCAGCAAGGTTTCACCATTTGCCGACTCGAAAGCAGTGACATTATCTCTATGAATTTCATTCTCGGCCTTCAGTTGTAACTTGATAAAGTCAGACGGGGAAGGAATAGATTGCCGTGATTAGTACCCGTTGGTTATTGTGCATGGGTGGACATAAACAATATTTTGGCACTCTGTAAAGACAATTGCGAGGAAAACTTTTGCGGTGATTCAAAAAACTTGCGTGGCTTTAATAAACACACCTATTTCTTGCATCTATGAAGTTTTGGACAGTGCTCTCGATATTTGTTGCCTAAACGCAGGCTTGCTAAGCGTTTTTGCTAAGGTCGAACAAAAAAAAAGTTCCGCAGTACAAGTTCACCAGCTCCTAATTTATGTCAAACTGTAGTCACTTATTTGGGCATGTAGGTACAGTTCTCTGCACTAAATATAGAAATAATGATAGACAAAGTTTCTATAATATCTCCCCCCCCCCCCCCCCCCAAAAAAAAAAGTTCATGAGCGATTACAACAGTACATAATGCGAAATTTGAGCGCAGCTCTATACGTGTTTTCCTTTCGCGATGTATTGGCTGGCATGGACAATTTGTCTCATGGGGCACGTTGAAAATGGAGTGAAATGTAGCGCGACTGCGTCGCTAATATGGAGACCGCGAGAGGAAGCGCGTGGGTGACACGTGGGCGCGATACACATCAGCCGCCGCAGACAGACCTCCGCTCATGCAGCACTTTCTCCATATATGGTATCGCTGGCGCCATCGGTGACCAGACGAAGCACGCTACTCTGGCGCCATCTCGTAGCCATCGCCGCCGCAGAGGCCGTCTTTCTCGACACTACGCTTTTCTCATACTTTCACCATACCCTCCTCCTCCACTTTCATACTCGCGCTCTCTTCTCTATTGCCGTCTTTCATCGTCCGTTGTACTACGCGTTCGCTCTTTCATCCTTCGCTATGCTCGTTCATTCGGTTCATTCGATACATTTAGAGCTGCGCTCTAAATATATCGCCCGGTGAACCTTCCTGCTTTTGGAATGATATTGGAAATCTCCTACAGACTGCCGCTCGCAGCAGAAATTAAGCGACTCATAAAGCCTAAACTTTGGGTTTAATCTGTTACCGGTGTAAGTGCTTGCTAATAAGGGACCTTTTATTTCCAAAGCTGACGACAAAAATACATTTCGCGTTCTCGTATACAGTATACGAGAAGTAGAATATCAAACCTCCATTACATGTTTTGTCTTAGCAAACTTTGTTTCTGCTGAAATCGTTAGGAATGGTGAGGGACCTTCCATAACGGGTCATCACGAGGCACAGAAAGGGCAGAGGTAACCTGTCGCCTTTGGTGGGCTTGACTGCACGCTTTGAGAACTTTTCATACCACGTATGGGTGTAAGTTAAAACCATGAGTTACTTGCTACACGTAGCGGGTGTAAGCACTAAGAGAACTTGTACAAAAAGAAATAATGACAGAAGAACGTGTCGTCGCCTCAAGCGAATCTTTCTGCAGGTTCATGTCATTTCTATGTCTCTGTGTATTCGCGCTAAATAGCATGCACCGCGACAAACACCAAATGGTCCAAGCCATAATACTCTCGAAACCTAAAATAGTCCTCGTGGGAACTGGACGATTTACCTTAACGTTCTTGTGTCTCTTGTCCTTCTAGCGCTGCTAGTCCAGCACGTCCAGCCAACTAATCCAGCTAATCGCATAATCGCATGTATGGGATGATAACACTGCGTGTCGCTCCCATTTCGAAGCTTTGAATATTGGATAGACTGGATTAGGCTAAAATGAGATTGCCAATTTGAATTTTCGCTTACTTTTTTCCTCATAGTACAGCGCGGCGTTTTGTCGATAAGTATCAGGCCGGTGTTCTTTCTTGTCAGTGCTCATCATCTCGCATGTACAAACAAGTCACGATTTTTTTTATATGTATGGGAATGGCTGCGCTCAGATAAAAAGTAGTATCTTGCAATGTCTGTACGTGCCGTACGCAAAAATCGAAAACTCGTGACAATTCGATCTCAACACAGGAGAGGCGGACATCGGAATTAGCGCAATAATCGCCGGAATCATTGGTCATTGATGCAATTTCACTAATTAATTTCAATTACGGAATATAAGGAGCATGTAACTGCAGAGTTGAAGCAAGTCAATATTTAAAGAAAGCTTTCGGCCTTTGGCGTGTTTCTAAAATTAAGTTGCTCAATATATGCAGCGATGTTAATTGCTGTTTCATTTGTGGGAGGCGGCGCGAAGACGTGGCCGCCATAGCCACGGTTTATTTGGGCCGGCCAGCCATGGTACCGCGGTACTTCGGCAGCGGCAGCGGCCGCGGCTGCTCAGGTCGAGTGCGCTAACGCGTTCTATTAGACAGTTTTAGAATAGCGCTTGTCGCTTTACGTACGTTAAACGCAAGCACCTTAGCAGGACGTTACGATGCGCGCCCTTTCAATTCATTTGGTTTACCGCACGGAAACACAAACGTAGACAAGACGTGATAAAACAGGGCGACGTCTGGTACCTCGCGTCTGGTACCCAAGACGATCCATTAGTAACCTTCCTACTGTTGCTATGTGGACGCGTCTCGTTAGACCTGCGGGCTTCAGGGTCGCCGAATGATCTCAAAATATAGATGCGCTATGCGCTCATAATTAACCTTTCAGGTGAGTTTGGAGAAAGCGAAAGCTCATTAACGTAGTTACTGGTGATCAACGCGAGCGAGGGCGTAGCCATTACCAGCATTCCCATTGAAGCGGGAGCCATGGGTGCCGCCTTGTTCGACAACGGTATTTCTTAGCGTCCGCGAACATTACGAACGCTTAACTCGCAAAATAACGTACCTTATCATAGCGCACGTAAACCACAGGAAACGAATAACGTTCGGAGCATGCGCAGTGAGGACGACGCTATTTTTTTACGCACGTAATGCGTTTACGTTTGGTAGCGAACGCTATTCTGAATATGTCTATTATGACGCTACCTACACGTTAGCCCTTCTTCTTCGCCTGCTTTGGAAGTGATAGTTGCGCCATGATAGAGGGCTCTCCTCCTAGTGCGAAGCACGATTTAAATAAAGACCGGTAAAGTCCAGGTGAAGTGTGCAGATGGCGTCGTCATTGGAAGCCTCGGGCTCACGCAATCCGAGAGAGATGTACCAGGCAGCACCAGCAGCGTAGGTTGTGAGCGAAACGCAGGCACAGCGATATCGTTGATCGAAATCGCTACCTACCACAGGTTCTAATAGATGCCCGGGCCTGCAGAAGTCGGAGCTCCAAAAGTAGGCCATCTGGCAGCTCGGGACATGCGTGGAGATAGCGCAAGTGTTGGTCATTCGTGTTGTTGACGTAGAAGCGATTCTCCAGCTGAAGAAAGCGGATGGAAGAGCGGCTCCTGCAAAACTTCGGCAGGCCATGCATCGGCGAAAAGTATGAGTACAGACAATCGGAAAGCTTGCCTGCTGCTGCTTGCGGTGTAATCTCAAATGTCGATAGCATCAGGGTGGCGGTGGTCGCTGAATGCATCGCGAATGTTGCGCTTGTGGCGTCGCCGTGCGAGCGAGAGTGAAATTTGCGCCTGGTGGAGCCCGCGGGAGAGCCTCTGAATCGGTAATGAGTGAGGTGCCCCCGAAGGGAAAGCGGAGAGCTTGCAGAAACGTCCAAGGAAGGAGAGTGACGTGCCGTAGAGTAGCTGAAGGCTCTCGTGTTTGGCCGAGGGAATTCCTTGGAAAGAGTCGTCGTGCAGCTGCCTTTCAAATGGGAAGGAGGCTCAGGGACTGAGTAGTTTGAAGTTTGAAGTTTATTTCCTTTCTTCATTACATAAAGAAAGAGGAAACAAGAGCTAAAGGTCATACGGCCTGACAGGGGCTCTTGCTCCTAAGTGCGTTCGGGTTACATGATGATACGATGTACAAACAAAAAAAGCAAATATAACAGGAAAACAAGCAAGTACGATGTACAAAAAACAAGATAATGTGTACATTATACAATGACTATGTGTAAAAAACATTTATGCTACAGTTTTTGTTTGTACAATCACATTTACCGCGCAGGTTAAGCAATACATATATAGTGCATTATTAAAAAAAATTAGTGCGAGAGCAATTTATGTGTAATGAATTTGATAGTGTATGAGTAGGTTTTTTATATATTGCTTAAAATTAGGCGCACAGAAATCAACTTTTTGCTCAACAATGTTTAGTAGCCTAGGTATTTGATAGCTTATATCCTGACGTCCGTAGTTAGTACGCGTGAATGGTATTTTCTTGATTTGATAACGTAATGGGTATCGAAAAGAAGTGGGTATGCTGACAACATGGAGCCTGTGTTTTTTTATATGTAAGAGTAATCTATAATAAAATACTTGATTTGCTCGGATCATTAAATGTTTGTCGAAGAGATTGTGTGTGGGTAAGTCACGCGGCCTACCATGGTAGTTTTCAAAAATTCGGACTACTCGTTTTTGCAAGCCTAATAACTTATCATAGTTTTTTGTTGTAGTTGTTCCCCAGATCAAGACACAATAAGATAGCTTCGAGAAGAAAAGGGCGAAGTATATTGATTTCTTTAGCCATAAAGGAATTAAATCACCTATTTTATACATACAGCCTACTACTTTGCTAAGATCATTGCAGAGCTTATTGACATGATTATCCCAGGAGAGGTTTTCTCGGAACCATACCCCCAAAAACTTTTGCGTTGTTACTTGTTCTAGCCTCTTTGCTTGAAATAGAACAGTTATATTAACAGACAATGGCTTGTTTATCGGTCTAAATATTATGTATTTGGTTTTATTGACATTCAATTGTAGTTTGTTTATGTACAGCCATTCAGATAATAAATTTAAATAATCATTTATTTCTTTTTGTATGCATTGCAAGGAAGAATTTGCAAAGAAAAGATTAGTATCGTCTGCGTACATGATGATATTAGGTGAGGAAGAAATGTTAGGAAGGTCATTGATATATAGATTAAATAATATAGGACCAAGTATGGATCCCTGTGGCACGCCATTCTGTATTTTGAGAAGTGAGGAAGTGGCCTGATTATATGAAACAAACTGATAACGATCCGTTAAGTAGCTTCTCATTAACTCTAATGCTGTACCACGTATACCGTAGTCATAAAGTTTGCACAGAAGTATACCATGATTTACGCTGTCAAAAGCCTTACGTAGGTCCAGGAATAAGCCTACCGTGTATAAACGGTTTTCTATATTTTGCAGTATTTGATGTTTTATATTTAAGAGCGCATCCTCACATGATTTATTTTTTTGAAATCCGTATTGCGCCGTACTAATAATAGAATATTTCCTTAAGAAACCTTCTAGTCGAGTGTTTAGAACACTTTCAAAAAGTTTTGAAAAAAGAGGTAGTATAGATATGGGTCGGAAGTTGTTTACACTATGATCAGCACCGCCTTTATGAACCGGGCAGACTCTGGCTATTTTAAGTTTCCTAGGAAAAATTCCGGACTCGAACATTTTATTAATAATATGAGCTAATACATTAGAGATGATGTCAGACACATACTTTATAGGAGATGCCATGATACCGTCGAAACCTGCAGCACTGTTTGACTTAAAGTTTTTGATCACGCTCTCTACTTCGGTTGGTGTCACCGGAAATAGCATTAAAGAATTTTGCAGAGACGGTTTCACAGTATGCCCTCTCTCTTCTGGATCTGCTGCAGAAATGTTGCTGCAGCATTGAACAAAGTGAGTGTTTAGGATAGAGACGGCTTCTTCACCCGAAAGAGTGCCGTTTACCGAAGCTATTTGTAGGTCTTGAGGGCTAGCCTTTCCTCCAGATATTTTCTTAATTTCCATCCAAACTTTTCTTGGATTCGTATATATGCGCGAGAACACCTTCTCATAATATTTTTCTTTTGCCTTTTTTAATTCTGAATTTACTTGGTTACGGTACTCCTTAAATTTGGCTAATTCATTCATGTCTCTAGTTCTAAGGAATGTATGGTACATTTTATTTTTGTTTTTGATTTTTGTAAAAAGCACTACATCTATCCACGGCTTTCTAAGTTTTTTGGGTCGTTTTGTAGCACTATGTTGCGGGAAGGCTATGTCGTAGCAAGTGATTAGTTTATCGAAAAATGAATTGTATGCCTTATTTGGGTCACTTTCAGTTAGTTCAGATTCCCAGTTTTTTTCCCGAATAAGAGAGCGAAAATAGGCTAGCGTCGTTGTATCTATGACACGGTAGGAATATACAGGCGCATTATGCTTGTATTTCTGCGAACAAGGCAGAAAACAAAAAATGGGAAGATGATCGCTTATATCAGAGGACATGACACCAGCAGTCACAGCGGAATCATGTACATTAGTGATACAGACATCTAATAGGGTTTGACTGTGTGCTGTAACTCGTGTTGGCGAGGTTATAATATTCGAGCATGCGTAAGAGTAAAGCAACTGGTTATATTCTCGTGTTATTGTATTTTCAGCCATCATATCTATGTTCGTATCTATGTTCGTAGAGGTTTGCTGATGGGGCCTGCGCGTGCTGACGATCGGGACAGCTCGACGCAGGCGATGTGAGACGGCAAGACGCGTAATGGCTCAGATTTCGAGAGCTGTTGTGACGGAGCGCCAGCTGGAATTGACTGAGTGTCCGAGGTGACGTAGTAAGCAAGGACGGCTGCCTGGTGCCCGGAACGTAAACGGAGCCTGGAACCTTGTTCAGAAAGAAGTGGCTGTCCAGCTGGATGACGCAGATGTCCTGCATGTCGATGTAGGACACCTTACAACTGCGGCATGTCTGCCGGACCACGCGAGGCCACGTCAATCGCCTTGATAGAGTCGGTGTTGGTTGACCCTGGCATAGCTGTGCTCGGTCGTCCGGGTCCCCAATATGTGGGAAGGCTGGGTTCGGTCTTCCGGGTCACCAATTTGTGGCAATCGGCGCGGAGAGGTAGCCACCGTAGCCACGGTTTATTTAGGCCGGTCAGCCATGGGTTCCGCCGAATCTCGGGAGCCGCAGCGACCATGACCGCTCAGGTCGAGCACAGTAGCGTGCTCTATATCACGCTACCTGCGTGTGAGGCCATCTTCTTCTTCGCCTGCTTTGGAGGTGATAGTGGTGCCGCTATACACTTATTATTTCCCATACTGTGGAGAAATGCTCTGCTGAAAACTGGTAACTGAAACATAAATGCATTTCATGGCACATTTCTTGACCATATCTTTTGAACCTAGCGCTAGGCACCAAGCTCTTCAGCAAAAGCCTATGCTTTCAGTACTGGCTGACTTCAATCCTGAGGTTATGTCATCCACCTTAAAGTAAACTAAAAGAATAGTTCTCAACTGGAACTTTTGTTCATGTTTACGTCTGTTGGTGATTATCGAGCGAATGAAGTCCACCACTCTTAAGATGCTTCTTAAGGAGAAAATGGTCATTTATTCACGAACCTTACGTTTCTCCCGACATTTAGCAATCATCCTTGAAACACGCGGTAAAACGTTTCTTATTGATAGCTACGTTAGTTTTGTCCCGATTTCATTTGATCACGCTTGAGCATATCATCAGAATACCATTTGGAAAGATCGATCTGTCAGCTTTCGCTCACGTGATTAACTTGCGCTTCCCTTTAACAGAGGGTCAGTCCAGGTTCTAGACTGAGAAAGTACATCAACACATGCTTGAATGCATAACATGTACCTAAATGGCTGCATACCTCACTTATGATGCATAATTATGCATAGCGAGGCAGCGTGAATATAAAACGGTCAGACGACCATTTTCGTGTGCCACTGTTCTCCCTGTATCAACAAAATCACGGGGAATAGAAACTACTGTAGTGGAAGACGAGCTTCCGTGAGGGTTTGTTATAAAAACGCCCTCGTTGTATACATAAAAACGTCCTTCAGATGTATTACCAAAGGTTGAACTTGTTGTACTTTATTTTTCGCCTTTTGTCATTGCAAAAGACTTACGGTAGTCATTAGAATACAGGATCAGAAAAACAGTCCTGCCTGGGGCAAGATAAATGACTTTCACTTGCCGTTGGAGCTAGCATGCGTATCATTGATAGGCTGGAGTATCAGCTTGAACTAGGGCAGCCACTCTTAGAATAGATTCATACCGCTGCATCGTTTCCCTTACTCATTTTAGCCCTTCTCAGAGTTAACACTACTCAAATGGTTGGTATACCGAATGTACTGGAGGCCATCCCAAGCCACATAAAAGTCTCCTGGGAAGACCCGAAACTCATAAAAAGGTTGGCTAGGTCCTAGAATACCCCCCTCCCCCCCCGCACACACACGACTCCTTCCAAGGAATTCACTGGGCCAAACACGAGCGCTTTCAGCTATTCCACGGCCCTTCGCTCTCCTTCCTTGGACGTTCCCACAAGCTGTCCGCTTTCCCTCCGGGGGCACATTGCTGATCACCGATACAGAAGCTCTCGCACCGGCTCCACTTGGCCCAAATTTCACTCTCGCAGGCACGGCCACGGGACAAGCACAACCTTCGCGATACACTCAGCGACCACCGCCACCTTGATGCTATCCACATTCGAGATTTCACCGCAAGCAGCAGCAGGCGAGCCTTCCGATGTTCTGTGCTCACACCTCTCGCGGATGCATTGCCTACCGAAGTTTTGCAGGAGCCAGCTCTGCCATCTGGTTTCCTCAGCTCGAGAATCACTTCTACGTCCACACCATGAGCGACCAACACTTGCGCTATCTCCATGCAAGTGTCCCGTACTGCCAAGCGGTCAATTTTGGGAGCTCCGACTTCTACTTGCCCGGGAATCCGTGAGAACCTGCGGCAGCTCTCGATTTAGCACTACGGTATCACTGTGGCTGCACCTCGCTCACAACCTACGCTGCCGGTGCCACCTGGTACATCTCTTTCAGATTGCGTGAAGCCGACACTTCCAATGACCACACCATCCGCACACTTTATCTGGACTTTACCGTTGGACTCGGAGGGGGCCCTGTAGCGGCGTGACTATCGCCTCGAAAGCAGGCGAAGAAGAAGATGGGCCCGCGTGCAGGTAGAGCTAGAATAGAACACGCTAACGCGCTCGACCTGAGCGGTGTGGTGTCCGCCGCTCCCGAGATCCGATTGCACCATGGCTGACCGGCCTCTTCGCGCCGCCTCTCACAATATCTTCAAAACGTGTCAATTAGTGGCGACAGCCTGAATTACTGTCCCCTCTTCCGAAGCCCCTCGCTGCTCCCACCGAAAAATGTGAAGAGACAGAGCAACATGTCGCTTTCTAGGCATCTTCAAAACCATAACGGCAAAAAAAAAACTATCATAATCAAGGCCTTTTTAAGTGAAATTACGTGTCGTCGAGTTGACGTAGTTCTTATTCTATTTAGGCTCAAACCGGACATGATACTGATTTCTGACATCGTGGTGCACCGACTGTTCAAATATGTTTTTTATTCTACAGCAGCCAACTTGTGACCGCTGAAGTGGGCTTCACTTTAGCTGCACACGTGTTGTCCGCATTCCACGCTGCCACAAAAGCGAGGCTTGCGTTTCTCACATTCCCTATTTCAAAAAAATCTGTAGATTGCACGGAATAAATTCGCGTATAGCAACGCAGATAATAATATTACGCCAATGTGTTTATGTCATGCATCCATTCAGATTATTCGTTCACTTTGAGGACTAATCTAAACCCGGTATGCATTCATATGTTCCGCAGGGCAATCTTTTTCTTTCACATCTATTTCCACATTACCGGGCACGATTTTTTTCCAGGACGCGTCTCTCACTTCATGTTCTTGTGCTTTCTGGATATTCTACAGTGTATCGAAAAACATGGCGTTGCGTTTCCGATTACCGTGTGGACTCGTGCAGAGTACAACGGTTTGCGAGCACGTTTCTTTCTTTCTTTTGCGTTCATCCTTCTATCGTATACGTGAAGTGTGCTCCTGCTAAGCCAAATCATACTTCTTGAGAACTAGAAGTTGCTGCCTTGAAATGCACTTCATTCTTGTAGCGCTGAGAGGGTCTCCACGTCTTTCGAATGCGCGGAATACAGTGTTATTTATAATCACCACAGCAGAGATAGTCACCTTTAGGTAGATACTGAGAACAATGGTAGGAGAAGCACGATATATTGTCATAGTGCATACTCTTTAGCCCAAATGGCAAGTTCACTGCTTGGATTGTCTCACACAATATCCGCATTTAGCGTTTAAGGAGCATGGGCCCATTCCACTCCCATTCTATGCGTCCGACTGGCTCCATCCTTGCATTCCCATTTTATTCCGGGCGCCTAAATGTGCGGAATGATTCCGGAATCAATTTAATTCCGGCGCTGCAATGTGCAAGCATGGTGGACATTACTTGCATGATAAATTGAAATGTATCATCAAATATTTAACAACATTTCGCTAAATAGGCTTTTTACTAGTTACTTTACTGCACTTAATGCAATTTCCCAATTGCAGCTGATAAGATCACAAGGCGTATCCACTTAAAATATATGACACCAGTTTTGAGATATTCATTGCCAAAGTGTCCGGCGAAATGAATTGCCATTCTAGTTACTTTCGTACGTCAATGCATAAAGCGGTTTTTTCTTTAGAAAAGTAACCGGAAGAACAGCGTATTTTCATCACAAATTTGACGGCGCATATATCGAAATCAGTGCCATCCCCAGAATTCGCTCTAAGTGGATGCGTCTTGCAATCTCACCAGCTGTAATGGGTAAATTGCTACATGTACCGTATATTGCTGGTTAACAGCCTAATTAGTTAACTATTGTCGTTTCTAATTCTGCGTTTTGATTTATTGTGAAGGTTATGTCTGCCTTTTAGTCCAAACCAGTTCAGTAACAGTTCAAAGGTGATTTTTAATAAGTTCGCGTACCTTAAGAAAAAAGAAAAACAGGCCTGGTATAAGTAGTATGGCTGCGCTTTAGATTGTCAACAGCGCTTGCAATGCTGTGTGGGTGGTGGCCACAATTTCCTCTTTCTTCGCCCTATACAGAGAGAGAAGCCGAAGATGACGGGATGAACTGAATGGGACACGATGACTAAGACGACTTGACCATGGCGACTACGCGAACCGTCATCGGCATAATGGATAGAAAGGGCGGCGACAGCAAACTTAATATCGAGCTTTTAAACGCTAAGTAATAAAGGCGCGCTAATCCTAGGCAACAGCGCCAACAATCAAGCGTCGTGAACGAAGACAATACATACATACATACATACATACATACATACATACATACATACATACATACATACATACATACATACATACATACATACATACATACATACATACATACATACATACATACATACATACATACATACATACATACATACATACATACATACATACATACATACATACATACATACATACATACATACATACATACATACATACATACATACATACATACATACATACATACATACATACATACATACATACATACATACATACATACATACATACATACATACATACATACATACATACATACATACATACATACATACATACATACATACATACATACATACAGAGGCGCTGACTCGCAAGTTGCAAGTCAGTGCTGGTGTCTGCCTGGATTCACGGCCTTTGTATGTTTTCGTTGTTATGGCCTTCAAGAATGAGCTCCAATAAACCAGCCGAAATTCGTGTTGAAACAAGGTAGTTTTGCAGAGAGGAACACGAGCAGAGTGAAACGGCCAACACAAACGCCGTTGTCCGTTTACCTACACTTATGTCCGTGTCTGCATGCATATTCTAACATAAAATTGTCACATTACCTAAAAAATAGCATTTTAACAAACTCGAAACATCCTTGGTATTAAAAAAACGAAACGTCCTTGTTCATGTACAGGTCAGTCGCACCATAAAGCAACGAAATAAATAAAGGATGTCGCCCGATTGCAAGCCACTTCAAAGGACAGAGGAAATGCTCAGATCTAGGACGAGAAAGTATAATGAAAATAGAAACACTGGGCATATTAGTATTTGAAAAGCCCTATAAGAATTTTTTTCTAACACGTTGCTCCTACAAGGAATAAAAAGAAAGGTTGCAGTTTTGCCAAATGGGCGAAGCATTGATTACGTTATTACATTATGAGACAGCCATACACAGTAAGGTTTGTAGCTTTATCAGCTGTTCTAACTACTGCAGACATTAGCTCGCTAATCAAATTAATAAGCACGGTGTCACGCTCCCACAGGCAAACATGAACACATATCGCTCAATGACGGAGGGCCCTCGCTGCCGGAACACTAGCCTGATGAAGAGAGGCAGCTGCGGCGAGCGAATTCCCCTTCGTACTGCCTCTCTGTTCAACGAGAACTAGGCGTGTGAGAACACAACGCACACGAAGCCATCAACTTTCTCAGGCGGCTAGCCTTGGAACGCGTCGCAGATTACCTCCAAGATAGGACGCGCGCCCGCGCTCAGCCAACACCACCTAGATAGCACAAGGCCTTTTCACTCCGATCCATGGCGTCATGTTACCTAGCCCGGCTGCCATAGCATATAATGGGGATGATCCCGAGTAGGCAACAGTGATTTTGACGTCACAGCTGTCGTCACACCAGCCTTGTCCATCGGAATTTAGGGCCATGTTTCCTGACGTCATGGATCGGAGTAAACAGGCCTTGCGCTATCTAGATGGCATTGGCTCAGCCGAGCCATGCACAGCCGCGGCCGGAGTAAAAGCGTAATCGCACGCAGCCCTGCCCCCTTCCCCTCCCCTCCTGGCGCGCGGAAATGTCACCACTCCGCTCTTGAGCGCGCGAAAATTCGGCGCGTCCCTATTCCTCCTTCCTCCCTTTCGCTCGGCACAAACCACCATCTTTCTCGTATCCCCCTCGCATGCTTTCCCTCGCACCTACAGCATACGGCGAGCGGCCGCGATAAGATCGCGGCCGATCTTATCATGGCATCGATCTCATCATGGCAACGCCGACTGCTGAAACTCGCCTGGTGTTAGTATACTTGCTATTGCAATAAAGAAAGCGAATCTCACGCTCATTTTGTAGGCAGGCACACAGGGCTTTTTGCACAGCTTCACATGGGACGATTGGCACCGAAGGTCATCGCTAGCTCTGTTGTGGCGGTGGTCAAAAACTCGTTGGTATAACAACATGAACATGCCAACGGGTACACCTGGGACCTCCGTCAGCCCCGACGTGTATAATAATTGCAGGCCATTCTGCGGCTCCTCATTCACCTTTCAGACAATAGATGCAGCCTTTTCTTCTTCGACCTACTGAGAACAAAAGTAACAAATATATGTACTCAATGAGCAACACAAATAAGAAAGAAGGTAGGAAAGAAAGAAAGAGAGAAAAGAGCAATTAATCACGACAACTTTTGAGCTACCTAGCAGTTCGACTCATAGCGTGGATTTAGTGTGAGTGACTTGATCTTTCGCTGATCACTACGGCTTGTTTGATTGGTTGCTGGATTGTTGGGGTAAGTGCGTTTGATTAGTCTTGCTGTGTATTTTGCTTTTTTTTTCCCACAGCGATCTCACAATACTGCGACATAACGCGTCGCCAAGCAAATGCGTAAAAGCATAATGGTCTGGCATATTTCCACTAGGTATTGCCATATTAAATGGGACTCTTCGAATAGGGGAATTGTCGAATCGAATACAATAACAATAGTTGATAAAGAGGATCTTCGAACGCGAATTCGAAAGCCTCTCTCTCCTGCACCTTTTTTCCCAGGTGTATGGCTCACAGCTGGAAGAAATCGAATTTCGTTAGGAAACGTTGGGCCAGCAAATATTCTGCAAACTGCAGCACTAAATTCAATGGCATGTGGCAGAAGCAATTTGTCATGAAAACAAGCGATAATAGCCATACAATGAAGAGCAGGAGTAATATAATAATAACAAATACGTTGCAGCTGGGCCAGTAAACGAGCGAGCATGAATGAGAAGTCCGCGCACAAGAACCTGAGGCGTTCTCCCGTTTCGTTGGTTGGAAAGGTCGGACTACCAAACCCCGAGAGGCTCAAAGCCAGATCATTCACGTCACACCTGGGTGGTAGACCTCACTGTGTATTTGACGAGGCTTCGTAATTCAGTTTCTTAGTAACGTACGTGTCTCCTTTCGAAGCTCCTGGTCCATGTATATTCGCGGTGAGATTATCAGATCGGAGGTTCCGAGAACAAGGCTCTTGAGAACAAATTCTATCCCGAAGCCACATGGAAGTGATGATGACCACCGTAGGGTGCCCGAGAGCTTTGAAGCCGAGATGACTCCCACTTCCCTTTGGCCGGTTCAGAATGTCCGAGCGAACATGTGAGTGGGTGGAATAAGGATAGCTAGCGATGGCGATCTACCTTATACCTGAAAGAAATCCTGAAAAATAAATGGAGGCCATTCGCTTGCTAACACTCGTCTTCCCTCCTGTCTTTCGTTCTATTCTACTTTACACCGAGTTATTCGGGTTTCACACTGTCTCGCAAGTGTTTAGCTTTCTTGGCGTGCATGGAGTCGTTGCACTCTTGCTGCTAAGCCCTGGCTTTAACTTATTCACGATGGAAAGAACGTGAGAAGCCTTCCTCGAGGATCGACGTTCTCCTATCGCATAGATTAACGAAAAAAAAAAAGAAATGAAGACTAATTTGCTTTTTCATCAGAACGTAAATGGTACGCAATCACATGTATGCGTGTCCACTTCGCTTTCCGATCAAAAAAAGGGGCAGCCTCTTGGTGGAACGTGGAACAGTGCCTTGAGTCAGGTGTACCTTACGGACCACTTATACGTCTTAGACGACCACTGGACAAAAGTAATGGCGAAGCAAAGAGAATCTAGTTTTCCATTCGAACCCTACTCTTTCTCTCAAAGATTACTCCCTCTCTCAGCTTGTACGTCAAAAAAATGATTACGTGATTACACTCACTAAGGTTTTCTGCAGTCCCGTGTTCGTCTACTCGTAGGAGCTAGGTTTTGTAACTTTCTTTTACACGGTTGACCAAAGTGGGGTAGGGTAGCCAAAGAAATGCTCTCACATTTAAAATAAAAATAAGTCAAAACATGTATTTTGTACAGCTGCACTTGTATACCAACGAAATTGGAGCAATGACATCCGATGCCTCATCGATGCCATTGATGCCAGAATTGTTGCTGCTATACCCAACAAGGGTTAGGCTGTAAACGGTAGCACGAACTGTAAGAGCTCCTAGAACAGAGCATGCGGTAAGCTGACAGAATACCGACTTCAGCGATGCCCTCGTTTTGGTCCCTTTTTTGGCCGTGGAAACATAACACTATCGGTGATTTATATGCGTAGCATTGTCCTCGTGCAAACGCCGTTAGGATTTGTGAAACCTTTTCCACAGCATGCATATAGAACTTTGTGGAAATTAAGGCGTATATGCTTTCGTGCCTAGGAAAATTAAACAGGTTCTGTCCCTGACTATCTTTCCGATGCTAATATTTGTTAAAACAGAATATCTTGTAATTCAGGACGCTCAAAAAACGAATATTGCTTCCCAAGAACCTCCTTTCTGTGCTGTTAACCCGTAATTTTGGCAAGAGCTACGCAATCAGCAATACATGTATGAACCCAAGCAACAGCTATCTTCTAAATATAGTACAGAGAACGCTGATGCGTACGTGCTTGGGCAGCTTAAAACTGGGCTTTCTACGTATTTCTAGATTGCTCGAGGCGTAGGATAGAGAACTTCCGGATAAGTTCTCCCGCAAGCGTTTTCGTTATAATTCTCACACATCAGTTCGTGCCTCGCATTCGGAGTGTGGCACTTAGGTATTCCGCTAACATTATGCATCGCTCACGCATAAAAGCGCGCAAGTCCATACGGATGAATGGGGAAATGGTACAAAGAAAACACTTTAATATTTTCTGTTATCTTTGCCTACATTAAGCAACGGAAACTTACTCTCCAATTACTCATTTTCTCTAGGAGTACATTACAAAAGCACAGCCGTACAGACAATAAAGACAACAGACTCATGGAGCATGGTCTGTGTAACACTGAGATGGGCGCACAGATGTCAGCGGAACTTTGTGCATGGTGCAGCAGCAAGAAGATGTGCGTTTTTGAAAGCAGCTGGTTCGGTTGTCGACTACTGCTATGATTGGGCGAAAGGCAGAAAGGATAATGAAATTAATGGAGAGATAAATGCATAGTTCCGTCAGCATGCCGTAGGGACAAGTGCTAACAGTTCTCGAGCAGTGTCGACATGTATCGCAGAGTGTAACTACGTAAATGCTGCAGGAAATTAAAACAGTGCACTGATAATCACAAAAGAGGCTATAGTTATGACAAATACGATTGCTTACGGCCGACTTGTTTCATTCGCGCAACCACAAACAAAGGGCAAATTTAACGGACCATACACTTTCTAGGGTGACAGAAAGTGGCGTTTTATGCCGTCTGGGCACCTTGCTGATCAGTATAGTGGTATAGTCAGGGGCTGGGTTGTATCGCAGGGCTCAAACACTTGCAGTCTCGCAACCTTCCGCACAGGATCTGGCTATGCATTTAGTTTAGTGCACTTACTGATTTTAGCTCTCGTTAGTCATCTGACGACGTCGTCGCTCTTGGACGTCGACTGTAGCAAGGTGGAAGCCTCACACCTTTCACAGCCGTGTGACCCCAAAAAAGGTCGTTAGTTTGTGGTCACGTCGCGAAAAACGCGTAGGTCGCTGTCGGAAGTCGTATGTGGCTACGTGCATTAGACTTCGTGCACTCGGCTTTAGTCGGCGTCCCGATTCCTGGTGCTAGCCACCGTTAGAAGTCCGCAAGGCGCAACGCTAGTTCGAAGCACGTTTTATGCCTGCAGCCTGCGGTGTCCGTCGGAAAAGCACGTAACCCCGTACGAAACAGCTTGGTGCGTCCCCGCCCCGGGAACTTTTGGGACCCTGTGCTTTTGTAGTATTTCCAGTTCTTAGATAGAGTAACCTTAATCGTTTTAACTTATTCGAAACTGCTGGTGTTGCGGTTGGCTCTGCGGAAAGCTTGCGCGCACTTCACATTCTACTTCGTGTATCGCCAACAGGAATCAAAGCAAAACACGCTTTGGAAAAAATAACAATACGGTAGAGTCTGCGCATGCGCACAACGCAACGGCACGCTTGCACTTTCGCAGGTGTAGACTTTGACGAAATATTGTGTGCCAGCAACACGAGAGACACAGAAACAAAGATAGGTGGAGGAGTTAACCAGACAAACATTGCGTTCGTTGCCCTGCACGGGGGAAAAGGGGATGAAGGATTGAAGAAAGGAGGAGGCTCACATGCGCATAAAGGTTTCGGTGTTATGTTTGTTGCGTCTTTTTGACACTATACCGAGTGTTAAGCGGTAAATATATAAAAGCTTTTACTTGTGCGCACTCGTTTCAGAGCCCGGCAATCGGAATTACCTAAGAAAAGTATGAATTTCAGTGCCATGCCTTATAAGCATCCCCTTCCTGTTCCCTGATTGGCAAATTAAGAAGTGGCCAAACATCTTCAACCAAGAGAAAGTAGAATGTAATAAACTTTAAAAAAATTCAGCGCCCTTCCACTCTGTGAAGAAGGATGACCAGCGAAGCTGTGAATGTGGGCTCCTTAATGGCAAACTGCGCCTCCGCCGCGGGTAGGCCCGGCTTTGCGCTATCTTCGGGATCAGCCCGCGCATGGGGAGTGCTTAACGCCCGCTTGACCTCTGCCTCCGGTCGGCCCGGCATTGCACTATCTTCGGTATGGGCCTACATATGGAGAGGGCTTAACACGTATTTCACCACCGCCGCAGATCGGCACAGTAATGCACTATCTTCGGGATCGGTCTAGGTATGAAGAGTGCTTAACGCCTGCTTCACCTCCGCCATAGGTCGGCCCGGTATTGCACTACCATCGGGATTGGTCCACGTATGAAAAATTGTTGGTCTACGTCCACGGAGACGAGATACGCAAGAAACTAGCCACAAGGAGCTTCGCTGTAAAAATCGAGGACGTTTCCCACTTCTTTTTGATTGTTGAAATCTCAGATGGCGTAGAGCTGCGTTGGCGGATGCTGCTGCTGAGTGCGTCTACTATGACAGATTGCCCACTGTCTGTGTGCTTTTACCTAAAGTCTATAATATATATTCAACACCAGTGTAGTGCTATCGTGGGGCGGCGGGACCGGTCGACCGCATGTTACGAAACGGCACCATTGCTCACAAATTACTACCCGACATGCCGCTGCGATGAGCTCCAATGAGGAGCAATTAAGCAAGAAGTAGGAATAAAAAAGAGAAAAATGGCGGCAACTGTCTCACAGTGGTGGATACCTCAAGCGTGGTGATAGGGGAAGGAAGTGTGGGAAGAAGAGAAAAACGGGTAGAAGGAGAAGTGGTAGTAGAAGCTGAGTGCGAGGAAGTCCTTATACAGTCGATCGCAAACATACCTGTGCGCAATAGAAACCTGCTTAGAGAACACTCGCCTGTCTGTTAACGTCAGAAAATGCTTAATTATAGTTTTTCCCATAAGGAATCCAATACATACAAACCTTACCTACGGCAAGCAGGATGTACCTCAGTTGGACTCGGCAAATTACCTCGGCACACTGTGTGATAACCAGTTTAGTAGGTGCAAGCACGTTAATTATATAAATAAAAAGGGAGTGCGAGCGGTTGGAATGCTAAGAAGGCTTGGAGACAGTCGATCGGTAATGCGGAGAGACTCTCCTGTGATGATTTATAAAATATAAGTACGGCTAATTTAGGAATTTGGATGCGTTATATATTCAGGAGCGCTGGCGTATGATATCCCCTTGTTCTTCTGGAATGGGAAGATTTGCGCCTGAGCCTTGATTTACAAAAGTTCGTTACCAACAGTGCACTATACCTAGAAGCAGACTTGCCGACTACTCTGTGTATATTTCGGGTGTTAACCGTCCAAACCTTCTTAATGATTTAAGAGATCTCCCAAAAATTTTAAATCATTTTTATAACTCGGCTTGTAATATTTTTTCAACCTCCCTGGCCTAGGTTCAGCACTCCTGTGGTCGTCTTCGTACAGACAGTTGTTGGACCCTTAGACGCACAATTATGTGAGATCCCTCCTATTCGCAGTGACAGAGAGAATCTCTGGACTATATTTCACGACATATATCCAAACAACGCAAAAACCCTGTCATACAATATATCAAATGGGCTGTTACCAAATCCCTTTAAGGGCTAAAAATAAACGCCTTAATTCGTAGCGACAGATGCATGGCAATTGGAAGAAAAATCGGGGATTGGAATTTTCTCTTCCGCTTCTGACTGGCCGTTGTCTTTAAGACTTCTGACTACAGACTAGTATTTTTTTGCTGAGTTTCTGGCTGTTACATTGGGTTTACGAAAAGGGAACTACTCAAGCCCAGAAGATGTTAAAGTAACGAATTCTTTATCTTTACTTTCAGCTCTCACTGCAAATAGTGGCCCACATATGTCACGTAAATTTCATTGTCTAATACCCTCTCACTTAACACTAATCAGATTGGTCTGGGCGCCTCGTCACAAAGGCTTAGTTATAAGTGAATTAGCAGACAGCTTGGGAGAGCGGCCCTTAATGGTTCTATAATTTTCATCCTTCCTGTATTAGCTTTTATAACTGCTGCTAGGTTCAGGAGACGTGCAGTCATGCAAGACTCTTTCAACCTATCAGTAACAAATTTAGCTGATTACCAACACCTCCTATTTCCTTGGAGCAGAAACTTCTGCAGTAATAGAAAAATTGGAGTCCTCTGCAAATGTTAGATGTCAAATACCTTCATTAAACTATTACATTCATCGATCTGGTCTGGCGTTCTCCTCCATGTGCTCTTACTGTGGCGAGCATGCGACATTGAAACACTTTTTCCTGTCATGTCGCAATCTTTCATAACTGAGAAAGCGTACTTAAGAAAGGCAGTTTCATGGTTCTGGATTCAATTTAACGATTCCTCATATTCTATGTTTCAGAGCCTCTTCTTTGGCGCACTACCATAGGGATGTTGGTTCAGCTGTTGTGAGACACATAATTGAATCAAGACGATTTCCTCACTTAATTCTTAAATTTTATCTGAATTCTTTCTTTGAGCTATTAACGTTCTTTCATAGTGCTTAGTTTTAGATACGTTTAATCTTTCTTACTAAGTCAGCGGATTATTGTCGAGGACAAAATTGCTAGAGAAACTATTTGCACCCGTACGGAACCACCTCATTAAGAGTTGCCTAAGAAAGTGAGTTCTATTTGATTGTTATTCTAAACAGGTCCAGTGCATGGACACAATAATGAAGGGTCACAATGTGAGTGCGTGTTCCGAACCTCACGACAATTCCGGTAATGTGCATTGTACTGTTTTGAATAAGTTTCTGACAGGTTCTTTTATATGTCAAATGCAATTGAACACATCTTTTTCGATCCTGCTGCGAAACTTAATACGATAGTAAGACAATATATTGGCTGTTCGCTGTACTGTGCGTTGCCACGCGTCGACCAGATGGCAATGTAACGAAATTACGAAAGCATATTGACAATCCCGAAAACGCACACAATGTTTCAACGCATACACATGGTGGCACAGAAGGTCAATTGGATTCTGGCAAGCAAACAAAAAGGGTAACGTCAATGGGCCGTAGACGTTCTAAAACTTACAGCGAACATGATTTTTTTCTTATCTTTTTGCTGTCTTGGCACTTTGTTGATGAGGATGGCGGGATATTCAAAAACCAGGTGGTTTGGTGGCGCACCATTCAGCTCACACTTTTCCAGCCTCACTCACTTCCTGACATGACGTGGTTATGTATTTACGTTTGATGCACACGCTGCTTTCGCGTCTCGTTCGTCATTCGTGGAAAGAGGGAACGTTGGAACCTTGCTGTCGACTCTAGCAAGGTGGAAACCTCAGAACTTTCACAGCAAACAGTAGAAGAAGCCGCTTGGCTCACTGAACTAAAGACATGGCACAGATGCACACGGCACAGCCTCTATAACCCACCGCATCTGGAAGAAAACTTTCGGCGAACGCTTTTGAAAGCAGATGCTGCCTGAATCACAGCTACTAGCCGTGTTTCTGGGACCTCTCAATATTTCAAAGTCTGGAGATAACCGTCGTTGTTAATAGAAGACGTTATAACAAAAAAAAGAAAGGGAGATTAACCATAGCCACAATATTGAGACATCATTTAAAGCAAGACAGAAAGAAGTGTGCCGCAAAAGTAAATAAAGATCAACAAGAGAGCGGGAATCATGATCATTGATGCTAAGGTATAACCAGAGGTTGAGAGCGTGCTTCGTAAGTTTAGGTTCCACAACTTCCCGGTGCGTCTTCCAGCCCGCATTCTGGCGTTTCTGGGCCTGTCACTGCCTTGAGTGCCACGCGAGCATACTGTTTGCTTCTTTGCGCTTCGCTTTAAAACGACAACGGGTGCATGCACACGTGCGCTCTCGGTGCGCGATTCACGACACCATGCCGTTTATGCAGCTGCTGCTCGTGCCATGGCAGAGAACGTTACAAGTTGAGCGCGCTCTGGAAAGTTTGAAAGCGCCGCACACGCTTACCCGTATGCGTGCTCGTTTCCTGTCCCCCTTCCCAACGCATATGTTCTGGTTTACTCATACGGCTGCTTGCACTTCGATGCTTGAAAAGCATGCTTTCGGTAAGGTGGACGAACACGGAAGAAGAAAAAAAAAAGGAAAGAAGGAAGGAAGGGGGACGCATCGGGCATGTCTGTTTTTCCCTTTTTGTTCTATTTTGCATTGAAATATGGCAAACTACAAGTTTAAGGTCTTCGGCCGCTGTGCAGTTCCGTCTTCTCGATTTGACGTTCTTTATTTCACATGTAGGTATGATAAGAGCACGCTGCTTTCTGTAAGTGCTCTAAGTCGAGAGCCTAGCGGCCACAACAAAGCAAGCGTTTTAGAGAAATGAAAACTCTAAGCGCAACATTGGGTCTACAACATTAATGAGGCTGTTCACGCGCTGTTATTCGGCATTATTACCGAGACACACTACACTTCACTATTTATAGATACATGCAGACGTACGCCGTTCAAGCTATCGAAGCAACTACGTGAATATCCGTTGATTTGCTAAGTTTTGCTCAGGGTCCCTCGCATCTCTTTTGCGCGTCCCATGAGACAAGGGTCTTACTGCGGCTGCAGCGTAAAGATCGAATCTGAATTCGCTGTGCCCACCAGTTTGTCTGTTCCAGCATCGTTCTCGCAACATATTTGTTGTATTGCCTCCATTGTCTCCATCCTCACAATATGGCGAATAAAAACAAAACTTTACCCAACATTGCCGCTGCCCCTATTGTGTATCTAACTCACGCTCGGTTGTATTGTTCCGTCTACCAGCCGAACACGCCAACCACTCAGAGATAATGTTAAGAAGTGCTTTGATAAGAGCTAGTTCTTCCACTTGGTCTTTGACAATCTGTTCCATGAATACACGTATGACGAGCGTAAATCAAATGAATAAGCAATTGTCAGTACGCATGGTCCCGGCCTGTTTCGTCTTTACGTGTCAGTTTCTCAATGTGTGCCACCTGGGCAGCACAACGATACACCATGCAGCAGCCATTGTGCCATCACGCAACATTCTCGTTTAGTGATTTGTGCAGGATTTCGCGGTCACGCAAGCTTCTCGAGTTTGTGGTAGGCTGTTTGAAATAATGTCGCGCTTTAAGAAGAATCCTGATGCCACAAGATATCTTATTTTGCAAGACCATAACGTGAAAGTTATATTTTAAGTGAATGTCGAGCTTGAAACCCAAGCAAGTACGGTGTTCAGTCGGTGGTATGGCAAACGAGTTTTTAAACACTGGGGGTCAGTGTAGGCATCCTAGTGATTTTCTCGTTATATCTGGCGACTTTTACGTCTGTTTCGCGTCAAACCTTTCAATTTAGCAACTGGCGACAGTTTTAGCGACGTGACAGAACAACTGACAACACTGTAGCGACTTCGAAGTTAAAAAGGCCGCTTCCAAAATAGCTTTCTAGAACGCAGTTTATTATTCAAAAGCTACATGTGAGTGCTCAGAGTGGCTGTGTGACGCATAGGCTCTGTGACCATGGTGATGCAATGGCTGCTTTCACAAAATTCGCGTTGTGCTCCCGAAATTCTCGTCTTCTTATTCTTTACGAAATCGATTTGAATTAGCCTTAACGCCCCGGATTGTGCACCCTGACCAAATACGTCAGAGGGTTGGAAAATTACAAATTTCATTGGGAAATTTAGAGCGCAGCAGGTGAATAATAATATATATGGATTGTACAAAGGCGTATATACATAGGAGCGACTGGGTTAGCACATGCGAGCCTGAACAAACAGCTTCTTATCGCTTGGCTTTTGCCTTAGCCCCTACTACAAAGTGCCCTCAGGTACACCAGGTGGTGGAAGCGCAGTATTTTACCTGCATTAAGGGCACTATATTGTCGACGCTATGCTAACACGAGACCTTCGTGTGTTTTACAGAATTGCGCTATCATTTCAGAAGCACTGAAAACGAGAACATTTTCAGAGATAATGCACACGAAGTGCCTTTGCCCTCAAGTTAAAGTTAAAGTTTATTGCTTCATTCATTAGTGGTACATATATGCAGTAGAAGTTACACAGAAAGAGGTCCCACAAGACGAAACTGCAGCGGTACCTCTTGTTCTTAGTTACATAACAATATATAAATAAAAAGGTGTCAGTTGCGGTTATAAAGAGAGAATGGATTAAACAATCTCTACAGTGTTGAAGTAATAAAACATATGGCAACACATCAAAACATAAAAGAAATTACATAATAAGCAACATAAAGATACTTCAAAGAATAGATGCAGTTTACAGGGCTATAATATAAGCTCTCAGTGAACGTTGCTATGACGATAATGAAGGTGAGGATTTCACGTGAGTAGGTAAATTATTCCACATTTTTCACACTAGCGAAACCAACAGTTAGTTTGCCACAGTTCCTGCGTGATTTTGGAAGTAAAAGTTTATTTTGTAAAAAGAACCTGGTTGCGTTAGGATTAGCAAGACTATTCCTGCAATGACATGATGTAATTGTGGGTTTTTAAGAAGGCGGTAAATAACGATGCTGTGGTTGTACCAGATAATTTTATTTATTGTGAGAATACTTAACTCAATGAAGATGGGGGTAACATGAGCGTTATAAGGTGCTGAAGTGATGATACGGACAGCGTTATTTTGGATGTGCTGCAAGGGAGCTATATGGCAGTGATATGTAAGACCCCAAGAACTGATACAGTAATTTATATGGCTATAAATGAAGGCGTAATACAATGTCAGGAGAGTGTACTTTTGAAAGTACTGTCTGGCCTTTAAAAGCACCCTGATGCCATAGGCAGCTTTCTTTTTTATGAAGCTGACATGCAAATCAAACTTTAGAAAGGAGTCTCATTGAACGCCTAAAAATGAGCACTCATTAGATGGTCATATTGGGTGAGAAGCTATGTACAGTGGTGGACGGTTATGTCGAGGTTTACTGTGTGAACTAAAATCCACAAACTTTATTTTCTGAGGGTTAATTAGGAATTTATTTTTTTTGCACCAACTACTGACATTATTTAGTTCATCATTTAAACGCTCAGTTAGCGTAAAGATGTCGTTATGTGAGGCGTCAATAGTGGTGTCGTCCGCGTACAAATGACATTCTGTAGAAGTTAGGCAGCTTGGGAAATCATTAACGAAGATTAGAAATAAGAGGAGAGCGAGTATGGACCCCTGTGGAACGCCAGTGTTAATTATTTTTGTGTCAGACAGCACTCCTGAAATGCAAACCTGTTGCTGTCTGTCGTATAAATAGCTTCGTAGTAGCTCCAAAGATGGACCCTTTATGCCATATGCGCTGAGTTTAGTAAAGAGAGTGTTGTGATTATCGCAATCGAATGCTTTCGAGTAATCGATAAATACAGATCCTATGAATCTGCCCCCATCAATTCCCGCTTTGATCTTGTCAGTGAGGGTGATTAAAGCTAGGTTAGTAGAATATCCAGCACGTAAACCAAACTGTCTTGGTGTTAATAATTGGAACTTGTCCAAGTAGTTAGATAGGCGCTGTGCTAATAGTTTTTCTGTTAGTTTACTGAAACACGGCAAGATGGATATGGGCCTGTAGTTTGGTAGTAAGGTGACGTCTCCTTCGTTGTGCACAGGAATTATTTTTGACCTTTTCAAGTCCCTAGGAAAAACGGCAGTTTTAAAGATTAAATTGACAACGTGACTGCAAGCTTCACATATGCTGCCAACAATTTCTTTGATATGATACGAGCATATGGAATCTAAACCAGGACTGCAATTGCATGCCAGGAAAATCAGATTGCTCGAGTTTATTTGAACAGTGCTGCATTTAGAACCTCAAAATCTGTGGTTCGACGTCGAATTTCAGCAGTAATCGTCCGTTATTACATAAGTATAATGCTAAAGTAAAATCCCACTACACATCGCTGATAAATTCATTGATTATTTCTCCCACATGGGCCCTAGACAAACGCGAGACGTTTCGATAAATGATATACGACAGGCTAGCGTATATTATGGCATTCCAAAACGCCTACGCTACCTAAAATTTAGTCAAAAAGTTTAGCTACAATTTGAGCGGCCTTGCAGCTGAATTTAGCCAAAATTTAGAGGTTTTTTACCTCATTTTAGCGACACGCTTATGAATATAGGGCCTAATAATGACAGTGGTTGCAAGAGATGAAACTTCATATTCTCACAGTTTGTTCCTTAATTATTTAAACAAGGTAGAGATAGCTTTGGTGGGGTACTGTCAATGCCATACGCCTTCCTTTTTATGTATAATATGTCATGAATAATGATGCGCAATGCTTTGTTAAAAATCAACAAATATAAAGCAGACATAGGGCGCTATAACCTAAAACTATTACAAACTTTTCTATTCCAATTCTGCTATCAGCCCTCCACGATTGGTCAAAAACTTTTTTCGACCACGCCCACTCCACCTGCATGTCTGTCACGTGACGTGACGAAAACCGCGACACCTCCCCATTTGATATGCTATGTACACACTGATTACGCATGATTTGAGAGAAAAAATTAAAAAACAGTTCTTTCTGATTCGACCCCTTTTCGCCATTAGCCCTCGGCTATTGATAAAACGTTTTCGGGCTGCACCCACTTCACCTGACTGTCACGCGACGTCACAAAACCGTACAAAGTCACCCCGTCAAAGTTACGTGTACGCGATAAAGATGCATTATTATGCCGAACAAAACTGAGTTTTCTTCGGAATAGCCGCAGGCTGCGACATTCCGAAAGCAATAAAAGATGGCTGCCGCCGATCGCTGAGACGCTGGCAACTCGCACCTGCCGGAGAGAATGGGTGTATTTACGTATAATAAACCTTCCTGCGTGGCCGTGTAACCAGCAGGGTCTAAACGAAGCAGGGGTCTTTTGTGGGCCCGTCAGCAGTCGGTGACAACGCTGCGGTGACTTGCACACACACACACACACACGCACACGCCCACGCACACGCGCACGCACACACACATGCACACACACACACACACACGCACACGCACACGCACAGCTACACACGCACACACGCACACACACACACACACACACACACACACACACACACACACACACACACACACACACACACACACACGTATATATTGTAGTGAAGCCGAAACAGTCACCGATCATCACCAGCGCTAGGTGTGGGTTCGCCGCTAGTGCTGGGACTTGCGTCCGTTCTACCGCAGCGTTAACCGCTCTCAGTTTCCATCCGGTTAACCTCGTTACATCTGGAGGGAGTGAATAGCACTTTGCAAAAGTCCAACTTGAAACTTCGATCCCGTACCGTGCTTCGATCCTTAACCGTGCCCGACGACACATTCGCGCAGGCGCCTCCTCCCCAATCACTCGTGTGCCCTGGTGTGCTCTGATGTGCTCCTCCAATATGACCCTGCTGCTTTCAGCCGCACAGATGAAAGCTACGTGGAGGACTAGCTCTTATCGTACGGGAAGGTAAGCGTGCACAATAAGCAGGACGATGCCTCAAGAGTAAACAACGTAATTTTCAATTATCGCGGGTGCGGCCTGAAACCTCAGGTACAAGAGCCATGGGAGAGATTTCCAGGCGCGGTCATCGTTTAGGGCCTCTTTCGTACAAGTGTTTCATAGAGTTTCATAGAAGCTGCGCGCTGAGCAGCGTTTGCGGGAACAAGCGGTGATCCCATGCTAACGACGACCTCTTAATCAATCCCGAATAAAGTTTTATCTCTCTCTCTTCTGAGGGACCCTACTTACTCTCATTTGTAGCTTTCTTCTACTTTCAGTTGTACATTCCAGTTTTCACTTGTATATTTTCGATACTTCACACACGCTAATTATTTACCTGATTATGTTCCAGGCTTATAGTTCCCTCCCATATGCTGCACTTCGGTAGTCGGAGACTAAAACCTATCTATAGTGGCCATTCTTTAACGACATAGCACCGAGGGAAGAATTTACATTATTTTCGTCATTAGCCTTCCCTTCACCCCTCACCCACTGCCGAAAATCCAGAATGAACGCGTCTGTTTTGTAGAGTAGTATTCTCACACGGACAAAGAACTGTTGTTCAACAACTCCTCAACCCCTGCGAACAATCACTGAGAAGCACACGTGTGACCCCCCCCCCCCCCACCTCGCGAAAAAAAAAAAGAGATTTGAAACAACATGACAGAAGTTTAATTGGATGCCATGCAGTTGGCAGTCACACGAGGTACTGCAGAAAGGAACTCACCTGGTGCCGGAAGGAACAGCGGCGAAAATAAGAAGTAACGAGAGAATCCAAATGGCTGTCTTGAACCCTTGATCTCCCATATTATTTTATAAAGAAGTATGCAAATTTTCAAATTTTTTTCATTCCAGGAAATTCTCGCACATTATAACCCAATTAAAAAAGAATGCATTCAACGTGTGCGTTGCCTTTTCTATTGAACCGAAATATTAGTGAAAGACATCTGCTCTCAAGAGGAGAGGTTCCCACACGTGAGGGCATAGAGCGCATTCATGTGTACAGGTGGTAGAGAAAGAAATAGAATACATGGAAGAATATGTTCTGGTATCGGAACTCAAATACATTACAAACAACACGAAAAATGTTCAGTCGTACAGCATTCAGTTAGCAGTCAGAAAAAGGAACTGCGGAAAAAGAACGCCTCAACTAGTGCCGGAAAGAATACCGGCGAAAATAAGAATTATCGAGAGAGACCGAACCGCTCTTTTTAATGGTAGGTGCAGTTGGTTTCAATGGAATGAAAATTTACTGTATGTGCAAGGTATGACGTCTGCCATGATTGTGTGCTTGCATTATCGCGAAAACAAGCTTGGATAAAGTGCCATGTCCTTAGCGTTATCTTCTACATTACGCATATTATACACCGTCCAAGGAAGGTACACATGCGCATTACGTGTGCCGGTAGGCTGTCAGTGTTCCTAAATTCACCAAGTGCTTTTCTTCATGATTCTGATGTCGTTATAATTAGATTTAACTGAAATACGTGGCATTTCTTTCGTTTCTTATTTAGTCTTTGGACAAACGTATAAATTTCTGACTCAAAAGAGGTACGCTTTGGAGAATAAAATTGTTATTGAGACCGAGAACGACCTACCTTTTGGCTCAACTTAATCAATGCCTCCTAGAATAAAGGTCGGGATAAAGGTTTCTGCTCCCTCCTCTAAAGAGCAGAAGTCCAAACTTTTTGGTTCAAACGCAAATGCCATAAAGTTGCTTATCGACCTCGAGAAACCAAAGGTTTGATTGAGAATTCAATGCGATCTTGAGATGACAGCACGGTGATTAATCTTTCCAGTGCCTTACATTTACCCATCTACGCGTCGCGAAAGAAAGCACTAGCAATTTTGGCGTTTGCTATAATTCCTCGCCATTTCATGCGATTCCCGATTACTGCAGTTATATTTCTTCGTGTAAATGAGACAATTTTTTTTCGAATACGGCTAGCTATTTTTGTGTGATATATTTATCTTGTGTTGCACTTTCATGCGTTTTTGCTCTATCGATTGCAAAATATCTCACGGATCTAGAACGAAATGCTTCGATCAATTAATATACGATATTTGGAATACTTGTGTTTTTTATGACCTTACTAATACTTCTCTGAAAACCTTCTGCGCTAGCTTCTGCAGAAGAATAAAGACCAAGAAAGCTGCCATGGGAAATAGACGCGTTGACATTCACTAACCACGTCTCCGTTTTGATCATTTATAACCCCATCCAGGACTGTCGGCTACAGACAGAGATCACAATAATGCACTTGCGAGATTTTGCTGGCGTGGTTTCCCGTTTTCTGTGTTTCCTTTAAAGCGCTACGTTTAGGAAGTCAGATAACTTTTTCATTTATAATCACTGCTTCGCTAGTTATTGATATAGAAGTTGTTTAGAGTTGGCCAAGATAGAGGCGGTGCGCTACGCTATCAGTGCCACACGAACGACGCATGCGATGCTGCGACTTAACTGTCTGTTTTTAAATTTTCCCTATGAATACAAACTGCACGCGCAATGGATTAAGTCCAGTTATATCCTTTAGGTATTCTTTCTACTGAATGTTGTCTACGCTTTGTTCTAGGAGCTTCTACCTAGAGTTATTTGAAGCGCGAAACTTTCGCTTCAAACGTAAATTCCCCTTAATTGGAACCTCATGATCTGGCACAATTTTAAATCTAGGCATCAGTTTCGCGGTGTTCTCGTTGCTTGGTGCACACAATTTCATTACGAGAGATCTCATGCACTACCGAACCAGTACTATAAGCATAGTAATTCAATGTCACTTAAAATGTTGAGTGTAAATTAAAGAGTGCTGTAAAACGGCTTGAGTTCAATTATATTCCATTCAATCAGATACAGTTCGCACGACGAAGCATCAAGGAGGAGCAGGTTTGCTGGCAACAGGCGGATGTAGCCTTGTAAATACTTGGGCTAGTCGCTTCGTGCGAGCGCGATGCCTCTTAACAAGGAAACCGAAAGTGCGTTCCAGGCGCTTCACAGAACGTACACAAAAGACGAAGGGAGCGAACACGAAGCTTTTCTCAACATAGCTCGATATGTTTAGATACAGAGGCACAAAAAATTACAAGAGGAGCAGGTACAGCTCCTTCCTTAATGTTTACGATCCTCGCAGCAGCACAATGCCATTCGCTGAAAAGTAAATATTTTGAAGGAATTAATTGTCTGGTTGGGATAACTATTAAGGCATTTAGGAGCGTCCCCAACGAATTAGTACGTTTTAATTATTAAGCCCTGATGTTTCGGAGCCAACTCGGCTGCTTTCTCGGGGATTAACGACAGATGACGACAAGGGGCAGCGTTTTAAAGCGAAGCGTTCTTTGCCTCTTCTCCCGACTTTCCGAGTGCTGCTGCTGCTTTTATGGTCTTTCTCATACGCGCATAATTCCGGCTGCAGAGTTGTACTTTAGTCTTTAGATTTGTCCTGTTGCAGTGTTCTACTGTGGTCTTTAGATTTGTCCTGTTGCTCTCCTTTCCTTTTTCCTTTTTCCTCCCCTCCTTCCTATCTTCCATTTCTGTGTTGCTGTCGCCTCCCTTCAGAAGAGTAGGCAGGCGTTGTGCCCCTTCCGGTGGCAGTTGCCAGCCTGCTCCTCGCTTTCCCTTTCCTGTTACCTGTGTATATGTGTATATGTGTGCAAAACAAATAATAATAATAATACGCGCCGCTAGGTTTCTCGCAGCACCCCGAGATGGCGTTTGCCTCGGCGAGTCCCGATCGGCGCCGCCACGGCAGCATTCACAGTTTGTGCGTATCGCACGTTCTGTGCTTGCTTTCCTATGCGACGAAAGTGCGGGCGCTGGGCTGTGATCGCGTAAACATTACAATCGTCTATATCCTGAACAGAGCGCTTGGAGCTGGCGTCTCAACAGCATGCTAACGCTGTTGGGAAGTATGTGGAAGGAGCACGTGAACACACGCCAGAAAAACGGCTCCAAAGCATGCACTCAGCGCGGCGAACACCCAGGCCCGAAAGAACGCGGAACAGGAACGTCTTCGCTACGCAGCGAAACGTGGTGCAGACCGCGAACGTATGCCGGCTCGAAGACGTGAGGCAAGCCAACGACGCGTGGCGGCCATGAAAGTCAACGAGTGTCGGGAGCACTGCTACCTCCAGAAGCGAGAAGCGCAACAACACGTGGTGGCCATGGAAGACGAGGAGCGTGGTGAGCACCACGACCAGAAGCGACGAGCAGAGCAATAATTATCGTCAGTGAAAGCAAACAACATGGAAAACTTCGCTAACATTGATTACCATAGTGCGTGGAATGCTCATATTTTTTGACACTTCCGATATTAATAAAAACTTTTAGTTCCTAATGTTATTAAGTTCTTCATAATAACAAGAACTTAAAAAAGAACTGCGCTCCACCACCATTCATCGTTAACCCCTAAGAAAGGAGCTGTGTTGGCTCTGAAAAATCAGATTTTATAGATCTACAATTTGATTGGCGACGTTCTTAAATTCTTAATGCCATTTGCATTTGTGTATGGCGCAAGCCCGAAGACCACGAAATCCTCAGCTAGCCTGCATAACATACTTCAGAAACTGGTAGCTAATAAACTCCGTCTCGAGACACGCTGCAACGGAACTCCTCTGCATGCCTAGAGCTTCGGTCGAGCTTCCCAATCCATGTGACAAACGTACACATACGATAAGCAAGTGCCACGAGCATCCGGTGAATCGAATCCGAACTCTGATCGCCCTACAGTTTATCTTTGTGTCAGTTGGGAACCTTGGTTTACGATACTCTATAGAGCAAGGGGACTCCTATAGTACAGAGCCCTTTTCCTTCGTCCTCTCGTTTTCTGATTAGGGCGCGAATAGCTTGCGTTGCGAAACGGTACGTGTAATCACACTTGTAGTTTCCCGCCTTATACCTTCGCAAAGAGATTACCGCTGGCTTGCTGCATCTTGTCCAGGATAAAGCGGCTGGAGAGCAATATGCCAACGATAGGAGTTGCGTGAATCGGTGTCCAGTATTTCGAAGGACAGAGGACTGATTACAAAAGAAAACAATGCCACAGCGGAGCGATCTTAACGTTAACCTTATGCCACCCTCGGCGCGCCGATATTCCACTTGTGTTTCCTGTTTCCGCCTTGAAACCTCCTCTGCACTCGCACTTCGTCGCGCTGAAAGACGTTGCGAGTGGACGGAGGCGATAATAAATGTCTGCAGTACCCCCCTCTCACCTTGAAGCGACACACAACCATGCATTAGGTGAAAAACGTTAGGCAGTGCTGGCAGTTTTTCGCTGTCTTTGCTAAGTAGCTGCTGGAAATTACCCATAGTTCCCGAACACTTAACAATTTATGTCGAGGTCACCTTTATATTTTTTGGCAAGATGTGTAAATTGCTGCACAACAGTGCAAGTACCATTGTGCACGGAGAGAAGACAAAATTAAGTCCGATAAGTTTTGTGTGACTTATTTCTGTTCTGTTCTTCTGGACTCATTTAGCAATAAACCTCTTCGGCTGCATGTAGTCTAGCACGGTGTGACATATGTTTCTCAAGAGCAGCTTGGGGCATTTGCTTCTGCCTTCAGAATTACATTGCGTCCACTTGAGAAAATTATAGGCTCCCATGTACATCTGCCAGTTATCATGAGCAACATGCGATCTAATAGCTTTGTTAGCGTCGAGAACACGGTAATAAATTTCTCCTTCCATGTGGTCATGAAATATTCCAAGTCGCTCAAACTCCTAAGGGGAGTGAATCGTTTGACTATAGATACTGCTACAGCGATTCTCTTTAGGGGAGTTCCACAACGGTTATCCCATGGCGGCGGCAACGGCCGGCGAAGATCGGCGAAGGCTGGCGGTGGCGTGGGGTGGCGTGGGGCGGCGTGTTTGGCATCAAATGCCAATAAAGAACCCCCAGTAACCCAGCCTATATGTCGGAGTCTGGAGGCGGCCATAAGACCAGGGAATTAGTGGGCCACCTCGATTATCCCTTCCTGACAGCCCCGTGCTACCCGAAGCGGTGCTTTCAGCCAATGAGCGTCGCGTATGCCCAGTCTTGGACTGTGTAGGACTGTCAAGGGCGGATAATCTGAATGGGCCGGTGAGAACGCACAGCCGGACGCCGGCGTCGGTGATGGGTTATCACTAAGAACAGCTCAATAGCACCGCCTCTCTCCGTCGGCGTTGCTATCAAGGCACATTATGACTCCACCTGGCGAAAACTTGCTGCGGCAGCACGGCCAAGGCTACCGAGCCGAAGCCCACTTGTATTATACTGCGCGGCAACATGTAATTCCCTAACGAAAACATCTGTAGACTGTTCAGGATAAATGAAAATTTACCAGTGGCTCTTTGTCGTTTTATGCAATTTATTTATTAATTAGCATATAAAACTTGTGCGCAGTAGAAGAAATTCCGACTCACGTTCTTTCAGGTCTTTTGGTTTTCCGGTGCCCGTAGCTCTTTTCCATCCCTTTAAAACTAAGATGGCGGCCCCCGGTTGCAGATCATCGACGTCACCTGTGGAGGAAAGTCCGCCGCGTCTCACGAGTCCACCAGATTTGCAGCCGCATTAAGAGTTCTCAAACCAATAGCTGTCCGTACAGGTAAAAAAAAAAAAACTGTTGCAAAGGGTTTTCTGCAAGTAAGAAAAAGTTATCCGCAACTGTCTGTGAGTCACATGTCGGAAGGTCAGCAGGCTGACTGGTGTTAGCGAACGCGTTGTCTACCGGATTAAGCTCGACGTAAACAGTGGCACTCTGAAGTCACCGAAGCGCAAGCCCCCGCGTCTGCCAGGCGCAAATTCCCGTGAGGAAACCAGGAGGACAAAATTGGAACTTCACGATAGCTTCTTCCTCGCAGCTCTACGAAGAAAACTGCGTAAGTACTTCCTGCGAAATGAAATTCAGACAGCTGCAAAACTCGCTCGAGATGTGGCCAGTGGCAGTGACATGAACAAGCTAACGTGCGAACGATGCAAAAGCTGCTTGATCATATTGGCTGTTCCTTTCACGAACGAAAGAGAAATTGTGCGCTATTCAGATAAACGACGTCATCATGTGGCGACGGCAGTATCTGCGTACCGTACGAGAACTTCGCACTCAAAAACGGTACGTACGACAGTCGGTCCATTATTACAATTTTTTAGCGTGTAGATGAATGAATAAATACTCTGATTCACCCAGAAACCTATACCATGACCCGCCATGGTCACTTGGTGGCTGTGGTGTTAGGCTGCTAAGCAAGAGGTCATGGGATTGAATCCCGGCCGCGGCTGCCGCATTCCGATGGGGTCGAAATGCGATAACAGATTTAGTGGCAAATTCCAATGCGATAAAATTTAGTGGTAGGTTAAAGAACCCCAGGCGATTCAAATTTCTGGAGTCCCCCACTACGGCGTGGCTCATAATCAAGTCGTGGTTTTGGTACGTAAAACCCCATAATTAATTTTTTTAACCTATACCATGAAAATATTGCTCTCGAGACGCAAAAGACGCGAAGCGCGTTTGGCTGCACTTACGTGAAACCCTAGAGGACGTGCCGTCCCGTCCAGCCCCATACGCTTCAGTGAGGACACGGTAACATACAACCTTTCGGTGCTGGCGATCGAAATAAACGCAAGCGTTCTTACTTGCCAGTTCTGCGCATGAATTATTTCAGCGGAACCGACATTAAAGCAGAACTTACAAACGCAGCTGTTCTTTTTTTAAATTTTTGCAGCTTCACGTCGTGCATCATCGCATTTCGACGGTAACAATGCAGCTCACGGCACTCACATGACCAGATTTTTTATGATGCGTTAAACAATAAGCCTTGGTTGTTGGGCAGCACGAACAAGCGGCCCCTGTGCGTAGTTTGATCATATTAGCTGAACAGTGCCGATTGTCTCACTGCTTCTTCTATCTTACGAAAATGCGGTGTTTGTAGCTGATGACATGCTTCGATTAATTTTTATTGTTTGTTTGTTCTTGCAGACCGATATACTACCTTGACAAAGCTTAGGTCAATGTCGGCCACATGAAGAAGAAAGTATGGGAGGACGTGAACGTCAGCACACGGGGAAGATGCTTTCCGGCAAGGTTTGACAACAGGGCTTCGCGCAACAAGCGGAAAAGGTGGCAGGCTGATCCTGCTGCACGCCGGTAAGGAGGATGACTTCCTATATGCGGCGTGCCTCGTTTTTCGATAAGCGAACGGAACTGCTGACTACCACATAGAAATGGATGGGCCGTGCTTCGAGAAATGGTTCACTGAACCGCTTTTGTTAAACACCAAACCGCGCATTGTCATAGTAATTGACAATGCCCCTTGCGATAGCGTTAGCCCCGAGAAAGTTCTAACGTCGTCAACACGAAAGAGTGACATTCAGCCTTGGCTCACGGAGAAGAACATCGCACTTTCCCAGGACAAATTAAAGGTAGAGTTATTGGAGCTAGTGAAGCAACACAAATAGACGTTTTCCGCCTATCACGTGGATGTTATCGCTAATGCTGCCGGCAACGACGTCGTGAGGCTTCCTCCGTATCAGTGGGAGTACAGTCCTATCGAACTGATATAGAGCCAGGTGAAAGGTTAAGCCGCTGCTTACAATACCTCCTTCACCATTGCCGACGTCGAAAAATTGCTGAAAGCTTTAATCTTGTGATGGCATAAAAGTGGCTTCGGGCGTGTGCCCATGTTCAGAAAATCGAAGAGGAGTTCTGGAAACGTGACAGCCTCATTGACGCAAGCCTCGACCAGCTTCTAGTGTCCCTCGGATCGGATTTTAGCAGCGAGAGTGATGTCAGTGACAGTGACGTAAGCACAGTGGGAAAGCTCCTGTGAATGTCAACACAATCGCAGAAGCCACCGCAACAATGTGTTGTGTACTTGTGCATATGCAACGCGCTTTTACTAATCCCGCTGCTTTATAATAGTTTAACTCTGAAGTTTTACGTGTTACACACATAATTTGATGAGGCACGGTGTCGCTTATAATTCAACATTTATACCAGTCCATGTTATTAAATATGCGCCTAAATTAAGTACAGGGTGTTTTAGCCAACACTTTAAAGAATTCTTGAAGGTTGGCTGTGGCAGATAGCGTGATTCTAGTTCACGACGTGACCTACTCAAAGCGGCGGACACTACTTGCACAAAAAGCTGAATCGCGTAATCGACTAATTAATAAAAATGCACTAGTTAGCTTTTTAATTGATTATATATCTTATGGACCATATTGCAATTTAGAAATTCTAGCCGTGGAGTTCGCAAAGCAGATCCACTTGGAACGAATTCTGAGGATGACACCAGTTTCGAGATAGTAATTCCGGAACTTTCTGAAAAAATGCCTCGGCGTTCCAGTTATTTTTGTCCCTGAATACATAAAGCGCCGTTTTGTTAAGAAAGTAACTATATATTCACCAAAATTCATGGCACCAAAATTTATGGAATGTCGAAACCACGACCTCTGGTTGGAGATATGGGCGAACCAGCCATATCACAGAGCTGAATTCCAATTGCCAGCGCGAATGTCTAGAGTCGACCCCATGACCTGTGGTGTTAATCAAGGCGATGTTGACTAGAAAATCGAACCCATGACCCAACATGGAGATATGGGCAAACCGGCCGCTCCTAGTTGGATTCCAATTGACATCGTGAAGGTCGAGAGTCGAAACCACTAACTATGGTGGGAGTCGAATTCACGACCTTTGGTGTTAATTAAGGCAAAGTTAATTAAGGCACTCGAACGCACGGCTTAACATGGAGATATGGGCGAACCATCCATATATCGAAATCAAATTCCAATAGACATCTTGAAGGTCGAGATTCTAACCCACTACCTTTGGTGTTAATTAAGAAACCATTAATTAAGGTAGAGTTAATTAAGACACTCGTACCCACGACCTTTGGTGGGAGAAAAGTAACAGGAAGTAACGCATTCGAGTGAAAATATGAAGTAATGTAATCAATGTCTCGTGAGCGCGATGGCTGTCGCCCTCATCCTCTTTAGCGTACGCTAAGTGACTGTCAACTTTATTATCTCTCTGCACAAGCGGCGGGCGCAATGAATGTAAATACATGTGTATTCGACGTCGATGCGCTTATATGAGAGAGCGTGATTATCACTCTGCGATCACTGCCATGGCGCCATGATGGTGACGCGGCTACCGTGCTGGCGTTGCTATTGTTTCAAGTTGCTATAAAGAGTCCGCCTTCATTGGTAATCACACTATACTTACTTGCAATGTGATGAGCGTGTGTCTGCGGTGTCTCATGAACGCCACGCAGTGTATGCGTGCGCTAAACCTCAGTTGATAGCATAACACTAGAATTTTTGTAGAGGTGCGTGCAAAAAATGAAATCAGAATTATTAGTACCTTTTGAAGTGACCTCAGCATATTTGCGTTACTTTTTGACGTTTATTATGGACGCGGACGATGCATCTAGATGATGTTGTGTGGCCATACCTATATATCATGGAAACAGGGACAAACAGGCATGAAGCGCCTACGTAAACGCTGACGTCAGCGCATTCTGTCTGTCATTCTTCCTTGCATCCGTGTCTCAGTGTTTCGGTACATTTCATTACAACATGACTGACCAACAAGACCACGTCGCGAAGCACCCTTCTCCCCGTGACTTTCAAGTTCTGTCAAAGTGGGTGGATAGTTGCGCTGGAATTCTTGCCTTTCTTTTGCGGAGAGCAGTGGTTCAAGTTTTGACTGCAGTGAAAAAAAAAAAAAACGTGAGGAAGGGCCCGAAAAGCGAGCAGATTACACAATACAGCTACACAACGCAGTTACAAGTACCGCAAAACATGGTGGGACACATGCGTCGCGAGATGAACACACTCGATGCGGTTCAGTCCCGGTATCTTGAGTAATACGGTAACCTTGTTACTGTAGCGCCTATAATGTGTTCCGTATAAAACTTGAATTTTGGAGCTATATAGCAAATCTCTCTAACGTACCGTCAGTGGCCCCACCGGGCTTGGTGCCGAACGCTGACGATTAGATCAGCTCCAAGTATAGAATGATATCTTGATGCGAAAAATGGGGCGCAGTGACAGTCTTCAAACATGGCATGTGCGAAATTAATGACAGTTGTAAACGGGTAGCGATTATACCCCACATTGTGTAGACTAGCGACGTAGTTCCTTTGTTTTCTCGTAAGCTAACTGCGATGAGACGTTTACTAAGCGCCATAACGAATATGCTACGTATAATGCGGTCTGTTAGCCTGCATTCAACCACTAAGTACCTTAATACACCCCACAAGCGATGACACATGACCAAGAGCATACGCTAATGGAACGACATATTAGCATATATTGTAACGTTAGCAAACATGCACTCTCAAGGGTAAGGTACGCGTACTTCTGAGCACGCGATAGTATAGATAATATGTCACGTCTTCCTGTTTGCGTTCGCTGTGCCGCATGACTGTCAAGCAGTACAGGATTGGGTGTTGTCAATGGCAATCTGAAAAGCTTTCGTGGGCCTGGGCGTCCCAGCACGAGCGTAATGAGCATACTTTTTTTTCATTCTCTGTCTTCCTGTGAGCTCACGCTTGAAACTCGCGAGGAGAAAGCATGTCATCGTATTCTTGGTCAGGAACATTACGAGGAAGCATCTTGGTCGTTGTGAAGCGGCAGTAACACTGCTCAGAAAGCATATCCGCTACATGGCATTTGTACTTATATATTGAGCAAAACATTAGCATAAGCGAAAGCACGGATCGTTATACCGTATTCATCATTTGCTATGACTATTCTTCGCGCAGATCTTGTTTTTCATTTTATTTATTATTACCATCATGGCTTAACAGGATTGCAGATATGAGCAGGCACGGGCCAAATGGAAAAACAAGACAAATAAATAAGGCCACAAACAACAAGAGAAGACTATACAAAGTGCAGGAATAGTTGAGTATTGGAGCATGAATAGTACAATGCAAGAAGTTCGTAACTAAAACAACGCGGTCGGTCATGTGCTTCGGTGTGCTCCGGCAAAAGACCCTGAAGTTTTCAGCGGCGTGGATGACAAATATGTGGAGGACTGCGTCTCGTCGAACGAGAGGTTAAGCGTGCACAACAAATGGGTCGATGCCGCAAAACTGAACAAAGCGATTTTCTATTTTGCCTTGTGTGGACAGCTTCTGGTACAAGAACCATGGGAGGGATTTTCAGACATGGTCAGCATTTAAGACCTCCTACGTAGAAGTGTGTGGCCGCCCTGCTGTTCGCAAGCTACGCGACGAGCAACGTTTACGGGAGCTAGCGTCGAATCTGTGCCTAGCGCTGGTTATGATTATTGGCCAGTGTTCGTCATCTTTATTAGAATTGCTTCCCCGTGACTTTCAATTCAGTTCTGTCAAAGTGGGTGGAAGGTTGCTCAGGCATTGTTGCTTCCCCTCCCCCCCCCCCCCCCCATTTTTTCGGAGAGCAGTGAATAAAGTTCTGACTGCAATGAGAAAATGCCAGGAAAGGCCTGAAAGGCGAGAAAGCAGCAAGAATGAAGTTCCTAATCACTATTTGACATGGACACCTATAAAGTTGTCCTGGTAATCATGCTTCTTGTATTCTCCGGTAATTTATTGTTCGTACGACTTTCGAAAAAACTCATAGGATGCTGCTGAACTCAGTGCGCACGCGCAAGTCAATGAAGATTGGCACTCAAAACAAACTGGCCACAGCACCTTCTAGTCTTACGACCGGTATAAGTTGACGCACAGATTACGAGACACGGGGTATCGACTACTTCGCAATTTTTATAACGCGTCACGAAATGCATCCGGCAAGATCTGCCAGACACTGAACTTACTAATTGGAAACTATTTAGACAATATCATTCTGCGGAACTGAGCCAAGTACAGAATTTGGGGACCTGTACGCTATCTATATTCAAATGTTACGTATTCCCCGATATGCGATACATTGCAGTTCAATAAGGGCATCAGAGTGACGACCCACACTATATATATGAACGCCTCCAAGCAGAAAACCACAGAGCAGAGCGTGGGTCTCATCGTTACCATAAGTCTGGTGATTATAAAGAAAGCTGTACACCGAAAATCAAGCCGGTACACGCAAAAACGTAGTCGGAAGCTATGACGTGGGTTCTATGCGTCAATTACATTATTCACATCCTTATTGAAAATCTGGAGGTTAGTGAGCACCTTCGAAGAGTCAGTATTCCAGCGTATCCCTTTCAAAAGCCTTCTCACAGCCTCAGCGCGAAATTTTAAACGTGTTCCGTTTAGCCTGTCCCAGTTCCAGATCGATCCATCTCGTCGCTGCAGCAGCAAAGATGTTTACAGTTTATCTCACGCCTAGTTGGACGGTCTGTTCTACATAAAATAACTGCAATAGGCTCTTACGAAGACACATAAAAGAACAGCAGTTGGTACTGGCATCTCATACTATATCTTGACAAACATTCGCGCAGTAGGCAACTCCACATTCCTGCATGTCTTTAGCAAGATGTGGGAGGAAGCACAATTTCCTGCATGTTGGAGGACTGATTATGCGGCACCATTGATAAAACCTGTAAAACGCCCATGTCCCATGACACCCTCAACCCTGTTAGTCTAACCAGCTGTCACTCTAAGGTGAAGGAGAAAAATGATTTACATTACACATCAATAGGGGATAGAATCCAGTAAATGTGTACCAGATCAGAAGGCTGTTTTTAGAAAATGTACATGTACAATGGACTTCATCTTTGACTTGGTAACGTTTGTTCACCACGAGATAAGATGTGGGAACATTTCTCTTGCGGTGTTTACTGATATTATGAAGGCCTTTGACTCGTGCAGCCGCCTTCATGTCCTGCATAGCCTCTAAACGCCTTATGTATATGCTGTGGTTCTGCGATAGGTCTTTAAGTTCTTGGAAGATAGAAAAAACATAAATGGAAATGATGAAAAAAGTGAAATATCAAAAGTATTTGGCAAGGAATTATATTAAATCTACGTCTCTTAAATGTAGCAATAGCGGACCAGCGAGCAGTAATTCCGGCAGACATAAACACATTGCCACGAGATAGTGAGTTGACTGCTGCTGTCGGTTGAAGACGACGGCGGCAAATTATAGCCAGAGGTATGCGGGAGTCTTGCATCCGTCGCCGCTGCTTGTGGCTGCTGTAAACAAGAAAAAAGCCTCCTAGGCTGTAACCTTGTATACAGTAATAATTTCTAAATGCACGTTATTCCCATATCATCTGTTTTTTTTTTGTGCTTTGGTGGAGGGGCTCGGGAAACCTGCCAAGTGTGCCGACTCCGTCAACCAAGCACGGGACTTCGAAGCGGTCACCGTCTTGGTTGCTCCGCGATGACCAGCGAAGTGACGAGGGCGCAGCAGCCACCGGCTCCTGTGATTCTGTTACACCCACGAGACCATGGAACCTTTTTTGGCAGGGATGGCTTGGATGTCGAAGAGTATATTGACATGTACGAGTGCGTGACGATCCAACACGATATTCTGCCTGAAATGAACGGCACGCGTGTGGTACCCAACGCATGAAGAAGATCTTACAAGTTGGGACGCTTGCAAAACGAATCTGCGGGAGTTTTTCGGCAGACAATTTGACCGCCAGCAGGCCGCTAAAAAGGAGCTGGTATTCCGTGTACAGACGACCACCGAATTACACATTTCGTACATACTGGACGTACTCGGCCTTTATCGATAAGCTGACACAAAAATGACCGACGGTGACAAGATTTCGTACATTTCGAAGAGAATAACTGGCGACAGGTTTATTCTACTTGTATTCAAGGACTGTACGACAACCCACGCCATAGTTAATGTATGCCAACGCTCTGAACAAGAAAAGAGCCACCGCATCATCCATGAGTCCCTTCGGCTGCCTAACACCGCCACCACATCATCATGCAAGGACACACCGATGTCTGCGCAGTCGACGGCGCCGGAAGCGATGTAACTCGCATATTGTGCCGCGAACACGAAGCGATAGCTCCTACGGCCGTTATTCTAGATGTTCAGTCAGCCCACCTAACCGCTATGTCGCTCATACAAGCAATCGTACGCCAGAAGTTCGCGAAGGTGAGTTTATCATCCGCCGTCTGTTCTATCCGTGCACCCGAACGTACTCCAGCAAATGCCACCCAGAAGCAGGTTTACCCTTCGCGCTACAGAAACCCGGCTGACTGGCGGCAGACGGCAGACAACCGACTCATGTTTCAAATGTTCTCGCGTTGGACGAATTGCCCGTCCCTGCAGTAGTAGCTGGTCATCGCCTTCAAACTTCAGCACTGTATCTCGGCGTCGTCCTGGAGGCAACAGTCGACGTTTTTCCCCTCGCTCCGATCCACATGTTTCCGATGCCACCGTTCCACAATTCAGATTTAGGTGCTCACCATTCCCACAAGGCCGTCAGTCTCTATCATCTCGACCATGCCGGTCCTCGTCCCTTGCACAGCCTTGCCCCTATATGCTCCGGAAAACTAAACCGTGCAGCTACCAGACGTGGTGCTGCATCAGTGACCCGGTATAATATCCTCTGTTGACTGCACCTACGCGACGAACCCTCCTGGTCATTAAAATGTACGCTTTTACCGTTACAGCCCTCATAGGCACAGGAGCTCAGATTTCAATAATGAGCTCCGCTCTCCGTACTCAGCTCCGCTAAGTTATTACCCCTTCTATTCATCAAACAGCACAGTCGTTGATGGCAGCATGCCTGCCTTTTCTTGCAATGTGCACTGCCCGAGTGTGCACCAGACAACTGTTTTCTTTCCCGTTAAAAGAAAAAACCAGTCAAAAAACACAAAGGACAAGAGGAGGTCCTCCTCTTGTCCTTTGTGTATTTGACTGGTTTTTTCCTTAAAGTATGTACCAACTGCCCCGAATTTCAACCCTTCTTTCCCGTGCTTGCGCAGTGTCCCCAGGACGTGATCCTCGGCCTAGAATTTCTCTCAACGCACTCAGACTTTATCAACTGCCCCACATGTGTTCAACTGGAACTCGCTTTTGGTACCCACGTAATATCCGATACTCCAAGCCGTTTATTTTCTGCATAGTTCCTCCGTCTGCCACCGCAAGTCGCAACGTAAGTCCCATTAAGTCTCCCTCCTCCTGTGTGTGATGGTGAATTCGCTGTCTCCCCGATTCTCGATGTCGTCCGGACGTACTCTATCGTCGTGCCGCACGCTGAGGTCACTGCACGCTGAGACGAAACCTACCTTCCTCTTTTGAAGTTTGGACTTTCTACCCATCTTGCAGGAATGTGATATTTCTGTGTTTGCCGGCGAATATTCTCGGAGTGTTTCCGGCTCTCTCACAGCCATCGCGTCGCCACGTGCCACTTTTGAAAACATGACATCTGCGGGTCTCCCACTAACGCAAGCAACAGATCTTCGTCGGGCCTTGCCATTATATGCCGATATCTTCGATTTGCAAAATCACCTTTTTGGTAAGACAACAGTTTTTAAGCACACTATCCACACCGGCGATGTCAAACTGATTCACCGGCGCCCTTATCGCGTTTCTCCCGCGAAATGCGCCATAATCCAAAAGGAAGTTGACAGACCGCTGGCAAAGGACATCACCGAATCGTCCTCTAGTCCATGGGCCGCTCCTTCTGTGCTCCTCAAAAAGGTTGGACTTCGTGACAAAACAAAAAAAGCTAGGAATTGTATTCTTTCGGCCGACGATCATCGGGTGCAGCTGCTTCAAGAACAACGTCTTCGTTGCATGATTTTAGACTACTAGCTTCAAGGGCCTCACCATATCACCACACCTGACGATCAAATTAATTGTATCATAAATGTTCTCTGAAGAATTGCGAATACAGGGTGGGGCAGAACGACAGCACCGCTGCTCCACGTTCACTCACAACTTGTTTGCCAAGAAATAGGTTACTCCCCAGTTGTTTTGTAGAAATTGTCCGCGGCATATCTTAACCATTTACAGCTCTTAGAGGTTTGCAGCTTATGTGTGTGCCAAGATTTCCGCAAGCGACATCCCCTCATACCACAGTAGCACAAGCATCTAACCACGTTTTACTGTAATTCGCAGCCTGGAAACTTGCAGGTGATTTTTTAGACTTGCTACTCAGCATTCTGTCCATCCACTTTCTTCAATGATAGAGAACCATCCGGGTGCAGAAATTTACACCTTGATTTAACAGCATAAATCATGACTTCCACGATCTGCTTTCTTGAATTCAGACCTATGCTACACTCCATGGCATCTACAGGGGCCCAAAACAGAACCTTGAATCAAAGGTCTTAATATGAAACGCGACGTTTCTATTTCAGCAGCAAAACAATCAGCATTACACCTACTATTTTAGAAGTATCAGGACTCTATTCAAGCCTACAGGGACGTTTCTATTAACAAAGAGAGAGAGAGAGAGAGAGAAATGCAAAGGAAAGACAGGGAGGTTAACCAGAGATTATCTCCGGTTGGCTACCCTGTTCTGGGGGAAGGGAAAGGGGATGCAATAGGTGAGAAAGAAAGAAGGATAAAAAAAGGAAAAAGAAAAAAAGAAAACCTAAGCACACACACGCACGTACACACGAACTATTTCTGTGGGCACTGTCACGCAACCCGCAAAGGCATTCCTAGTCTTACGCAGTGTCACCGTACAGTCCTGCGCCACACAGTGTACTGTCACAATTTGTCAGAAAGTCCCGTGTCTTTCAAGTATCGCAGCAGCGCCTTCATAGCGGATCGCGCTGATGTTCGCGTAGGCCAGGTTCCAAGGATCTTGTCTTCTGTCATTGGGCGCTTGTCCAGTTTGTCTAAGGTGGCTGAGAGGACAGTTCTTTGTAGGTTAAAACGAGAGCACTGACAAAGAAGATGCTCGATCGTTTCGTTGGACCCGCAGAAGTCACACAGTGGGCTGTTGGCCATTCCGATAAGGAAAGAGTAGGCATTTGAAAATGCTACTCCAAGCCATAGACGGATAAGAAGGGTGCAGTCACGTCGTGGAAGCTCGGACGGAATATGGAGCCGTAAATTAGGGTCCAGAGTATGGAGGCGTGCACTTGTGAAATCGGATGAATTCCACTGGGCTAATGTCAGGTCACGCGCAAGTGTGGCAAGTTTTTTCGCTGCGTCGGCTCTCGAAAGAGGAATGGCAACGCAGTTGACGCCGTCATGGGCAGATCGGGCAGCTGCGTCTGCTCGATCATTGCCATGTATGCCACAGTGACTAGGCAACCACTGATATATTATATCGTGTCCTTCGTCAACTAGGCGATGGTGGACTTCTCTGATCTCTGCGGCGAGCTGCTCATGTGATCCATGGCGCAGTGCTGAGAGTACACTCTGTAGGGCTGCCTTGGAATCACAGAAGATTGACCATGCCTGGGATGGTTCCTCCTCAATAAAATGAAGAGCCGCACGCAGGGCTACGAGTTCAGCAGCTGTCGTTGATGATACATGTGACGTCTTTAGCTGTATCTTGACGGATCTTCTTGGTATCAGCACAGCGGCAGCTGCGCTTGCAGATGTAACTGAACCGTCGATGTAAACGTGTACGCGGCCACTGTGCACCTCATGTAAATGTTCTAACGTGGCCTGCTTAAGGGCAAACGAGGACATGTTGGCTTTCTTCATGATTCCTGGGATGGTGAGGCGTATGTCAGGTCTGTGCAGGCACCATAAAGGTAAGGATGGTCTTGTTGCAGGCATGTAGTTCGATGGCAATGAGGGGAGATTGGCATCAATGAAACGACTGAAAGTTGTGTGTGGCCTTTCTGTGGGTAGAGCGGCAAGATGGTGAGAAGGTAATCGGGCAACGTGCCGAATATGCGCCCTGAGAGCGTCGGTTGCCAAGTACGTTGATATTGGGTGATCTCGAGCTATGACGATCGTTGCCGCTGTAGACGCACACCTCGGAAGACCGAGACACGTCCTTAGGGCCTGAGCTTGTAGTCCCTGGAGTACACGCAGGTTTGTTTTGCAGGTGTTGCCAATCACAGGGAGGCTGTATCTTGCGAAGCCGAGGAACAAGGCGTTATACAGCTGCAGCATTGACCGCACCGAAGTGCCCCATGACTTTCCGCCGAGAAATTTGAGGAGATGTATTATTGTCAATAATCTCTTCTTCAGGTATGAAACATGCGGGCTCCATGATGGGTCTCGGTCAATAATTACCCCTAAAAAGCAGTGTTTTCGTGCATTTGCTACTGCTTGTCCATTGACCTTTACACTGTAACGCTTCATTTCCTTCCGAGTGAATGTAATAAGGCAGCATTTCTCTGAAGACAGCTCTAAGTTCTGTTTTCGCAAGTACAGAGATGTTATCGTAGCTGCCTTTTGCAGCCGTGCTCGTACCTGCAGCCGTGTTACGGCAGACGCCCAAATGCAGATATCGTCGGCATATATTGATACCTGAACTGTATTGGGCAAGGATCGGACTAGGCCAACGAGCACTAGGTTGAAAAGCGTCGGGCTTAACACTCCGCCTTGTGGTACTCCACGGCACGTTTGGTGTTCAGTCGTGGCGCCATCCTCGGTCATCACGAAGAAATGCCTGTCAGTCAGATAACTGCACAGCCACTGAAAAGTGCGGCCACCGATTCCGGCTTCAGTAAGAGCATTTATAATGGCATAATGTGCTATATTATCATAGGCGCCTTTTATGTCTAGGAATAATGCAGCAGTGAGTCGTTTCCGGCGTTTTTGATGCTGAACGAATGTAACCAAATCGATGACATTATCTATGGATGAGCGCCCACGCCGGAAGCCAGCCATAGCATCTGGGTACACGTTGTAACTTTCCAGGTACCATTCCAGGCGAGTCAAAATCATTCGTTCCATTATTTTCCCTATGCAGCTGGCCAGAGCGATGGGGCGGTACGATGACAAGTTTAACGGTGATTTGCCAGGTTTGAGAAGTGGAACCAAGCGGCTGCATTTCCAGTCACGTGGAACCAAACCGTTGCGCCAAGACTCGTTGTAATGGTTTAGTAGCATGAGTCGTGCTGTCTGCCCAAGATTGGCGAGCGCCGCATAGGTAACCCCGTCCGGGCCAGGTGACGAAGAGCGCCTGCAAGTCGCCAGTGCCGCTTCAAGCTCCTCCAGCGAAAAAATTACATCCATGCGGGAATCCCGTGGCACAGGAGTAGCACATGGTGTAATTGCGCGTTGGAACTGCAAGCTGGAAAGTCTTGAGCAAAATTCTTCAGCAATGTCAATTTCGCTGCGACCTTGGTGCAAAGCGAGGGCTTTGAAAGGGACACGCTGTTGTGGTGATACGCGAAGCCCACGCACGGTTCTCCATATTTGAGATAATCGCTGACGTGGATCCAAGGACTCACAGAAACGTTTCCATCTTTGAGATTGTAGTGCATCGATGCGACGTTGAATCTTCTTTTGCATCCGCCTTGCCTCTCGGAGATCATGGATGGATTTAGTTCTCCTGTATCTTCGTTCAGCCCGCCGGCGAATTGCTCGTAGTCGCTGCAGTTCTGCTTCAAATTCTGCATATTTCGGGAAAGGCTGGAAACTACGCGTAGCCTCTTGCATGGCTTTTTGAATTTCGTGTTCCGGACTTGAAGGGTTCCCTTGCTGACATACTCCCTCCATGTGCGACCGAAACGCCGACCAATCAATTCGCCGGAGCGTCATGGAGGAGCATTTCGATAGTCCCTTGATCTTCAGGTATGTCGGAATATGGTCGCTTCCATGTGTTTCAATGTCTGTAAACCATTGCACGTTTCTTTCAAGAAGCCGAGAAACCAGGGTCAAGTCTAGGCAGCTGCTGTAGGTAGGCCCGCGTAAATATGTCGGACTACCATCGTTGAGGCAGTAAAGGTCGTGCTGTGTGGCAAAGGATGCTATTCGCCTTCCCCTGGAGTCCATCTTCAGGCTCCCCCAAAGCGGATGGTGAGCATTAAAATCTCCTGTGAGAATCGTAGGGCCGGGTGTCGCTGATAGCACGTCGTGGAGTCGTTTAGAGTCGAAGCCACTTGAAGGAGCAATGTACACAGCAACGAGTGTGAACGTAAGCTTATTCGATTTCACGATTAAACAAACGTACTGGTTGTCGTCGTGAGGCGGAACTGGGTGCAACACGTAAGTCAGATCACTTCTAATATATACAATTACCTTGCTTACATCACCACAGGTAGAGGACATGAATGCCTCATAGCCAGAAATACGTATAGCATTCTGCACGTTCGGTTCGCAAATTACAAGGATGGGAAAACGGTTTTCGAAGACAAAATGTCTAAAATCTGAAATTCTTGATTTGAGACCACGGGCATTCCACTGCAGTAAAGATGCTTTCTTGACTTCCTTGTGGAAGGGCAGCGAGGGGCGGGCCATGGTGCTATGCGATGCTTTCAAGTACTGGAGTCAGCGCGTCCAATACTTGCAGTGCGCTACGAGCAGCTGGAGTGTCCATGTTCGTCAGTAGCAGACGCATGACATTCGTGAGCGATTTGAGCATGGCAATCACTTGTGAGTCCTTGTCTTGCATTTGGTCAACTGTAGTGACATTTGACTGTAAATGGCGAGTCATTTGCTGTGGCTCTGGCGCGTGGTATGTTCTCGGCAGTGCCGGCCACGCATCACTTGATGAAGCATGGCCACTTCTTTCGTTGACATTCGTGCTCTTACTCGAGACAGATGGAACAGCAGGTGGCGTTGCCGGACGAGACATTTCCCTTAAACCGGAAGAGGGTTTCATGGACTTTCGTTTCCGGGAGCGATGTCGCCTTATCGCTTCAGAAGCATCTCTGTGTGACGATCCGTCTCTGGCCATTTTCCGCAAGATTTTCTGCTCTTTCTTTAGGCGTGGACAGTCTTTTGAGGACGCAGCGTGCGATCCTTGACAATTTGGGCACTTGAGCTCTGTTGCACGGCAAGTGTCGGTGTCGTGATGTTCGGAACATCGTGGGCATATCGTTGTATTTCGGCAGACAGCACTCACATGTCCAATTCTTTGACACCTTCTGCACTGAAGTGGTTTTGGTACGAAAGGTCGTACCACATGACGAAAGTGGCCGACCTTTACATGTGATGGTAGGCAGTCACCTTTAAACACGAGCCTTACACAGGTCGACTTGCCAAGGCGCCGAGCTTGTAGTAAGGCAACACCATCTGTCGCAGGTTTGATTAAAATTGGCAGGTCGCTGTCGTTAATGGATGTGTCAATGTCATAAACAACACCGGCCGTTGTTTCGTTGTCTTGCGGAATGAGGTAGTGGACATTAATGTTGCCCAGGAGCTTGACTACCATCAAAGCATTGATTGCGCTGCGGTTGTGGACGTCAATAGCCAGGATGTTCTTTCGAGTATTAATTCTGATATCTTTGATTTCTCCTGGGACAAGAGCCTCCAGAGAAACGGAAATCGCTTGTCGATTAAGGCGGTTGAGGTTGTCGGCGGGTGCGTCCGGCACAAAAAGAATTGTGTGCGCCGATGGCCTGCGCTGTGGAATGACGGTAGACTTACTTGACGAAGACCGTCCGCTGATGTTTCTTCTCTTGGCCTTCCGGTGTACCACTCTTTCGAAGCCTTCGTCATCTGAGGTGTCATCGCTTGAGTAGGAGTACAGCGCAGTGTCCTCGCTGTCAGCTTGACTCGGTGGGCAATTTCTCTTCCTCGGGCCGGTACCTGACGAAGCAGTCACGTCGCGTCGGCATTCTGCCGACTCCACTTCCATTGCCGTGGCAATGAGAGCGGCGTCTCCCAGTAAAACACGGGAAAAAGCCGAAAATACTGCAGCGCGAAGGAATAATGGTCTCTACGAGAATCACTTCGTCTTCCTCTATTAACAAAGAAAGTGGGACAGCAGCTTATGTGGTACCACCCTACAGGGGAAGTACGCCTGTCGGCTAGGACGCACGTCGTCGCTAACAACATCGGGATTAATGCCAATGCTCCAAGCCACATATTTTATAAAGCTATCATCATCACCACTACCATAATCACCATTACCAGCCTATGTTTGTGGCCACTGCAGGACGAATACCTCTCCCTGCGATCTCCAATTACCCCTGTCGTGTGGTAGCTGATTCCAACTAGCGCAGGTTTTAGTCGTCCTCAACTGCGCTTCACTTGCCATGGCATCGATTCTGTTACTCTAATGGTCCACAGTTTACCCTCCCTTACACCTCACCCCTTCGCTCAGCAAAGCCCCCTGTTACTCACTCCCTCACTCACTCTACCCTACGCATTACATGGCCTGACCTGCTTCTTTTTTGTTCTCTTAATGTCAACTAGAATATTGGCTCTCTGCATATGAATATGTCATCTGCATATGCACCGATGTGGATGTGAGGTGGAAGTTCGCTCATCAGGCCAATCAGTGCCACATTAAATAATGCTGGGCTAAGAACTCCTCCCTGAGGAACTCCCCGGCATACCTGATGAAGGTTAGTCTCTCCGTCAGGCGTGGACATGTAAACGAAACGGCCGCTGAGGTAGCTCACAATCCACAGGTAGAGCCGGCCGCCAATACCCAAGTCATCTAGGGCATCGAAAATGGCTCCATGAAGGATGTTGGCGTAGGCCCCTTTGATATCCAAGAAAACAGCGGCGACGAGTCGGCGTTGACGTTTTTCATGTTCCACTGTTGTAACGAGGTCAATGACGCTGTCAATTGAAGAACGACCCCGCCGAAAACCGGTCATCATGTTCGGATAAACATCATTTCTCTGTCAATGAGGGAATGTGCGGTAGCTCCATGTGTCAGCCGACCGTGCGTTTTCCCGTGATAGGGGCCTGGAAGACGCAATGTGAATATCGCTTCATGATGCCCAAGAACAAAGGAGAAGGCCGCTTTTATGTTTTTCCTAAGATAAGTAAGGTTCCCATAGAAGAAAAATTCACAACAGAAATCCCAAGTCGGCCTTAGTATCTAATAACAACACACCTACCGAGTGACAATATCTAAAGTCTTAAATCACCACCTGTCGAACATACCCACCTCCCTGCCATCTTCTCCGCACGCCCCACCTCCTTCGAATTACCGACGGCATTAACGGTAACCGAATCCTTTCCGACCGCGCTATTCTAGTCACTATAGATATTTCTGCCCTTTGCACTAACACACGTATGAGGAGAGGAATTGAAGCCGCATCGAAATCGCTCGCACACGCGAGGAAATCCCCAAGCGCACGCTCCTGATGTTTATCTACCACTCCTTAGGTTAGTTGAAACGCTCAACTATTTCAAATTTGATTCTATTCATTACCTGCAAACTTTCAACACTGGCATGGGAACGCCATTTGGTCCCACGTGTGCCAACATTTTCATGGGACAGCTTGAAGCAAACCTGATAAAATCATACCCTTTAAAACCCCACACCTATCTGCGTTACACTGACGGCATACTTATGATATGGAAACATGGCACAAGCGCGTTAACCGACTTAATTAGCCATTTCAACCGCTTCACCCGCTTATTAAATTCACTGCTCACCACTCTCCTAGTCAAATCAACTTCCTTGACACGACAGTGTACATAGAAAATGAAAAAGGGAGAACAACCCTCTATCAGAAGCCTACGGATACCCAGAAATATTTAGACTACCACAGTCATCACCCGCGACACTGCAAGCAAGCAATTTTTGTCGGAGAAGCAAAACGAATAAAAAGAATCTGGAGCGAAGACAACGATTATATCCGCCACCATTTTAAAGCAACGCTAGCAGAAAAACTATCCACAAGTTCCTCTCGACAGAGCTTATTGCATCGCGTCAAAGTTGGAGTCGCAGTCGGATTGGGCTAAGAAACAGCGTACACCTGCATCTGAGAGACCACCAGCCTTTATAACAAAGTATTTTAATGCCCTCCCAAACATAAACAACATCCTAAGCAAATAGCACCGGGTATTAAAAAGTAACGAGTGTCTGAGAAAAGTGTTTCCGGTGACACCAAGTGTAACTTATTGCCTCAACAGAAACCTTAAAGACATGTTAGTGCTCGCAAAAGTCAGTCAACAACATTCTCCTGTAATAAAAGCATGTCATTGCCTCAGGCGCAAGACCGGCAGGCACTTCCAAAGTGACATTAAAAATAAAAGCATCGCAAATAGTTATACACACAAAGCGAAAACTAGCTTTACTTGCACTAGTTCCAACGTGATTTGTATGCTTGAATGTACTTTCTGTAAGAAACATTATAGCGGTGAAACGGGACAATCAATGAACATTGGGTTAGAGGGTCATCGCGTGGACACAGCTAAAAAGCTTCCCAAAGCCGTCACCGAGCCTTTCAGCCAACCAGGTAATCACTTCCATGAACTTAAACTCTGCATCCCACATTCAAATTTCAGTTCTGCGCGATACAGAAAATACAGAGGATCATACCGCATCCATAAGTTCAAGACATTGCAACCAATAGGCATAAACGTTTCAAAGCGGGGTTTAGAATCTATACACTCTGCCAAATTTCAACCTATAGGAAACATCACTTAGTTATCTTTCATTGGGTTGCTTAGTGGCTTTCTTTTCTTTTGTTTATGTACTAAATCCATGTTAGTAATTTTTTTCTCACGAGCACCATTTTTTGCCGCGTTTTTTATTCTCTTACATAGAGACGATAGTTCACTGACCTCCAACGGAGCAAATAATCCCCCCGCCCCCATCCTCCCCTATCCGTCGTCCAGGCACGTACCACGACAAAACACACGGTCGGCTGACGCACAGCGCTACCGCACATTCCCTCACCGACGTTGAAAAGCACCCCTTTACTTTCAATGCTACACCCTCGGCGCTAATTAACGCTCCTTCGGTCGTTGCCTCGATCACCCACCCGCCTTAGCCCCTCTGCCCTTTATAAGAACCCCACTTATATATTCTGGGCTGAGGAAAGCGTATGTCGCCTTGAAAAAGACAAGTCCTCTTGTCGAAAGGTTGACTTCAGCTCTTTCCTTGTTCTCGTTTTGCTCATCGTCATTTTCAAAGTGTACATTTAAGCACATCGGAATTTCAGTTAATTTTGTGGTTCTGTATGGAAAACGGCGTTTTGTTAAAAATGAAAGTGGAGAGAGAGCGTAAACTTTTATTTCAAATCATCAAGATTTGAGTCCGGCGTCTTTTAGTGGGTCTGGGCACCCGCCGCGTCCGCGGCGGGTGAACAACTGCGCATGTTTACTGCAAGTTTCACGGCAAGTGTCTCGAAACCAGTGCCGTATTCAGAATTTCTTCCAAGTCAATATGCCTTATAAACTCACCGGCTGCCTTCCACATATTGCAATAAGTGCAATAAGTTAACTCGTCACAAAACTCAATTCGCGAAATTTCCTTGATTAGTCGCATTCTGATTTCTCCGGCACTTAGACTAATCCAGTGTAATCCAGTCTCCGTGCTCCAGGCTTGACTTCTTCTCCTTTTATTGATCGCGTCGATAGTGGAAGACTGAAGAGTTTCGTCAACATTTAGCCTGTTAAAACACATCCAGCGTTTATTAGTATATTTTAAGTTTTCCGCTGAGTTTTGTTCTGTGTAGATCTCCAGAACTGTGTGGCTGAGCTTTAGTATAAGGTTGTTGGTGGTAGATTCTTGCAAAAGGCGGGTTTAGCCTGGTTGCACAGGCCGGTAATTGGTCCACCCGAGCCTCCCTTGCAATGTCACTGGGGTATGTTATCACAGCAGTGGCAGATCACTGTCGCTGACGAATGCAAGAAGATGTGAAGCTTTGCTACGCGCTATAATGGGACTTTCTTAAAACACAAGGTGTTTAAGGCACGCATGCGAAAGGCCTTTCTTCTGCATGTTCTGAAGAACAGCGTCCTCTCTACCCCAGCATAGTGAGTAAGACCACACAAAGTGTTGGGTGTCTCCTGTTTCGTCGCATGAAGCACACAGCAGAGAAAATTGGTACGTCCAGTTTTAAATAAGAGCGCGTTCGGTCCTTATTTGACGAAGCAGTCAGGCTTTATTTCGACGAAACAAATGCTGACTAGGCATTTTCCTAGAGTCTTTTGTAAAGCATTTCTCTAACCCGCATGTAATCCTTCTTTAAAAATTGAAAAAAAAATACAGGTGTCTCAAATATGGTGCAGCGGCGTGCGCCCGATTTTCTAAGCCACACCCTTTGTGCATGAAGAGCACGAGGACTTCGCGTCACCGTGTACGTCGTAGTGGTCAGGCAAATGATGCCATCTTGAACTCCTGCTTACAGAGCAGGAGACACTCCGAGGCTAGCGCCTTTTATACAGTGATTGAAAAGTTTGGAAAGTAGAATCGCGAAGAGAATAAACAAGTAGAAAAAGAAAATTTCGACGACAGCAATAATTTTCCCAATAGCACTCTTCTTTTTGCGCGCTAGACGATTAGCATACGATGACGTTGCGTAAGTTCTTTCTTCCAGACGACGCAGATGAGGTAAGTCAAAACTAATTTTGCTCCGGTAAGTTTTTGCAGACGTCACATTTTTGTAGATGTGCAAAGCAAATTAAGCGGGATGTATTTGTCCTACAGTTTGCACAAACCCTTGCAAGAATATAGTAATCAAATATCAGAGGAAGTGACGTGTAAACCGCTGACATCAGCTTAGCGCTTCAATGGATCTTCATCATCATTCATTGAGGTTTGCGTTATTCCCATGTCCATCCGATTTCATTGCTGTGTAGTTTGTTAAGCTTCGCCTTTGCTCTCGATTACTTACGCTTCAAGCATTTCTTTTTTATATTGAAGAAAGAATATTGGAACGTCGTTCCCGAAGTACATAGTTTTCCTTCTCCTGACTTTTAAAAATACAATAATGGACCAATGTGTGGAATAAAACGTACTGAGAGCAAGGCTTAGAAATAACTATAATTCCGCAAGTTGGTACATTTGCAGCTTAAAAAGAGACAGCGCATTTAAACGAAACAACAAGCGGAAAGGGGAAAACAGAACATGTGCTGGGCACAAAACTAACGATTTATTCGCAGACACACGTGCAAAAATCGACAAGGTAAAACACGCTGCGAAAGGAAAGGTGATTCAACTCCCAAAGTTATTCATAGTTATAAAATTGAAAATAAGCGGATAGCATAGCAAATCAAATCGGTAGTTACCTACAAAATGAGATACAGCTGTCAAGCAGCATGTATACAATAAAAAATTACTCATTGCAAACATTAGATAGTTATTTCTGATATCGATGGCTCGTACATGCAAATGCAGCCTTTGTTTATGTACCTATGATAGAAGTATGATCTATTTCTAGTAAGTAACTTTTTATTGTGTGCAAGTTGCTTTTTGAAATTGTGAATGCTTGATTTGCAACTCCTCACTTATCAAGTGTGTAGAACCAAGAGAGCTTGGTGATTTTGCCTTTTACTGCGTCTGGTTATCTGTTTGGGACATTTTTTTTTTCTGTGCGTCTGAGAATAAAACATGTGCCGCGAGCTCAGCGCGTGCTCTGCGTTCCTATTGCGGCTATAGCGCGACATTTCTTTGCCCTGTTTCTTTCAACATATAAGGCTTCGGGGCTGTTATTTCACTTTCGCATCTTTTTTGCATTACCAGCAACTTGCACCGTATATGCTCGACCGAACAGATGACAAGAGCCATGCGGTAGTGCACATTTCTCACTTAATATTATACTTCATACTTTGATCCAGATCAGAATACTGCTATAAAGCAGCAACGAAATTAGGATAAGTGTCATCCAAGTGCATGTTATTAGAAGGAAATATCCTTACGACGCTGAAATCTGAAACTTGCTGCAATTCAGACAACGTTCGGAAATATAGTTTTTTGATAATGTTACGTTGGTGTATTGCGGTGAAGGTAAAGAATTTTGGAAGGGGAAAGTTCGAAATTCCTTGACATGGCTGCAGCTCCCCTCGTACTATCTCACTATAAATTAAGAAAATATTTACTTTGCCTCTTCTTCCTGCCATAAAATGCGTTTGCGGTGAATTCCAAGTCACATTTAAATAACAGAAACAAAAGTAGCGGGCAGATTATTCGGCTGCTGTGGCGTACACATTCAATAAAGTTACACGAGGTACCATTTGCTATTTTCGATGCCAAAACAGCACTTATGGATTGAGGCGCGAATTATCGAATACCAAATTGTTCCTTGAGCAGACGAAATTGTTTCTTGTGTACAGCATATTGCGCTGTACACAAGCCGTATATCATGGTAAGACTGGCCGTTTTTGTATTGTTGGAAGCGGCGCCTACTAATGCAGCTTAACATAGCACAGTTGAACCTCGATATCACGAACTTCAATATTATTACGTGGGAAGAAGCAGAAGCGATGCTATGTACAAGTACACTTACAGACAAATGTGCTGTACTTGGTCAAAAGGCAACAGCCCGCGCTAGCCGCTAATCCTCGTCGTCGCCTTCGCACTACTGGGCTCTTCGTCCTTGGACATCGGGAATACTGGTTCGTAGCACTACCCCCGATGGCAAAAGCAGCGTCCCGGAGCGACTAAGGGCGTGGCTTCGAAGTAGTGTAGTAGGCCTTGACACTATTGACGTGCACGACGTGCACTGGGTGCTGTAGCAGAGGGTGAGGTGGAATTGACCGGAGAAATTTCATAGGTCACTGAGGTCCCCTCGTGCAGTACGCAGCAGGGGCCCATGTACCGGGAAAGAAGCTTCGCTGAAAGTCCTGCATGACGAGAGGTTGACCACAGGAGCACGAGCACACCAGGTGAAAACTGTACGTCATGGTGGCGGGCGTAGTTTGCAAGGCGGTCAGCGGAGTAGGTGCAAGCTGGCGTGCATTGTCAGCTTGGTGCCATGCGCATACTCAGTTGTCGGGGTCGAAGCAGAAGTAAGTGAAGCATCAAGGGGCAAGGTCAGTTCGCGACCATACAATAGATAAAACGGAGAAAATCCTGCGGTGTCGTGGTGAGAATACTTGTAGGCAAACGTGACGCAAGGAATAGCAATGTACCAGTCATGGCGGTCTTTTGAAACGTACATTGACCGTATTTCTGTGAGGGTACGGTTCAACCGCTCCATCAGCCCATTGGTTTGAGGATGGTATGAAGTAGTCAGCTTGTGTTGAGTGGAGCAGGAAGATACAATGTCTGCGATAACTTTCGACAAAAAGTTACGACCATGGTCAGGAAGCAGCTGCCACGAAGCACCATGAAGCAAGATGATGCCCTGCACGAGAAAGTCTGCGGCGTCAGTAGCGCAACTGATCGGGAGAGCCAGTGTGATGGCGTATCGGGTGGCGTAAACAGTTGCAACGGCTGCCCACTTGTTGCCAGAGGATGGCGTGGTAAAGGTGCCGAGGAGACCTAATCCGACAAGGCAGAACGGTTCGGACGCTGATCGATTGGAGATGACCGCCAGGCAGCACCTGAGGCGTTTTCCGACGCTGGCAGGAATCACAGGCAGCCACATAGCGTCGGATGGAATGAGCTAGAGCGGGCCAGTAGAAGCGGCGGCGAACGCGGTCGTACGCGCGAGATACGCCTAGGTGTCCTGCAGCGGGTGTGTCATCGAGTTCGATGAGCGCAGTACGTCGTCGATGTTTAGGCACGACTAGAAGATCAGATCCGTCAGGGAGGAAGTTCCATCGGTACAGAATGCCGCCCTGGAGGACGTATCGGCGTCGGTAGGTGAAGAAACAGAGGCGTCGTAGGTGAAGAGTGCAGGCGCTCGATGAGTGCTCGTAGCGGTGGGTCCCAGTACTGCTCATCGACGATGTTAGCAAAGGCGGACACAGAGAAAATGCCGTTGGCAGTGCTACTGCCCGCATCGTAATGCTGGCCAACTGGGTAGCAGGACAAGCAATCAGCAAGCTTGTGGAGAGGGCCAGATTTTTATATGACAGAATACGAATATTTTTGTAGGCGTAACACACAGCGACCAAGTCGTCCTGTATAATCTCTCAGCGAGCACAGCCAGCATAGCGCGTGGCGTTCTGTGACAGAAGAAAAGAGTCAGCCATGTAAGTATGGGAAGGAAATTCGCTACCACCTGCACTAAGGCCAGACACTCACGCTCAGTGATGGAACAGTTGCGCTCGGAAGTTGACAGGAGCCCGCTGGCGTAAGCGATAGCACGGTCGTTGCCATGCTAACATTTTGTTAGTACTGCGCCGAGTCCGTGGCCGCTGGCATCGGTACGGACTTCGGGAGGGGCAGAAGAATCGAAATGGGCCAGAACGGATGGCGTGGTGAGTAGGTAGATTGGATGCGAGAACGCATCGCCCCACATTGAAGAGTCGTCTTTCTTCAAAAGCTCGGTAAGAGTCTGTGCGATGGCCGCAAATTTTTTCACGAAGCGGCGAAAGTATGAGCATAGGCTGATAAGGCTCCGGACATCCTTGACGTACTTCGCAGCAGGGAAATGCGAAACAGCATAAATTTCGCATGCGTCCGGTTGCACTCCGTTCGCATCAACGAGGTATCCAACCACGGTAATTTGGCGATGGCCAAAGTGGCACTTTGAATGGTTTAGTTGTAGACCGGCTCCCCGGAAGATGTCTAGAATTGCTGAGAGGCGCTCGAGGTGCGTGGAATTGTGGGGCAGAATACTATAACGTCGGCTTATTAGCACAGGGGTGGGAAACATTTGCAACCGTAAAGGAGGGAATCCATCATGCGCTCAAATGTGGCCGGACCATTACATAAACCGAACGGCATTTCTTTGAATTGATAAAGACCATCGGGGGTTATAAAGTTGGTATTTTCGAGGTCTAGACCATCCCCGATTATGGGCCAATAGGCGGAGCGAAGGCCAATAGAAGAGAAATAGCGAGCACAATTGAGGCAGTCAAGGTCGTGATCAATGCGAGGTAGGGGATACATGTTAGTGGCTGGAGACACCTCAAAAATCAAGATGAGCGATGATGTCACAGATGCTAAATAGGACTACACGTCCTCTTTTGTAACCCTGTTGAGGTGTCGATAATTCATGCAAAATCGCCATGAGCCATCTTCCTTTTTCATCAGAACAACAGGTGACGCCCAAGGACTACTCGATAGTTCAGTAATGTTCTTGGCAAGCATATTGCGAAGTTCTTTGTGGATAACTTGACGCTTAGTCTGCGACACCCGGTACGGGCAGCGATGAATAGGAGGGGCATCGCCGGTGTTTATGCGATGTCTAACAGCTGTTGTTTGGGCTAAACGACCGTGTTTTAGTAAATAATATCGCGGTATAAAAACAGAATAGGGTAGAGCCCATTAGTGTGCTCGGACGGCAAGTCGGGTGCAATCATTTTCAGTAAGTCGGCGATAGGATAGGCTGCAGACTGCACTGGTAGAGTAGGTTCGCCTGAACTGTCATCTACTACGATAGATGCTACTCTGTGATCCTCAAAGGTGCAAAGCTGGGCCAGAGACATTCCACGTGTCAGCAATTGTGTCGTCAAGCCAAAATTGACAACTGGCAGGCCAATTTTGCCAATTTTACTGACTTCGTTATATCGAAGTTGAACTGTATCGGTTTCAGTATCCTTTCAGTTGACGACAACATTACGGCTTGTGTACGACACAACTAGAAAAAAAAATATATATGTATCGTTGGTACGACTTTCTCACTTATAGATATACAATTATTACTGAACAGTGAATAAAACAAAAAAGAAACAGAAATAAAACAGAAAACAAAAGAATGCGGCATGGGGGTATTAGGAAGGGGATTCACAAGGGAGTTCCATCCACATACCCAAGGAATTTGCTTCTCGTCTATCTAAAGCTGCTATTCTTCAGAAGCCTTCGAAAGTTTCAGAACTTAAAGAAGTCACATCCACTTTTCTTTCTCTGTCTCTGTTGGTGCGCGGGCGCATGCTCTTGAGTGCTTGTACATATGTGCGTGTGTTTGCGCGGTTTGTGTTTGTGCATGTCTGAAAGGGGCTTATAAATTAGCACGTGTTCTTTCTTCTAGCCACCAGTGCACCGCATGCTTTTGAAGTTTGCTTTTCTCAGAGAATGAGTCAGAGAATGAGTCAGAGTCAGAGAATGAGTGAGCGAGCAAATGAACGAATAGGAAGCCAGCGACTAAAAGAATGATTTAGCCAGACCTGGGAGGCAATAGAGTGGACCAACTCGTGCATGTCTGCGAGAAAACTTCTGACGTGATGCCTATGTGAGAAGGGAAAAGAATAAATACGACAGTACGCCACTTTTATCATAGCATTATGATCAGTAACATTAGGCCTTAATGTTTTAGCGAGTAACCAACTGAGTTAGCAATCGAGCGATGAAGCACAGGAGATATCTTTGTCGTCGTGCATGCGCCCGTAACGACGTCAGTAGAGAACAATTGAAAGTACGAGATTTCGAATGTGGAGCCAACAGAGTAAAAAAAAAAAAGAGAATGATGTGGACAGGTATCGTCCATACGTACGTCGGGAGTCCTTTCGGTAACGATTTACTTCGTCCTAATCGAAGGCTTAAAATTGGACAGCTGCAAGGGTGCACGATAGCTGTGAACCATTACCGTAGAGTGCAATCGAGATAAAAAATGTTGAAGTAGGCGAGCTACTAACTTTTGAGGCCAAGGGCTAGCTGAAGGTTTAATCAAAGTAGCAACTCTGACACGTTTATCGACCAGAATGCTTGGCCCGGCTACCATTAAAGATTAATACAATGTTTATTGTTCATTTCTGAAACAGAAACAAAGTGGGTCTGTCAATATATTTTATCCTTCAGTATATATTACGCCCGGAGCTGCATTCGAAGAAGGTAGGCAGGCTATGGCTTCTTTTTGTCATTAAAGTTTATCTTCCGAAAGAACGGAGACATCTCCAGCTCTGCAGTGAATAACATTTGCTGTATTGCCGAAGTTACAACAGAGAAAGCGGAACCGATAAATTTTTGAGAGGGACCAACGGCTCGCCTTCAGGCCTAGTTTATTTTCTGAAGTTTCTTGTTCTCCCGCTATCGAAGCTATTGGCACAGTTATCTCCGTTGACGAACACCGTAGCCGATCGAGGTCTTCCTTGCACGCCAGTTACCGTATCGATGTGTTTCCGTATCGAACGTACCTTCCGGGGTCTCACTTAAGCCTCCACTTGGCTGGCATTGTGTTCGCCAATGTGTAGCGCATTCTTCTTCTGTTACTGCCTATTCTGGCACGGGGCTTTGCGTCTGGGTCGCCAAGAAAGGCGACACACGCTTCAGCGCACGTCCCACAGCGTTTCCTAAGGACAAGCTAGTCAGGTGCCGCCTTTCGCGATATCACTGTCACGTGCTGCTGGTAGACGTCGATTGCGGTGGCCTTTGGTGGTCGCCGTAATCGGTGCTCTCAGCCGACTTCCCGAAAAAAGGGGTCATTCTGCAACAACGACAACTTAGCCTGGCAAGATTTTCTATACAACTGCTAGGATTGTAAGCGCGTTCAACATGTTTGCTGCGCCGGATGTGCGTGTGGTTCCATTAACTTGCAGTGTGGTCCACACGCAATTTTCCGTGTTCCCTTACGTTGGAGTAGATGATTATGTTTTGCCGAAACGCAGGCTTCATGTTGTAGAGCGCGTATAAATCATTCAGACAGTGAATTTCTATCGTGCATTTTTTTGTTGACTATAAGTGTCCCTTGCGTTTTCCTGACATATACAACGGAATTATTCAGAATCAACATAGTTTTAGCAAAAAGAAAGGCTATCGCCTAAAGAATCCACACTAGTGTCAGAAAATAATAATAAAAAGAAAAACTATGTGTTTAACCGGGAGAGACCTTACTAACATGATAATCACTAAATATTTCATCGTTATCCATTTAATAATTCTTCACGGCCATTATAAGGCGAATTTTCCTTGTCTCTAGCCTGTTGTGCAAGTACGGCGTTTAGCCTCATTGACATTACTGCCCTTTCAAATGCTCAATGATTATTGTCATTTGTGAAGAGCAGTGAGCGCTGTGAATGATCCTGCACATCTTCGAAGTCATTAGAAGCGCACGTTGGGTAATGTAATTGACTCGCACCTGTACTTCGCGGTTTTTTTCTTGCAAATATATTTTTAATAAGGGCCGAGTGAAGCACAAATTATGTTTATAACGAGGCTGCGGGAAGCACTTTTCCCACAATGGGAACATGTCACCATCGTAGAAAAGCCCTGTAATACTAAGAAAAAAATTACAGCGTATCCAGTATTTTGCATTCATTTCAGTGATGCTGCCTGCTTGACCGTTTCCCGTAAATTCGGACTACTGAATACGCATAGAATATTGGAAAACTTTCTTTGCAACAAAAAATGATCGTTTATGAAAAAAATTATTGTGTGTCTACTTTGTTTGTAATTATGTGTGCGCACTGCAGCATGAAGACAGCAGAGTCCATGTGGCGGTGCATTTGTCAAGGCTAGGCTATGCAACTTGGTGAAGAACGCTTACCACAATAAAGAACAGTTTTGAAACGGAGCTTTCTTTGTCGACGTTGCCGGGATTGCCGTGGCTACTTAGCTCATGTACGGTCGGTCACTATCTCGGCCAGTATATATATATGCAGGCTTACAGCAGCACTCTCAAGTCTTTATTTCCGAAAATTATATATCGGCACTTCTATCCCTTTAATTATGCTCACCAGTAAGGGAAATGTACGCGTCTCGCCACATACGAGAAATCACGGGATACAGCGGACAGAGTGGACATAAACAAGTCGCGCACATCGTCTGACTGAACAGGTTAATTAGGTTACTGCCAAAAGCACTGTTATCCTCGTTACTAATGTGCAATACGAACATATTCATCGCTTCTACTTTGAAGCTCGTCAATTCTTCCTATACTGCCAGCGAGTAACCTGTAATGAAGCACCACGAATGGACACGTCCGGGGGGCCATCTAATGTAGCTCATAACTGGTGCGTGCTTCTTTTTGATCTTTCAGCGCCTTCTGTACCTCCTTTCTGGTCGTTTAGAACACCAGGATGGGGCTTCCTTCAGTTACACTTCGTTTCATACGAAACAGACAACGCTGTGGAGGCAAGAGAGACTTCGCGCTCTGTTCGCATTCTTAACCAAGAAGTAGTGCGTAATATGATATGCGTATGCGTCACATAATTTGGCATATGACAAAGTATCATGCTTTTACTTCACAGAATATGACGGAATTATTACGCAGGTAAGACATCGTCATCATCGTCACCGCCGTCACCGCCATCATCGTCGTCGTCATCATCATCATCATCATCAACATCATCATAATCATAGATTGTTCCTTAAGAGGAAGCTTTAGCTCGGATGCTTCTATCTAAATACATGTAAAAGGAGAATTCGTTTTTCTCGGCAACCACTGCACCAAATTTGACGAGATTTGTTGCATTTAAAAGAAAAACATGGAAAATCTAGTGACTGTTGGTTCCAAATTTTAGAGTTAGGTTGTCAATCTTTTATCAAAATTTGGCAAAAATTAGGTATTTCAAAAAAAGAAACTATCAAGTTTACAACTCTGTAACTCAACAACGAAAAAGGTTAACACAATTCTGTGAATTTCGTCTAATAGTACATCTAAAGAGGGAACAATTGATGTGCGACACAGGAATATAAAAAAAATTGTAATATGGAAATACAGCTTTTGCAGAACCCTTGTAACCAACGTAACAAGATCATGTAAGATGTAAAATTACATATGGTATTTGCTCGGATTGAATGATCTAATGGATATCGTTTACAGAACCGCGATATCTGTTCTTGATGCAGAGCTATGAAATTGTAAACTTCGTGCTTCTATTTTTTTCAGACGGTCGAATTTTTGAAAGTTTCTTTTAGCAAAATCCAAGTCCTAAATTGAAATTAGGCTTTCAACAGTCACTAGATTTTAGCTTTCTCTCTCAAATGCAACAAATTTTATTCAGAAAAACGTTTTTGCGTTTTACATGTATTTGAATAGGCCGCGTTGGTCCAGCGTTGGTCCTCTTAAGAGTCCAGGATTTGGGAATTACATAAGGGGAGGGTAGTTATACTAATAATAGGTTATATTATTAATCCATGAAATATCACAATAAGCAGGCATGTTGACGTTATACCATTCAATGAAACCGTAATTAAGAATGATGCGAAGAAATAGGACAACATGTAATGCGTCTCCGCCTGTGTTCAGAAAACATTTATCTAGTTGATATTGCAAGCACAAGAACAAGAAGATGTAGGGACATAATACAACTATATGGAAGCGAAGAAAATGAAAGCACCGCGTTTTATAGCATAGTTTGCAATAAATATAGCAAACGTACAGGACAGAATATTATACATAAATAAGACAAAGGACTAACTGCGAAGCGAGATTCCAGTTTGAGATGTGGTTCAACAAGGTAAAAAGAAGTCTGCTTTCGATCACATTAATTTAGCAAAGTGAGTCCATACTAACTGCCTGAAATTAGAATTGTCACGTTCTTGGACAGTTGACTCAGGCAGCGAGTTCCACTCTTCTATGGCCTGGGTAAAAAGGAATTATTGAATGCATTTGTGGCCGCACACTCGTGGAATTGAAAAACCGGCCTGGTGTTCACGCAGATGGTACTAAAAATGAGATTCGAAGGTCAGGGCGATGGTAATACAGATTATGAAACAGTGCCAGTCGCGCTGTCTTTTTTCGCTGAGCTAATGAACCGAGAATGATGGATGATTTGATGGCACAAATGCTAACCAGAGTATTATATTCTGAGCAGATGAAGCGACCCGCCCGATTCTGTGTCCTTTCATGTAATTCAATTAGACAATTTTTGTGAGGGCTTCATATCGCGGAGGTATATTCCAGTGTAGGTCAAACGCATGCCTCGTAGGCAAGTTTTTCGATGTAGCTTTGTGATAAAGAATGGGAACGTTTAATGACACCAAGTGTTTTGGATGTATCTACGACTAGTTTCGTGATGTGTTCTGGTCAGTTTAGTTTATTTGTTATAAGGACACCTAGATATCGGTATGAATCAACACATGCAAGGTGCGTGTAGTTTAAAGAGTATGAATTATTTAGGATGTATCGCCTTCGCGACACCTGCATGCTTTTACATTTTGATACATTCAGTTTCACCAACCCGAGGGTGCGCTAGGTTTCTATTATGTTGAGGTCTTTCTGCAGCAGTCTCTGGTCAGCGGTACAAGATATGCGACGATAAAGTACAGAATCATCCGCAAATAGGCCAATTGAAGACGAAGAACCACTAGGAAGGTCGTTAATGAAGACTAAGAATAAAAGTGGCCCGAGGGCAGAGCTTTGAGGTACGCTTGAAATAACATTGGAGATATTTGAAGGATCGTTGCCAACAACACTAAACTGAGTTCAGTCTGAAATGAACGAGGAAATCTAGGGAAATATTAAAGGATCTAAGGTGAAGGAGGCAAGTTTAGCTATCAGACGTTGATGCGGGACCCCGTCAAGGGCTATAGAAAAATGTAGTGGGACAATGTCAACTTGAAATGAAAAATGTAACTTTAGGTTAAGGTCGGTGGTGAACTCGTAAAGCTGGGTATCGCCAGATATTCCAGAGCGAAATCCATGTTGCGTGGTAAAAAAGAAAGAGTTATTGTCCAGATATGAGAAACGACCTGTGCGTAAATTGTATATTCTAGCATTTTACAAACGATACATGTTAGTGAAATTGGGCGGTAGTTTTATGGATCCGAATGGTCGCCTGGATTGAAAACCGGAACGACCTTGCTTAATTTCCAATCATCTGGGATTGAAGAAGTGCAAATTGATTGGCTAAGGATTATTTTTGATAGCTGGCACAAGATTTCCCTAGTGCTTTTTGCATCAGCTGAAATGAATATCGGAGGCATCTAGCTGAAATGATGGCTGTCAGTGCAGGGTATATTAAGGACCGGTTCGTCAGTAGAAATGGAGGAGAAGTATATAGGTATTCATAACATCTGCACAACAATTAGCAGGGACGTTTCAGCCATCTTGGCCATGCAAAATAATATTTTGTGGCGAGTTATGATTCGGTAGCAGAAGCTTCCAGAATTTTTAGGGTTTATTCCGAATGATATTCTGTAAGTGTTTATGAAAAAATTGCCTCTTCGAGCGCCTTAAAAGATTAGTATAGGCGCGGAGGCATTAAGAGTACCGGTCCCGTTTGTATTGAGAGTCTGCATTTTTGGCGAACCTAAATAGAGGCTTTTTATTAGCCCTCGAACAGCGTTAGAAAACCAGTGCTTGGCCGCTATCTTGTACACGATCGAAAAGCCGACGCTCGGTTTCACCTCGTGCGATTGTCCAGGCTGCGCCGTTATCGCGGCCTAGGCCAATCTAGTCCTATCGCGTGAGGCGAAATCGAACGTCGGCTTTTCGAACGTGTACAACATAGCGGCCCTTATCAGCATCACCCCGAACACAAATAAAGCTACATGTAATTCCATGAGCGATGATATCTTTTTCTTCTAAAGCAACAAGTTAATACAATTCATTCGGGTATAGAAACTTTCACTGAACTGACGAAAAAAACTCAACCAGTTCCCGGTTAATTTTCGCATAGTCGGCTTCGTGATAGTCGCGAATATATTTTAATGATAGCTTGCGGGTAGGGATTGAAATGACCAAACTAAAGAATAGCTGGTTATGATCACTAAGGCCAGTAGAGCACGAGAGAGACTGACTGTATGTCGCGGAAATTAAGCGATTTACCGACGAATGAGCGGAGCCACATGTTTGCCCGAGCAGCGTTCACAGCGCATTGCTCGCGCTTTCAACCCAAACATGCTACTAGGCCTCACACTGGAAACACGGAAACGCGCAAATGTGTTTGGATTTTGCGTAACCTCACGTCATCGAGTTGCACTTGCAACACAGTAATGTAGTTCTTCAGTTTAAAGCGTCAGAGATTAAGAACAACTGCGTTGGGAAGCATGTGCAGCGAGGCTTGTTTGTCCTCACCAGTTGCGTACATTACCTTCCGCAGCGTTTCCTGCGTCGGAAGAAATGGAGTATTGCCAGCGCCCTTCTACGCAGCCCGGCGAATCCTCTAGTCCGCGATTGGTGGTAGTTTGACGTCACGGACTTCAAGTGGGTGTTGCATGTGACCACTGCCGACAACAAACGACGCAAAATACTCATTCTATTCATCCTATTTAAACATTTTAGCGCACGCGCGCACACACACGCACGCACGCATGCATGCACGCAGGCACAAGAACACGCGGACTGAGAGCATACTTGACTACAAAAAACAGTACCACCTTCAATCGCACTGAGGTTAGAACGTACATGACGCTTCATTTTCTTGTTTTCTTTTCGGTTTCTTTTCCTTTTTTGTTTTTGTTGTCCCCATAAAATAACTTGTGCTGATGTAGCTTTAGTCTTTGTTCTCAGTGCAATGCGCATCAGAACACCAATTTGACTAGCTTCAACGCAAAAATTCCGTTTGTTTCTGTTGCGCTTCATTTCCTGTAGTGTAGATGCATTTCATCAGCAAATGTCAGTGCAGACCAGTGTTCGCCGCCCCTGTTCTTTCTTTCCACGTCCTTTCCAGTGAGCGCTGGTGAACATTTCTAAAGATTGCTATTGAGAAGTTGACGGACGTTTTATTCGCTGCCTCGCACTTGCACCAACTAGAGTTAGCGAAAGGCTGAGGAACACAAGAGGGCAGGAATTCTTTTTTTCCGCGGTGTAACTGTCCGTCCTGAGTTGAAACGTAAAATCTCCGTGAATGATGCGGAAAACCGCGGAACACAGCTCCCTTTCGAAAGTTTATTTCTTTCTTTATCAATTCTGCCTGCGCGTGTAGATACTGCTGTCAGTGTTCCCATGCACGATATGGGGAAACTGCTAACTTCAGCTTCATTGCATATAGCCGATGGTACCACGGACGTTTTTCAAACCAACAGGACACGCTGGGCACTATGCAATACCTTGGGTGTGCATAGCGACTAAGCACAGACTGGAGCATAGAAAAGCTGGCTCCGTTTAAGGATGCTGTCTAGTTGAAATCACCGGGCGGAACTGAGACACAGGATACCGCGAATGGCGCAGTGCACTTCTGAGAGCATTTGCCACCGTGCGACACACTGCATGATTCCCGTACTCGTGGCTAGTGAAAGTGTCGCAAGGATTGGTGCGTTCGAGATTACTGACTTAAGACGCATTCGTGTCTTAAGGATCTCAAGCGATCTTATTATTGAGACATCGATCATATGCACGGCCGAGATGCGCTTTGCGACGTCGTTGCTGGCGTTGCCGTTGACTTACTTCGTCATGCTTTCACGGTATCGGCCCGCATACATGGCCCGCACGTAGAAGTTTGGGCAGTCTCCAGTGAGGCGCAGTGTGTTTGGCGAAAAAAAAAGAGAGAGAGAAAGTGATGAAGTCATTGCACCATCACGCTTCTGCCTGAGCCATGGCGACGCTCTGGCTTCTGGCGCTCGCATGTTAGCGCTCCTGCTGAGAAGCTATGCGCACAGCACACCGTAGTGCATACATTGGTCTAAGCGGGATGGAGTGCAAAGGTTAAACTAAACATATACAATACTTTCTTAAATGCTGAAGAACGCTGTGTCATCTCGTTCTCCATCGAGATGGGACAGCTGAAATTATCTTAGCGAAGTTAAACATCGCGCGCCACCATTTTGAGGCGCCTTCAACGCAACGGTAAGCCTTCATATCATTTTGAAGGCTCCGCCTTTACGGAACACTGCAATTTTTTCTTCTGGAAGCCCAGGGCACTACTGAATGCAATTCACTGCTGACAATTTCACAACAGGGCCTACGCTGATTCAGTCATTTGCTTCTTCATCGCGCTTTTGGGTCGCGACCATTTTCTAGTATCCTTCATTGTCACTCTAATGGTCGCGCTCAAGTGTTGCGGCTGGTAGTCACGTCCATATGGCTTGTCACCACCGTACCCTTGCTACCGACACGTTTGGTGCCGTCACGCAGCCTCCATACCAATTAAGGACCGAAAAAAAAACTAATTCGAGACGACGCGAAACTAATCTTCCAGTCATGCTTTGTCGCTTTCGTTGAAAGCGGACGCCCTCGCGTGCTGACAGTATTGTCAGATGCTACACATGATTTTACCACAGAAACATCTTTTGTGTGCGGGATAACGACCGTTGCACCTACTTGCAGTGATAGTATCAGTCAACACGACGTGAGGACAAGAACACCGGCGAATGTGTGTGAGTCCGAGCTTATCTAACGTATTGATCATCAGAACCACCCGACCTCATTTCTTAAACTCGATGATCTACAGCATGACACTAAGGTCGTAGAAACAGGTCTTCTTTTAATGATGGCACCACATTGAAATAAATATTGAAAGATAACTCACAGCGCATTAGTGATAGTCGTAGTAGGCATTTTCCCGAGACGACCAACGACCACATAGCGTAGGACAAGCTGGTGACGCGGCATACCAGTGAAATCCCACGCTACTCCTGGAGCGAATGGGCCATGTCCCATAAAAACTTACGACGCACATGGTGAAGACTTCTGGTACAGTGCACATAAGAAAGGCCATTGATCTGGAAGGTTCCACCAATGTGTAGAATCCGCAGAAGAAGCAAAATAAATGTTTGCCTTTCTCTCTTAGTACCGATAAAGTTTGGCTGCGCTGACAAAAGCCTACTAAATCGCAGAAATATGCAGGTGTTCGAGTCCGCTAGAGAATTCATCTAGCAGACAGAAAGGTACACGTAGCCTGATACAGTAAAAATTGAACATAGCTTCTTTAGGCTGTACCACCATGACCGCAATTTCGACCATTCACTGCACCACAACGAACATGGATGCTGAGCCAAAAGAAAAAAAAAAAACTGAAAATTACCAATCAGCTCCATCCTACAGTAACAACTTTGTCCTCTATTTTTTTTTATCTTTTGTATGCTGCTGGCACTGGCTTTAAATATCGTGGGTCTGTCAGCGCGTGACTGTGCGCTCGCCGCCAGAAAGACCGCAGTAGGCGTATCGTAGCGCTTTTATTGTTGGCGTTCGTTGAGTTTTTACATTGTAAGCTGGTTTCAAGGCACTTTGCTGTACGCAGTGCAGCGTAGGTACGCAGTGTAAATTTTCCCTCTTTCTATTCCCCCGTTCGCTTAGCTTCAGTGTAGGGTATGCCAAACATAACTCTCGTCTTGTTGACCGCCTGCCTTCCTTCTCCTTGCTTTCTCTCTCTCTCTCTCTCGAGCGAAAATCTGTCACGTGTGACGTGCAACGCCACGCGCGTACGTTGTGGTTTGGGCTGTTGCACGCGTACATGTTCATGGAGTGGCAGCCAAGGAGTGGCTTTTATCAAACCGGATGAGGTGACTTATTCAGATGAAATTTATCGGGAACTGAGTTGACCTCGGGTTGATTCCATTGAAAGGCATAAAAAAGTGGGTGAAATTCCAACGTCCGTCTTAAAGGACCCTAATTACGGTGTACTCTGGTGGAACGGGCGCGCATCTGTGGGCTGGCGGAAATCCTTTCGAGTAATTGCTATAGTTTTCTTGCCACCTTCTGCAGAACCGAGGGACGTGTGTGAATACATATTGTTGAGCTAAAGATCGTGTTTGGAAAATTTTGCTCGGCTTCAGGGCTTCGCTCTTGGGCTAAGCTGCTGTTGGGAGGTATGCCTAGTGAGAGTTAGCGTAGGCGACTTTTTTTCCGTGTCTTTCAGTGGGAAAGCATTACATGCCCTATATACGCGCAAATCCGGCGTTGTAGTCGGCTACAGGACCGAATGATGGTACCAACAACGGCCGACGACAAAGAGTAAAACACGTAAAAGATACTCGGATCGGCGTCAAATTTCTCATGGAGGTTCCTGTAAGCATAGAAAACTAATGCCTTTGAAAATAATATTTGGTAGATTTCCGTCTGTATTGGAATCGAAACCGGGCGTCCGGGGTGCGAGACGAGCACGCCTCCCTCACGCCACGGTGGGTGTACGGTTCTCATTGACTAATTGTGTCCCCAATGTGGAAGTCATTGCACACGTCACGTGGAAGCCATCTGGCTGACTGAACGTGTGGCCTAGAGCATCCGTCGTTGTGCACGTGGCGGCGCAACCGATGGATAGGAGGTGGCGCCACGTCGTGGTTGTATAAAACGAGTGTACAAAATAAAAACATTGTAGTCCAGTAGAACGCCGCTGCGTGGTCCTTCGCGTTATGAACTCCTCGCGGGCACGCGAGCGAGTTGAGACGCTTCGCGCGTTTTCGTGTGGCCTTACCGAGGCGCAGTTAAAATGAGGGCGAGAGTTTGCGCATACGTGGAACGTGAAAAAAAAAACAACGTTTGAGCAAAAGGACTGTAATGCTTTCCCATTCCGACACGTTAGCACTCTTAAGTACCTCTGCTGAATTTATTTTACCGCACAGACCACAGCTTCGAGAGGAGGTATTTACTGCTTATATAAAAAAAAGAAATAGCAAGCTTCTACTGCTTTTACTGCGGCTTCATGTCCTACCCGATTTGGATTACCTCTACGCGCTCATTCAAGAGGAGAGCACGATTTAACACAGCGCACGATGTATATATATACATATATGTGTCCAAATGTAATTTCTACGGTTGCTTATTCCTAATGTTAAGTCGTTCAACGTTTCAAACTGAAGCCTCGTACGCCAGACCAGTTAAGCAATGTTTTCTCCAGTCCCGGTTGGCGAGAACTGCGGCGGCGTGAAAACTAGTAAAATAGGAAAAAGTCAAAACGTACGTGAATTTTTCGGAAACACAAATGATCACTGCCTGTACGCCTCACTCAGCGCGGAGGCAAAGTTAGAAACAAAATAGAATAAGTACGAATTTCTTTACATATGCTGTTCGCTTAAAAAGTTTCCAAACAGAACCAGTCATCGCGATTGTTTTGCGCATCGCAAATACTGGAGTCTAAACCCTTTGTAATTTTTTTTCAGAGTGCTCTGCGCACCTTTCTGTTCAGAGCATATGGCTGGTGGCAACGGATATGCACTCTAATGAATGAGTTGCACGTGAAGATCTAGACTAGCTCCCCGGAAAGGGAACAATTCTATTTCCACCCAGGACAGACAGTGAGGGGGCAGATAGAATTCTCGTCTGATAAAAGCTTCCGGTGTGTCTGTTTTCAAACGGTTTGTCGGCATTGGTGAAACCTGCGAGCGTGCGAGACACTTTGGCGTCCTTTTCTTAGCAGCTCATGTGGTCGCTACAAAAGTGAAATTTCAACAAAGGCTATACGATGAAGCAGCTGTTTACAATCAGGTTGAGTGTTGTGTCAGCTGTCGTGCGTCCCGTGAATTCTCGTGCGTCCTCTTCGGCGCATGATTTTATTTTTACATACGAGATGCCAGTAGGCGACGAACTGTTAGCTGAAGTTTGAAATGGCTGCAGTGGCGGTGAATCGGCTGTGGCTGTCGGGCACTGGAAAGGCATTCGCAATTCCCTGAAAGCATATATCAAATGTGCGCCCCAGCGCGCACTTTGTTGATGAAACGTGATAGAGTTGCATTTATTTTAGGCTTATTCGGACGGTATAAAAATGCTTACTTCGCTGGTGAGACTATTGCATGCCAAAGTTTCTTCGCAATTTTCCTCGCAAGCAGTCGCGACTATAGCGTTCGTTATAGTTCTCAGCTGGCTTTTTTACATCGAAGCTGGTTACCTATAGCCCCCGTATGCATCCCCCAATAAGGGGGGGGGGGGGGTGGCGTCAGAGAGACACCCTGGCCTGCTTACATCTGTATAGGCTACAGGAATGCGTGTGCTGATACCGTAGATAGGCCTGCGTTTCTGACTTCACGCGCGTCGGTGGCGCGGATGCGGCTACAGCGGCGGTTGCGGCAGATGCATGGGGGGTGCGGAGATCATGGCGGCACTCGTGTGGGCGTTGTGTAGTGCCGTATTGAAATATGTATGATCTCGCGTTTCCCGTTTAAATGTTTCCTGTCTAAATAGCTTCGCTGGTAATCCATCCCCATATAAATGTTGCGGCCCCACGAATATTCTTTTTCAGAACACGAAGTTATCCTTCTCGGTCTTCAATTAACTGTGCAGTAATAGCTGCTATTGAAATACACCTGTCGTGTGTTCTGCTATCGAGCTTTACATGGTCAAAATACATCGAGTCAAGACAGCACTGATGCCAAACGCGAATAGTATTATGTTCATTATGATTCTGAGTTAGCTCCCATCCGCGTTCTACGCTGAAAATTGCATAATGCATGGACGGTTGATACGTGTGCCTCTCACTTCCTAGCAATGGCCATGACATTATACGAGGGATAATGAGAAAGTCCTTGCCTCTTTATTTTTTAGCCGAATTACGGCTGTAAACGCGAAGTCAACATATCCCTTCCCAGTGGTGGACCTTTCTTAAACCGGCCCGGCCTTATCTGCCGGTAGCTCCGCGGCACAGCGCTGCTGTCAGTTGTTGAAGATGGCGGTAGTGCTTCACACATCCACGGCGTACGAGTAACGAAGTGTAGCAACGAGAACCCCCGACAAGCTCCTGCCGTTTCACTGAGAGAGTCTGCATTACCCACCATACAGTCCGGATATCCCTTCCCAGTGGTGGACCTTTCTTAAACCGGTCCGGCCTTATCTGCCGGTAGCTCCGCGGCACAGCGCTGCTGTGCGTGCAAACGTGTAAAATTAGGAGCACCCACAAGAATGAACAATCCAGAGCCTGCCGACAAGAAGAAAAAAGTGGTTGTAATTCCATATGTGCATAAACTATCACACAATCTCAGGAATGTAGCAGGCAGATTTGATATAAAGGTTGTTCTTTCTGCCCCTAACAAGTTGATCAAAATTTGTGGTAAGATCGATAGGAAATTGGCCCAGGCTGCCTCCACTCATGCTGGGAAAGGCTGTACTGTTAACCATACTTCCCCGTTTGTGCACTGTAGAATGGGAGTTGTTTACGAACTTCCATTTTCCTGCGGTCACGTATACATCGGTCAAACAGGTCGTTGCCTCAATATTATATTGTCTGAACATAGGCGCTCACTAACGGGTAATGCCTACTCGCATGTCGCGCGGCATTGCTCTGAGCATGGGTGCACTCCAATATATAAAAACACCACAATACTTCCCGCGCCTAAAAATCAGACTACGAGGGAGGTTATTGAGGGCTTCTTTACCAGAGAAAAAGGGTCGGGTTGTGTAAGCATGCCATCGATAAATTTGCATAATAGTGAATTTGAATTTTTAAGCCGCGTCATAGCGTAACATTAAATTAAATGGTTTTGCGTGTTTCTTTTTTTTTGCCTGCGCACTGATAATGACGCCATGGATGGGAGAACACGTGGCTATGGGTTGTGTACATAAGTGTATGTACGCCTTCGAATAAAGTTAGTTGTGAGTTCAGCGCTATCCTGTGTGTTCCTGCCTTCTGTCATCGTCTTTTTGCGCTGCCCCTTCAAGATGTTTTACAAGTACAGGTTCCGCTAACCTTATTGTTAACATGATATTAATACATTTCTTATAGTACAAGAGAAAAATTATCAATAGCAAAAGCCGTTACTATTACAATACAGAAATATATTGATCATGAATTTTAAATTTCTTAAGAACATACGAAAATCTTGGACTTTCTTTCATCCTCTTCGGAAGATTATTCCATATTTTCGTTCCAATGTAGGTTAACCTGCACCTACCACAAAAGTTGCTAACAAGAAGTACGTTAACATTTCTGTTCAATTGTGTCCTCGTATGTCTGTGTGGCGTGATGAAAATTGTACTTGGAAGGGAGTTATTGTCCGTAAGTATGCCATGAACTGAGCACGCTGTTTTGAAGTCCCTGACAATGAGGAATGACATAATGTTAGTTTTCTTTTTTTTGAATAGCGGTTCTGGGTGCTCCGTATAACCGGAAAAATGTATAGTTCGAAGCCCTCTTTTCAACAGTTTGATTACTGAATCTAGGTAATATGAATGCATATGCCCCCATGTCTCAATACAATAGGCTAAACGGCTATAATAAATACTAAAGTAAATCATTCGTAGTGCGCATGCGGGAAAATGCTGACCCGCTTGATATAAAGTAAAGCATGCATGACTGAGCCGGCTGCAAAACATTTGCTATGTGTGCCCTGTAATGAAGGGACGAACCTAATGTTATACCGAGATATTTATATTCTTGAGTTTCTGTAGTTGTCATTGGAATCTTCAAATTGGTGGTATTTTAACTCTATTGAACGAAAATATAATGCACTTTGTTTTAGATGTATTTAGTGTTAATTTGTTGTCCATAAACGAGTTTTTAGTTCTCTGTTAGCAGTATTTTCTAAGTGATTGATATCCTTTCCTGATATTAAAACTATGGTATCATCAGCATACATTTTTGCCTCGCATTTATCAAGCCTTTGACGTAGTAGTTCTGCAGAAACCCGCAAGGTGGAGAGAAGTAATTAATAAAGGAGCAATCATACATCCATCCGTTCATAGCAACTGCTACAAAGAAAACCCATACGGGTTCCTCGAAAGAAAAGCCTCGCTGAGTTTTTCTTTAACTGCGAGGCTCTTCTTTCGAGAAACCAGTATGGGTTTCCTTTGTAGCAATTGCTACGAACGGGTGGATGTCTGATTTTCCCTTTATTCCTTATCGAGTCTTTGTGGCAGGTCGTTGATGTACAAGGAAAATAGAATCCGACCCAAAACTGGCCCCTGCGGACTGCCGCATGTAATGGGCAGGAAGACAGACCAGACACTCTCCAAGGGTATCTGTCTCTGGTATCTTTCTCCTTGGTAATTCTGAAAGAAATATAAACTGTCTTCTCGAAATCCATACCATCGCAGTTTTTTACAGGATCTGATGATCGACGGTGTCGAATGCTTTTTAATATCCAGGAATATGCCAATTACTACTTCGTTGTTATTCAGACAAGTATTAATATAGTTTTTAACATAATTAATGCGGTGCTGGTCGACTTGTTTGGGCGAAATCCGTGCTGATGCGGTGTTAGTATATTGTATTTTGCCAAGAATTTAGTTATTCGCTTGACTATGAGCTTCTCGAACACTGTGTTAACGGTAGAGTATTGAAATGGGATGGTAGTTTCCTAACAGGTTGTGATCACCGCTCTTAAATGTGGGAGAGACCCTAGCTTGAGTAGGCTGGGATACGTTCCAGTGTAAAAAGCACAATTGAAGATTTGCGCAAGGTAAGGACACAATAAATATAAATTAGATTTTACAATGCTTGATTATATACTGTCACATCCTGAGCCTTTGTAGGTCGACATGGAAATAATTGTAACATTACCTCTTCAGCAGTAATATCTAAAAATACGAACGAGTTTGCTGTACTTGAAGCCAGGGGGCAGCTGCGGGATTGTGTAGATATCAATGATAGGTTATGTCTAATGTTCGTAAAAATGATTAAATTAATTTACTGATTGTTGTTTTGAGTCACCGTGTAGATTATTGTCAGGAAGCCTGGATTGTTGTGTGGTCTCTTTAATAGCCGAATTAATTATTTTCCATAGGGCCCGTTTGATTTGAGAGGACAATTGTAATGATCCTTCCTACAATATCGTAAGTGTGCTAATCATTTGTTCCTGAAGCAAGTGTTCTGTAGTAAACGTTTTATTTATTTCCCTTTTGCTTTCTATACCAATAATCCTTAATACAGCATAGCACTAAGGCACTTCGCGTCATCCAAGGGTTTATGGGTTGTTCGTGGTATTTTTTTATCGGGTCTTGATTCAGCATTATGGGTTGTGGTATCGCATTATTCAAGTCTTCCTACATTTGGTTTGCATGTATGCCTTCCATTACAGAAAATTTATTCATGAAATTTTCCATGAAATGTTTCCATGAAAATTTATCTGTGTATCGCAGATAAATTTTCTCGAAGCAAAATTCTGTCCACACGCGTAGCTGATTGAGGACACGGTTTAGGCTGCTGAAGCTTTGTAGTTACATGTAAAAACTCAAGGAAAATGATCCGATAAATCCGTGTCTACTACACCGGAGGTTATATCTGTAGACTTAAGATTGCACAGAATATGATCAATAAACGTTTCAGAAGTGTTTGTTTACGTGTAGGAGTTGTGATGAGATTCACAAACCCGGCGTTGAGGAACGATAAGGCACTTAATCGATAGCGTCATATTAAATAGGTAGAGTATTTGACTGAAGTATTAAGCGTACAGATATTGTCGTTCTGCTGATTTCTGACTACTACATTCCGCAGCAGCTTAAAACATCTCTCAGTTGTCAAGATTCACATTGTTGTCTCATAATTGAAACTTCCTTGCTCACTCTTGAAAAACGTTATTGTCGTCGCGGCTGGAAGATTCTGAATTAGTTAGAAAGCTTTCCTGCTTGGTTTTAAGAATCTCAGAGTCACCCTGATGCGATTGATTTTACTAAAGTTCTGTTAACGACTTCGATCAATACAGTCAACGCCCTCACAGAAACTGTATTTCCAGAACACAGCGCCTGCAGTTGAACTCCCCACGCCCATGCAAGTTTGCAATGTATCTGTACAAAGGCAAATGCGGTAGGATTTTCTATGGATTCCAGTAACCATTACCAAAAGGGCAAAGCTCGGGGCCTATAGGTGGCGTTGCCACCCCGTGCAACTGATTAGGTAATACATTTAGCGCAGCGGACATCGCAAGTGCCATCAAGATCTCTGCCGCAATCCTAACTTCGGTTAATTATGGCGATGAGCAGTTGCGTAATAGAAAACGTGCCCGCATTTGGGTGTGCGACGCATTTACTCTGCCCCTCTTCATCACTGGTTAATTGAGTCGATGCCTTTGGTCACGGCGCCGGCAAATGACAGCTTTCTGTATTGGGCTCGTATGGCAGCAGCAGTCGGGGACGCGGCCATGGGAGACATGTTTCGCAACTACATGACATTGCCATTTGTCGCATAGATTTAACCTCCCGCGGAGGTCATTAGGATAAGACTGCCACCGAAACGATCGAAGCGGAACGGTGTCTCATTTTTCCGTGCCGGAGACTTGTCTCTTTAAGTAAAATTTGTGCCATGTGTTGCGACATATATAATTACTGAGAAAATGGTTGGAGCCCAGAAGCAGGGCGCAGGAAGACCAATAATAAGAACATGAGGTCACTGTATCCTCCACCTGTGTGCGAGTTACATTTCCTAACCGGTAGATATATTGCCCCTAAAGGGGCAATATATCTACGGGTTAGGAAATGCTATGAAATATACCTGACCGCAAAGTCAGGTATATATAATTAGTCCCCGGCTCTCTAATGGAAACAGTAAGACAAGCCTAGCTAGCTAGCTTCCTCCTGTAAAACAATACAGAGGTGGATACAGAAAATTTGAAGTTTTTATTCAAATCGCAACATGGTGGATAAACATATATTTAGGTACTTCACTTTCAGTGATGAATGTACGGCTGCAGCTGCTCTTCATAAAAAAATTCTGCGACGCGAACGGAGCAGCAGAATTTAAACATGCGCTTTGACGTTTTGGTATAAGTAAGGTGGTACAAGTGGAGTGTAGCCATAATATATATATATATATATATATATATATATATATATATATATATATATATATATATATATATATATATATATATATATATATATTTGTGGCTTCTGTTCTGACCCTTCAGTTAAGAGAAAAGGACGTCGTGGCATCGCACAAGGAAGGTGATTGCGCTGGCCTATCACTTAAGCAACGAGCAATGTCAGATTATTTCAAAACAATATTCTTGTTGGTATCTTTAATTTTGCAGGAGTTTACCAGAGAGGCTAATATTAATGCTAGCCTCAATCATATAACGATATTATAAGGTTCAAAGTGAGCGGCTACTGCTGATACGAAAGAGCAACATTATTTTCTTTTGCATTACCAGTGTTTTCGCGCACAATTCATTGTCTTTATGATGTTCCACAAGTTAAAATAATATTGGGCTCCTACAGCCTGGCGACTTCTCTCTTATACTACGCCTACCTTCCTCTCAAAGACCTCTGGCGGATGTATTTACTTTGTGCATGGCTTTGTAAAGACATGTTGTTATTTAAGAATGTCCGAGCGCCTTAGTTGGACCATAATTTCAATAGATCGAGGCCATCGGCTTGCGCCCTCGGAAGGTCGCAGCCATGGCCTCTGCCTTTGAGGCCACACTCGATCGGACGTTCGCGTTCAGCCCCTGCATCTCCCTGCGTTGAATGTGTTCTGACACCAGGAGCCCTTCCCTTAAACGTGTGTTTGTTATAAATTCTGCACAATTTGCTCATACACTCCTAAAGATAAACTTAGTAATTAGCTAGTAGATACACGCGTTCACTAGATTACTATGTATTTTACTACCTTCTCACTAGTTCTGTACTAGTCAGTGTCTGCTAAAGCTAGTAAATGCTGCCTTTACTAGCAAGAAAGGCTTCTTATTAGTTTTTACTACGTAACTACTAAGCCACTAATATACCTCGTCTGGCCGTGACCTATTATACTATGATTGCGACAGTCTTATGTGAACGTAAGATAAACTGTAGAGCTGCTGATTATGTTAGACTACCAGTTATGTGCGACATCGTAGCCCAAATATATGCAGGCAGTGGGCTTTAGAAATTTGTGCAGAAAGCTCTGATTATCTAACCAAATACATAGATGCTCGCCGGTGCAACATGAGCTCCCTCAAACTAGGGCTGTAAATACTCTTGAAGTGGCTCTTTGAGTAAGTGACGCTTAGCAACTTTGTCGTTCTGTATGAGTGTTCTTGCATATCATTGCTTATTGGAGATATGTAGTACATTTTTACCCGGAGTCAGTATGCCTTAATCTCCTTGGTAAACATTACCCGTATACACCCTTGATTGATGCCCTGATGTAAAGCGGAAGGACGCGGATCTCTCTTAATTCTTATATATTTATTATTTTACTTTCTTATGCTTTTACAATACCATCGACTTGGTATGCCGATGTAAGCGGCACGTCTCAATCGAATAGGCCCGATTGTATTGTCGGTAATTATATTTCATTTGCCTTAGTAACTGCACTACCGAGGCAGTATTTAGTAAGTACTAAGTTAGTGCTTTTTCCTAGCTTCAGCAGGTAGTGAAAGTACTAACCATAATTTTACTACCTGCACTAACTAGGAAGGTAGCGCTTTTTGGGACAAGTAACGTGTTAATATTTAGTTAGTGAAAATTGAGACCTCATTTTTTAAGAGTGTGCGCTGTAGCCGAATTGCAAAAGATTCCTTGAAGTGATGCACGCGCGAATCTGCAGCGTGACATTTTTATTGTGAGAATCGATGGTGATGGCAGCGATGACGTTTCTGCAGGAGCGGTTAGCCTGGCAGGCTAGGCTGGCAAGTGCTCCATCACAGTGTCTCTCTCCATGTAATAAATATCAGTCAACATGATTCAGTCGGTTCCGGCTCTCGCAGAAATCTCAGTAAAATGCGCGACACTTTCTTGCGCACTATATTCACGGCCCTTCCGGGAAAACTAAATGTTCTATAGGTTTGTGTAGAACCCTCTTCTTCTCGTTCCATCTAAAAGCCGTTCCCTTTCAGAACAGACACACTTGCCGGACAAGATGAACTGCTCAATATCCCGCACCTTTTTTTTGTTTTTGTTTTGTGGGGTTTTACGTGACTATCGCGCACTTCGTTACAGTTACTTCAAGATGGAGAAGCAGCGCGGCGGAACTTAAACGACCGTAGAAGGGGACTGACGTGTGGCCAAGTTTTTCTTTTCTTTCTCCTTTTTTACAGCACATGGCCAATGCAGTTGTTTGCAAAGCAAACAAGAGTGGTGACGAATTGTCTCTTTGGGTACTTGGGGATTCACTGGAACTCTCACCATTGGTAACCTCGAAAGGGCTTCATTGAGAAGTGCAACTGGTTACCACTGACAACAAAACATGAAGGTATTTATCCACTAGAACGATAGCTCAATCTTTTATTTGGCGAGTTAAGTGTAATCAACGAATTCCGACAGAACTTGCTTGGAGATAAACCATGATATAATTGCTAAATTGCTGACTTCGACACTGAGAGGATGACCGCGTTTTCGCGTGGAAACATTCATCAGTTTTTAACGAGTAGCAACAATAATGGTACTATCTGCAATAGTAGAAGATACCAGATGGTCCGAGCGCCCAAGCAATGCAGCGGAGAGAGACCGAATCGAGTAAAAGCGACACACCTATCAGTATAAACTATGACCAATTTGTCTGTGTGGACATGGCGACCTTTGAAGAGGTAATTTATATACTGGCCTAAGGCGATGGTGCTAATTGCTTGGAGGGTAACCGAGGAATATTAGGGTCGCAAAATGACGGCCTCGAATACACAAGGTGAATCTGTTCGCTGTCCACAGTTTATGGTCTTGAGACCAAGGGTGCCTAGGCCCAAACAATGAAATGTTCATTTCCTTCAACCGCTTCCTAGCATTACGTAGGGCCTCCTAATGGTGAAGGACCGATGGAGGAAGCAAGCGTAATCTGAAAGCCCCCTTCGCTCCTCCTCACGTAAGGAGCGGTTGCCGCGCGCCTGGGTTTGTGAGGATCTCTTTAAAGCTATACGCGAACATCATTATTCATTAAGAAGTTGTGTCGTACTCAATCTTAAATTGAAGTGGTAATACAGAGAGGCGTCGACGCTTTTTTCTAGCTTTGTTTTCTAAACGTGAAAAAGTACCAAATTCAAGCGCGCAAGTTGCTGTGTTTCTGAAACACTGACATGCGACGTCGTGCAATGCCTAGCAACGCCATTCATGCCGAACGTGCGACTGAAACGAACATGCCTGGCAATACGTGCCATGCTCGCGCTTCTCCGCAGGCGGACGAGAGCACGCATGCGCAAGCAAACGTCACGCCGCCAAGCGGTGAGGTGAAGCGCTCGTTCAGGGCCAGGAGCGGCGTAATGACGCGTGAAGGTAGCTACGTTGAGGAAGCACCAAGAAAGCCTTCACTGAGGGCCCCTCAGTAAGGAAGCTTTTAGGGTGACATAAGGTGGCCTCACCACAATCAAGGCTTCCTTACTGAGGTAAGGAAGATTTCATTGTTTGGCCCTTAGTGTATTTAGCGTAGAGCAGAAGAGGGATCGAAGCCTAGTTCTGAATCTTCGGAGAAAGGCTTTATCAGGGAAGAACTCACTTGGCCAGAGAAACTGGGTCAACAGCGCTTGGAAGACAGGGAGAATAAATTGGTAGACGCTGGACCTCATGCCTGACTTTTTTGCCTGAGGCTACCAGAGGAACGCCCAAAAACAAGCGGAGACTCTTCCTATGTATAATCTCCAGACGTTTATAATGGTTAACTGATGGGCACGTCAACGGCAGTTCGTGAAGTATCCGGCTGTTCACCAGAGCGCAAAGTAATAGGAGCATAGAGCTTGGGTGGTTGCCCTGTGCATCCTATCAATGCGCTGGAGTGCATGCAGCCGTTGCAGTGACGTCTCAGTTGTACAGTCCAAGCCTTGTCGCGCTAAGAATGCCAGAATTGATTTTTCTCCCAGCAATTGCTATCATACATATTGTAGCGGCAGCAGCATCGGCGTCGCACGAGGGATGACGTAGACGCTCGCGTCTACTCGAGGCACGAGCGGCTGGCACGCTCCGGCACGAGGTAGCGTTCCGAAGGAGATCATTAAAAAGAATGCTACGCTAAGCGAAGGAGTGTCGGTTCTTCCTCTCCTGCGAGAGCCTGAGACTTTACCGGTCTGCGTGGTCGCTCGTCGCCACAATATCAACTAAAGTAACTATGTGCTGTTTCGACATTATTGGTGTTACTGCGTTTGTTATACTTCTTTTTTTACTCCGCGACGCTTAAGCGGCGCTAACTCAAGCACCCACAATTGTCAATTAGTTATTTCTACTGTGCCATTGGGGCTCCCGTCACGTGGCCCACTCGATTGCGGAAGCTCCTGTAAATGTTTCTCCACCGCACTAATTGTTATTATGCGGCGAAGCTAGAAGTTCAAATAAAGCGGGAAGCAGGATTCTTGCTCACCCTGTTGCACACGCACTCACACGCACGCACGCGCACACACACACAAACACACACACAAACACACACACACACACACACACACACACACACACACACACACACACACACACACACACACACACACACACACACACACACACACACATGCACACGCATGCACGCTGGAATAACCGCACGGATGCACGCATACGAAGGCGTTATACACGCCCGTAGACACATGCACAATCACGCCCACACATGCATACATACAAACATCCGCGCGCATACATGCTTACATACATACATACATACATACATACATACATGTTTTTGAAGAAGAAGTTTGGTTCGGCACAGTCATACATACATACATACATGTTTTTGAAGAAGAAGTTTGGTTCGGCACAGTCGCACTGCTGTCTCGCTCCCTAGTGTTTTTGAATTTTTTCGACGTTTTGTCAAATAGATTTGTCGAAGACGTCGGACGACTCGCCAAGGTACCTTCCCTACCGGAGGCCGGGGGGGCCTTCGCCTCCCGTCGCTTCGATAGGAGCCTGCAGAAGAGCCCGATCTGGTAGCGGCGAGCGCCCCGTCATGACTACGCCTGACCTGACACCGGGGCAGAGGCCACCGACTGACCCTGAGAGCAACCGTGACTGTAAGCGATACAAGGCTACAGAAACAGACGACGAGTCTACGCTTATTGACGCTTGTGACATAGCTGACATCACAGATTTGGCGATGAAGGCTTCAGGCTTGTGCGTCACCGCAAGGAGAGGACCATCGGAATCCCAGTGATTGTTACGCCTGCTACAGAAGGAGCCGACCTGAAAAAAGTAAATCCCATTGTTCTGTCTACGGATATTGAAAAAATTCTTGGCGCATCGCCAGTTAGGAGCCGATTTACTGCTCAAGGAGCCCTGCTTCTAGATGTACAGACAGAAGAGCATGTGAATTCCCTTCTCAGCTGCAAGTCGATCTCAGGGACTGCAATCTCAGCACGCGTGCCCAATTCGTACCTGCAAAACACGTGCATTATTAGAGGAGTACCGAAGTGGTACACTGACGAGGAACTGTTGCTATACCTTAAACCACAAGGAGTTTACCATGCAAGGAGAGTCATGCGACGCGTCCAAATTTCCGAAACCGATTGGGAGTCCAGGCGAACCAGCTCCGTGGTTCTTACGTTCGCTCCAAATACAGACCGTCCAGAGAAGATCAACTTGGGCTTCACAAGACACGAGACCATTGACTACGTTGAGACACCACCTCGGTGCTTCAAGTGTCAGCGCTATGGACATGTGGCCAAGTACTGCCGTGGTGAGCAGCGGTGTAAGAGATGTGGAGGACCGCACGATTTCAAAACATGCGCGTGCAGAGAGAACGTTCTATGTGCAAACTGTAGTGGTGGTCATCCAGCTAGTTATAGCAAGTGTCCTACGCGGGCAGCAGCAATAAAGCGTAAGAAAACGTTTATCTTGGGGCCAACAGGGAACGATGAGAAAAATACGACGAAGAAAACGACAGAAAGACACAGAGAGTCAGACGCAATGAAATTGAGCTCAAAGAGTGAAACTGATTTTCCAAGCCTGAAGCCTTCTCCAGGAATCCAGGACACAGTGGTGCCATCGCGCAGCGGACAGGCTAAAACAGTCAAATCAATGAACAGAGGCCCCGTAGAAGAGAAGACTGCTGAACAACCGGAACAGCGAAGTTATGTGTCTGTACTGCAGCGACCCCAATCGCGTTGCGATGAAAACACACCACAGGAGAACTGTCAGCAGGTGCTACGTGCTCTCTTCAAGGCCTTGCGATCACACATAGAGAAGATGCCGGCTAGCTCGATGAAGGAAATGCTCGAAGTAGTCCTCGCTCTCGAGTCAGTGATTCTCAGCTCTACCTCTTCTTAAAGCACCTAACAATATGGATGCGGTCAGGACACAATGTTCACCATCTCGTCCACAGGTGCCACTTATTATGCAATGGAACTGTGCGGGTCTTGCGTGCCATTTACCTGAACTGTCGCTTTTCTTACGCAACATGCCTGTGCCAATATTGGCCCTGTCCGAGGCTGGTCTTCCAGGTTCCAGAACAATTGCTGGTTACGTCGCACATGGAAACCAAAGTATTCCAACATTTCCGAACGGAAGCGCCATGCTATATGTGAGACGTGAAATACCACATTACGTTCTTCCAGTTCAAGACCTTTGCAGCAGTGCTTTGGAAGTCACTGCTGTACAAGTGCGGCTGGGAAATCGAAGCCTCAGCGTGGCCTCTGTGTATGTGAGCTCTCGCCTGAAGGTCTCGATGGGAGAAATTATCAGAGACCTCTGCAGCCGCTGCCCAGCTCCTAGGATTATATGTGGCGACTTCAACGCGCACCATACTCTCTGGGGCGACAAGGCGACTGATGCACGTGGAAAGCAAATTGTTAGAGCTTTAAACACCGAGGGACTCTGCGTGGCAAATGACAAACAGCCAACGTTTTTTCGACCACCGGCCTCTTACAGTGTCATTGACTTGACGTTACACTCAACGGACATCCTCGCATCGTCAACGACTAGTAAAGATAGAATGGGCAGTGATCATTTTCCTGTCTTCGTTAACATTGCTGGATATCGAACCAACGGCCGAAGATCCTGTCCTGTGACGCATTGGGATACATACAGGGACGGCCTAAGCGAATCATCTGGAAACCTGTTCGCGGACATGCTACGTAGCAAGAGATTGGCTACCGCTGAGCTGAAGCTACCCGACCACTTCCCCGCTCCCGATCTAAAGCTCAAAAATCTATGCGCTGCCCGTAGAAGAGCGGAACGGAGGCTGATGAGGACGAAAGGCAACCCATCAATGAAGACTATATATAACAGGATTAACGCAGTAATTCGACGTTATACAAGGAAACTAAGAAGAGATCAATGGGCATCATTTTGTGCAAGCCTATCGGTCTTCACGCCAGTTCCACGGATATGGTGGGTCGTTAATAACCTTGCTGGAAACTTTCGACCAAACAAGCCATTTGAAGCCCTAGCATTGAAGTTAGGCAAGACACTCGCTTGCCTTGCGAATGACTTCGCTGCAATATACTCTTCCGGAAGGTCAGCTGGCACAACCAACCCGCCACCGCCGCTATCGTCGTCTATAATGGATGCTCCTTTCACACTCAGAGAGCTGGAACTAGCTATGAGCAGCCTCCGACGTCGCTGTGCGGTGGGACCTGACCTCATCAGTAATCAGATGCTGACTAACCTACCGGTTGAGAGACGGCGTGATTTGCTGGCATTTTTTAACCAAGTCTGGGCCAGTGGGGCTATCCCACATTTATGGAAGGTAGCATGGGTGGTACCGGTTCTGAAGCCTGGAAAGAATCCTGCAGCTCTGGACTCATACAGACCGGTATCACTGACCTCGTGTGCAGCGAAGCTAATGGAGAAGATGGCGTGCACAAGACTCACTTGGTATGTTGAGGAGGGTCGAAAACTACCATCGTGCATGACTGGGTTTCGGCAGCGTCTAAGCGCTCAAGACAATGTACTGGACCTTCTAAGCCACATAGAGCATTACAGTGCGGATGGCCTGTCGACACTTGCTGTTTTCATGGATGTTTCTAAGGCTTACGACTACGTGTCTCAAAGAGCCATCATCAGCCAGTTGCAAGTTATAGGCGTCACGGGTCATCTCTTGCACTTCATACATACGTTCCTCAATGATCGTCGCATCAGAGTTCGTCTTGGCGACACGTTGAGCGATGAAATACGTATATTTCGTGGTGTGCCACAGGGGAGTGTTTTATCTCCCTTATTATTTAACATTGCCATGAGTAGCCTCCCAACAGTACTAAACCATCGAACACCAGTGAAGATATCTATATATGCCGATGATATCTGCATTTGGGTCTCCGGCTACCAGCACCGCCGCCTTGCACGAATAGCCCAGGGAGCAGTAAAAGCCATTCAGGGCCACTTGGCAACGATTGGATTATCACTATCAGCAGAAAAATCATCATTCGTACTATTTCCTGGAGTGAAAAGAAAATCTACACGTTTGACGCTGAATTTGGACGGATACCAGATTCGACAAGTCACCAACGTCCGATTTCTGGGCGTTACCTTAGACCACAGGCTACTCTGGCGCCGCGGTGTTGACCACGTTGTGGCATCATCGTCACCCAGGCTACATGTGCTCAAGCGAGTCGCTGGCATACGCTGGGGCAACCACCCGACGTCCATGCTACGGCTACATACAGCGTTGGTTACAAGTCGAATCCTGTATCAGCTACCTCTGATGTCACCCTCAGACAGCCAATACGAGCGCTTAGAAGCCATCCACAGAAAAGGTATCCGACTTTGCCTTGGAGTCCCTCAGCCAGCGTCAAACAAGAAAGTGCTCTACGAAGCTGAGTCACGCCCTCTACGACTTCAGGCTTCCCAGGCTCTGATGATCCAGCTCCTACGATTGAGTGAGTCTACGCCCGGTAGAGCGCTCTTACCACGTATAGGTAACAGGCCGCGCTCACATTTTTATGCAGCATTGAACACGCTTCGCGTATTAGGATTGCGCTGCTCGAGACAAAGGGAAAGGATAGAACCACCCTGGACATTCGAGGACATCATATGCAACTTAAGTGTACCACGATTGCAATCAAAGAGCTGCATTCCATCTGCAGAAGCCAAGTCATTAGTCCTGGAACACCTGAACACGATTTACCCGAGTCACCTACAAGTATACACAGATGGCTCTGTCAAGGCAGACGAAGACCGCTGTGCAGCTGCATTCTATATTCCCTTTCTAAGATATACGTGGTCTGGCCGTCTGGACTGTATAGCCTCGTCGACAGTTGTGGAAGGCGCAGCAATAGCTTCTGCTCTGCGCAAATTAAAGACTTTGCCTCCGCAGAATGTGGTTGTCCTTACGGACTCAAAGGCCGCATTACAACAAATATACCGTGGTTTGCCATCCCTCAAGTTCCCACGCAAATCACTAGCCATCGTGAAAGAGCTCAACAACAAAGGCTTCACAGTAAAGTTTCAATGGATTCCTTCCCACATTGGTATCTCAGGAAACGAAAAAGCTGATGCGCTTGCATACGCTGCGCTCTATCATCCTCCCAAAATCAAGGCCCGAAAGAGTAATCAAGTGCAAAAATCTGACATTCGAAATCACTTTGCGTCGCTTTGGGTTCCACCGCATATGCCCTGCGTAACCAAGCGATTGCACCGAGAGGAAGCCACACTTCTATATCGAATAAGGACAGGATCTGCAAATACACCGGCCTGGTTATTTAAAACGGGGCGAATCAATTCTCCGAACTGTTCGACATGCAACGAGACAGGAGACATTGAGCACTTTTTGTGGTCCTGCCAGCAATTCCAAGATGAAAGTGACACTCTCCTGAAGAATCTACAAAGCAAGAACCTTCCGCATGCGCGCCTGCAACACCTTATATTTCCCGCGGGATCAGTTATAGCCCGAAAAGAAACTTCACGTCTCCTCATCGAGTTTTTAAGAGAGACTGGTTTGAAGGACACATGGTGAAACCCTTCAGCGGTATTGTGCGAGACGCTCGGGCGGAGCAATTGCCGGCCTTGTTCGCCAGGCTAAACCCGCCTGTTGCTACAATTCACCACCACCACCACCGCCATACATGCAAACACATGCGCGCGCTCCCGTGCGTGTGTGTGTCTGGTGTGTATATGCAATAACACATTCACCTAAAATCTTCAGTTTGCTAAATTTAACTGCAAGAAAACGCTAGACCGGGATCTTTTAACGTTCGCTACTGCTTTCTTACGACGTCACGAATGTTCCATAGTTTAGTCATGCTTTCCCCTTTAAACAGTGTGCCTCGAACCACCTACCAACATTCTTTTTTTTTTTCGCATGCTTGCTACTCTTACTATTGTCTAGTTATGGTGAGAAGGTAAAAAAGTGGCTAGATTTGTAGAATAATTAGGGATTCGTATAGCTTCATGGCATAATGTAAGGTGATTTATTTGCGCCCGCTTGGAAAATACCCTGAAATAACCTTGGCGCGAGTGAGCGAAGTGTTTCTGAAAAAAGTTCACACTTCTCCGCAAAGCTTCGAAGCGTTGCTTGGAAAGTATTTCATCTTAAAACGTTCTGGAAATGAAACGGACTGAAGTCTAAGCGCAACATCGTCGTCGCAAAGAAACGGTGCCACCAAGAAATGGAGACAGATGGAAGCGGCCGTAAATATCCAACAAAGGCAGCCGCCACCATTTAATAATCCTCCTAAGCAAAAGCAACATAGACCAAGCGAGAGAAATGCGAAAGCGTATTTCTCGCTGTAGCAAGTTATTAAATACGTACGTAGAATCACGTCCTGCTACTGCTCGGGATGTCGCCATTATGGCATTGACCTTACCAAGAAATTAAACGAACGCCTGGTATACGCAGCTGAGGATGGTGCGAACCCTTAAATACGGTGCTATTGATGCGTAAACCACACCGCCCGACCTCGCGCTGGTGGAATCTGGTCGCTTATATACATTCTTCAGCTTTGTAGCTAGTGACCTTTCTGGCCAAATGACTGCTGTTTGAAACATGATGATTTCCAAAAGAATTTGATAGTGAACGAAAAGAAAAGAATGCAACGTGAGAAATAAAGACGGATTCAAACATTAATTGCACAACTTTTGTAAACACTTCATTCATCAAGTTATTGAGTCTTTCTGAAGTTTTGCTAGTTTCCGCATGTTTCAAAACGCTAATATCATTTAGCCTCCTGTGCAACACCTTTCGAGGCTGGCACGTGAAGCATGCCACGTGCACCTTTCGACGCCATCTGTCATGGTCGGTGCATCGACATGAGTCGTCAAATAAAAACCCAAGGACACCTAAGCAGTTCTTATGAGCGGTGAATGCGAAAACATTAATGTCCAGTTGAACGCCGCTGGGCTGTATTTGGAGTTACGAACGCCTCACGCGCAAGCGAAAGCGTTCGGAGGCTCGGTTAACGCCACCTCGATAGCCCAAGGCCGGTAAACTTTGATCAGTGACGTCATGCTATTTTGCCTGACTGCTATACAATCTAACGGAAGGCCCTCGAGTAAGCCGCGGTGGTTTTGACGTCACCTCTGTCGTCCCGCTGGTGGTGGCGATGGAAATTTCGGTGCATGCAGCGTGACGTCGTAAAGCAGAGTGCACAGGTCCGCTAAGAGGCGCTGATTTAGCCTAATGGGTAAGACACTCGGCTCTATTTCTTTCAAATTTATTCTGTTTTTTTTATACAATATATTGTCCCGTGGTCGTGACGTCAAAGAACACAGTAGCAATACTGTCAAACACAAAACTAACTTTTATTGGGCGAACCTGTGCCCACAAAAGAGGCTACACTTATAGCACAACGATAGCGGTGAACACGGTCGGCGATCGTCGAAAATCTGCTCAGCGGGTCAAGCGCGTCGGCTTTTATAGATCAGTCGTCGAATGTTCCTAGATTGACCGAAGGGACTCGCGTGTCTTCCACATAGTTCTACACTATTCGCGTCGCGCATACATGCAATCAGATTACACAAGTTGCGGTGAAAGACAGTGGACGGAACCATCGATAACATTCCAGAAACTTCTTTTACATGCAGGCGCGTCCTGCGCTGCGCGATAACATTTGTTATGCGGCCAAACGTGGTCGCCCGATAAATATAAGTACACGTGTCAATACCTTTCTTTATAGGGATTACTGTTAGAAAGCAGGTGAGAGCTTGGGCAGGCAAAGAACGCGTGGAGGAGCGCTCACGGCGAGAGCGAGGTGGCGTAGCGTCACGGCGATGTCCTTTCCCCTCACGTAACACCTGGCGCGCCAGCATCCAGCAGGTATTCCCTTTCTCGCACTCTGATCCGTTGAGGCGCGCACGTGAGGTGGTGTGACGTAGCCAACGGGAATTTAGTTGTTCGCTCAGGGAGCAATTTGATGCTGCCGCATCAAAGTAATGAACTGGGGCGTTTCTTCTTGATTTACGATTGCGAATATTGAAGCTCTTTCCCCGTGCGAACAAAAAATGACAGACAGGAAACACAAGAAAGGACAATACGAGCGTTGTGATAGGGAAGCTAATCTGTATCAAGTAACACAATTCAACATACCTCAGAGAAGACGTAAGTAGCATAAACTGTCTGCAGGCTATAGAATTTGTGTAAGAACGCTTCAAAACCTTGCAAGAAACACCAATTGAATTTTTTTCCTTTGCCCATTACCTCCGAAAACCAAATTTGGAACAAAGAGTTAAAAAATGTCCGACGATTACGATGCTCCCTAGTGCGAAATTTGAGCACAGCTACATATGTGTTTTCATTTCGAGATGTATTGAGGCAGGTAATGTGACACCGAAGTCACAGTACTGACTGGCAGTGGGCCAGTGCCGTCAGCGCCTTCGCAGAAGGAGGGGTAGTATAGAAATGCTGCAATGATAAGTGGCATCGGAGCCAGCTGCAGAAGAAGACGACGACCAAGGCGCGAGCAGTACCAGAAGCACGTTCGCGCGGTAAACGCGGAAGGAGGCCGCTGCTCAACCCAGGAACGGGCGCCTATGAGCTGCGCTCTAATATATGCATGCCGGGAAACAACTGAAGAACCCTACGACGTGGCTGCTTAATCGCTGCATTTGTTGCGACACACGGGAAGCATTAATACTGTGTCATGAAATGCAATAGGCTCCTTTCATATCAAGTTCTAAGGGCGTTCTTGTTTTCATTTACCAAGTAGAGTGGATTAAAAGCGAAAGCAAAGGTTTTCGTTGACAAGCACTTTGTGCACCTGTCTGTGGCCAAAGCAATAGTAACATCCGCAACACAAGCAAGCAGTCGGCTGCAAAATTGTGTGAGGGTGCGATATAAATGCTTATTGTGTAGCCGATGCTTTAGATAGCAGAATTAAATTCGCCAACGCTCGTGCTAGCTTTTGCACGTGGAGGCTGGTAGTCTACAGACGACACCTGCTGAACGGTCTGCTGAGTGATACTTTAATACGGGTTACATGTAAAATAATCGAAAGAAAGGTTGTTTACGGGTTACGCTAGTCAAATGAGCTGTTCGAAATTGATACACGTGGCCAATAAAGGTAGTCAGGAAGCAACGTGGTCGCCGCGCACGACAAGCAAAGCGCATGTCACCCGAGTTAGGAGCTTTAAACTCTCTCGCATGGAATTCTAACAAGGCCTGGTTTTGGCTGCGAAGCGCGCTGTGCATAATGGATGCTGTTTTCCGGTACACTGGCGGCGTAGCTGGGGGCTTTCAAAGAGCCGAGAGTGGAGTGCTGGAAGTGCATTGAAAATGCATGTTCGCATTCAGGTGCAGACCATGTGAGTCTATTGTCACGTTTGGGCATACGGTTTTCAAGCTTAACGCTGTGACCCGAAGGACAGGAGATAATGCTGTGATGGAAAGGGACCCGTACTTCACCGCGTAACGCGTTGCATTGAGTGAGCCCGGGGCGCCGTATAAATATTCATTTCCATAAACACTATCTGACGACTGCACCTAGAGCACATTCACCACTTTGGAATACGGGCTTATATGCTTTTCGGGGAGCGTATCAAGCCGAGGAAGCGGATTATATGTGCCTTTACATCGCAACAACGTGCATAAATCCCAAACGCTAAAAAACGCAAATGCGCCTCACATAGGCTGTAAATATCTGTCAACGAAATGCAGTCGTGCTTTTGAACCACTATATACTTTATTTGTGTGTGCTTTACAAAGCTCGCCTACCCCTTTTTTAGCTTGCTTCTCGCATTGTGCGAATTCGTGTGTTCGTGCGACTCGTGTGTGTGCGTGGAGGACTGCATTTCTTTGTGTCTGTCTACGCGTACTTGTGCGTGCATGTCCTAACCCATACCATGCTTGTACAAAAAGCCCGCAAGCCTTTGTGCCTTAGGTTATGATCAGAGTTTTGGACTAGCAGATTAAAGGGTCCTCATTAGTAAATTAGTCCGTTACTATTGGCTGATATGCCTACAGGTATAAGATAATTATGCAAAGTAACGCCAAATACGGTGGCCACGATTGCAATCACATTGGGCCACTGTGCTGGTTAAAAATGAAGGAGAAAACATGTACATCAGGATACACAAAGTGCATTCAAAATTCACTGTCAGCTTCTGGATTGCACAGATCGGTGGTTGTTACTGTACTTTCGACCCTAAGTGGAAGCTCTCTCTTCATAAGACTGCAACGATGACATATTGCTTTCGTTTGAGCTGCACGAAACTACTGCCCATCGTGCAACAAATTGACATTTGAGAATTCCCCGCAATCTGGTAGTTGATTCAAAGCTGATGGTTGATCTTCTATTTCAAAAAGAATCACTGAAACTTCGTTTGAGATGAGTCGTCGATGAGCCAAACTCAAGCAGCCTGCCTCCTTGCTCACCGTACCCGCCGTGGTTGCTCAGTGGCTATGGTGTTGGGCTGCTGAGCACGAGGTCGCGGGATCGAATCCTGGCCACGGCGGCCGCATTTCGATGGGGGCGAAATGCGAAAACACCCGTGTACTTAGATTTAGGTGCACGTTAAAGAACCCCAGGTGGTCAAAATTTCCGGAGTCCTCCACTACGGCGTGCCTCATAATCAGAAAGTGGTTTTGGCACGTAAAACCCCAAATATTATTATTATCCTTGCTCACCGTGCCAGGCACAAGTGACCCCTAAAAAAAAATTATGTATGTCAAGTCTTCCCTCTTGAAAGAGCCCGTGCTACGCTTCATGTACACACAGGCTGAGGGAATTTCACGCGCAGGATGCATTATATAAGAGAACTAAAATCTTAGTTGCATGACGCAAACAAAAATGTTTTACTGCGCACTGCGCAATAAAAAACAAAAACAAAACAAAAAGAAAACGCAAAAAGAGAGGGAAAGAAACCGGGCGGAGCACCATTTCCGCTTACACGCACGTAAGGGCAAGGTTGTACTTTGATTGTTCTAGGGCGTCAATTATTTCGTAAGCCAGACAATCACATTGGGTTCAGCCACAGTCGATGTGACGTCACGTATGCTCTAGGCGCGCACTACAGCGATACTGTGCGCCAATTTTCTGAAGTGTGACGAGTATCATCATAAGTTTTGGACATAAAAACGTGCCGCACTTATGGATATAACCGACCGGTGAGTATATTTCGCCATGTCCGCTCTATTGCTTTCTTCTCGTCTCCTACACTTCTCAGCTCCTCAACTACACTTTGCATCGTCTATCAGCGAAAGAAGGAAAGGATGAAAGCAAGAAGGAAAGGAAGAAAGAAAGAAGGAAAGAAAGCAAGCAAAAGAACTTGAACGTGAAGAAGCGTCCGCCTTGGGCACAGTAGTCCGGTTGGTCAACTTTCCCTCGTGTGCATGGCATGGCCTGTTTGGCGAGAAAACGGGGAGGCTGGAAGTGCGAAGAAGGCATTTGCGTTCTGTGCACTCCTTGATCGCGGTATTATAAGACCATCGGAACCTTACCATTTGTTCTCTTCACTGACGTGGCCTGCGCCTTATTGTCTGCAGTCTTTCTGAGCGGCCCTAAGCAGCTGCTTGCGAGCGTATTCTCTAAGGTAAAGCTTAGGACCCAACGAAACCCACAATATACGGAGCGCATACCTCGTATTGCTTTCCACGCGAAGCTTCAAATAGCGCAGCCAACAATATCTCCAGCAAGAGCCGTTCAGCTCCAACATTTCGCAAGGCGAGTTCTACAGCCTCTGGTGAGGACCGAGACGTCGACGCAACACCTGCCACTCCTGGGAAACGACTGCGGGAACCATTCATTCGCGACGCCTCTCATTTTTGTCTTCTATTACTCAGCACATCGCTCGCTTTCCGTATTGTTAAGGTTCGTCCGTCGCCTGCTATTGCCTAATATACTCAGCCTTTTTTTATCTCTCTCTATCTTCTGCTTATGCCTTCTGCTTACTGTCTTGATGATTTTCATTCCAAGTTCTCGAGGACTCCTTTCAGGTTCCTTATTATGCAGCCAAGCTGCACTGGCTTTCTTCTGGAAGAATCGAACGCTCGGTGCTTGGGTTGCCAGACGTACTTTTGGGGTCGAGAATGTCGCAACACATTGCAGGCTTCTTTTCACTGCTGAGAGAGGCACAAGCCCGTTTTCGAGTCTCGATTTGTCCCTGTCCCAGTCTTACTCTCGTTCTACGTCCCTGTGCTTGAAACGTTCGCTAAGTCTAGCATGCACATACCACAGGCAACGCTCTGCTTCATGTTTCTACGGAAGCTTCGACGCTGCCTGCTATGTTAGAGCAATTGAGCCTCTAAGCAAAATAAATAATTTTAGGTTTATCACTACACATGCTACTCACAAACCGATAGCAATGCATCATATTTCGTACACATTCGTCAGTCCCCCCGTTCTCCTGCTTAATGATCGTAGCCGTCAAGCATGCGGCAAGTGCACGGTAGGCTGCGTATAGGGGCATTATATGCTCCTCATAGCGAATGCTGCTGAAACACAGCATGCTGAGGTTACTGGTGGCTGTGCACCTGCGGCTGAATTCACAAAACTTTTCGTTATTAAGCTACTCTTGGCCACTGGCTGATCGGCTTTGCTAATAACATGCCCAGCATCAACAGTGGCTGCAATGTACGGAGATTTCTCTTTGCGATCATTTCTAGCGTAAAATATTTTTTTTGCGAATACGGGTCTTGTTTTCACAATCTAGACGGTCGAAATTTGAGCCACGCATTTGTCTCTTTATTTGTAAATTTCCGACACACAATTCTAGTAAATCAAGGAATCGAGAAAGATTTCTCGACGAATCCTAAGCACGGGATCTTTCGGAAGTAGCAAGAGCAGTTGCGTTTCGCAAAGAACTGTAAAAAATTACTCCGAACTACTTAGCAATGAGATAGGTGCAATTGACGTCATCAGAGGGATATAAAGGAAACGGCAGAAGGCCATTTTGCTCCGTTGTAAATGGCACCTCATCGGAAGTTCCATATAGCTGCTGAACAAGACGAAAAAAGTGACCTGCACCGGCACATTGTACCTGCACATTATACATAGCACGGATTGTTTTTCAATGCACCGTTCCCTAAACCAAAGGAAGCTTCGATTACATGGACATACATCGACAATATGCTCTACCTGTTTTACAGCGAAGCTTTTAGACTCTCGGTGGTCGGTATTTTTCGTGTCCGCGTCCGATACCAAAAATGTAAACTGATCCCGGTGGCAGCGCAGGCCAGGAGCAGTGGCTCGAACGCCCGTAAGTCAGAGGCTTCAAGCACTGAGAAAAGTTAACATGCATTCCACGGAACGTGTCAATAAGGAACAAGCACAAAATAAGCATCCGAACGACATAATTGATGATAAGGCGCTATTTAAGACAATGCGAAGCACGTAGCGCTTTCCGCTTACGTTTCCCAGTAAAGATTAGTGATGCGCAACCTGCCACGGCGATGGAAGCTTGCGACGTGGGAGGTGACGTCCCCAGTACCATCACTCCCATTACTACCATTACTCTCAATTACCATTGCACTAAAGCAAAAAAGCCTTGCATACCCCACTCAGCAGTTGTAGTGATGGTTTTCAACAGCTTCGCTGCACCTCTCCTGCACCTCCTTTCGCGAAGGTTGCGAAAAGAGGCTGAAATCGAGTGTTCCTGTTCACAAAATGCGATTTCGCTTGAATTCTAACCAATCCTCGTACTGGACAGATTATTGCTTAAATGATTTTGCGTGACCAAAAAGGACACGGACATGAGAGAAGACGACACACTTATTAGATTAACAGCGAAGGTAGCGGACTAACGACAAAAAGCATTCCAGAACATAAAGCTTCATGAATTCGGCTGTAGGTTCTTTTGACAACCGGGAGAAAAGCCAGAAAACTTATAAGAAAAGTAAGGACGTGCAGATATGTTTTCAAGATGATGTCTCCTATTGGATACCCGATACGGGGGGTCGGACAAAAAGCGCTGGGAAACATTAGAGGAAACTATTACACAGGAGGAGAGCAGCCAATAACTGTCGACGCGAAGGGGCACGTAGAAAGTACCTGCATGTGACTTGATTTTCGTTTAGACCTATTGAGACCTTTTGCTCTTAGTTGGAAGTCGATATTGCGAAGCTTCCTCTGCGAACCCTCCAGGACAATCTGGACCATGACTGCTGACTATTGATGACTTGCCGAATAGCTTATGCTTAAAAAATAATAATTACATGCCTGAAGGCGGGACCTACCCTCGGTCTCTTAGCACAGCAGCCCGTTGCTCTGACAACTGGGCCGCAATCGCACGTTCACATCTATCGTGCTGATGCCAACTGGCTCTTTGAAGATGATTGCCACGTGTGTCACATTGCGTAACATGGACGAGCGCGAGCAAGTGCACGCGGAAATGAATAAGTAAATTTATGGAAAGTCAATAACTGCTTCACCAAAGCTTCGCTACTCATGGACTCTAAGATGTGCGCTGGATCTGAATACTTTTTAAAGCGGCGTGTGTACATTTCTTAACGTAATTTCTCCTTTCTGACGCAGGCACTTCCTTCCCGTTCGCCCTCCCCTCCCCCCCCCCCGATTTATGTTAATAAATTTGAAACTATACTGTATGCAAGAATTTAAAAGTGTTCCTTTTACTTGACGCAAAAGAAGCTTTTGGTGAAAACATTTAGCCAAAATGTAAGGGGCTACGTTAATTTAGTGCAAGCTCTCGGTTGAAGGTTGAAGGTTAACAGCGGCTTTGGCTGCATTTTTTTTTTAATTATTCACATGGTCCTCAGAAAGTTCCATCGGGCTTCTGCTTTGTGTCGGCTACGCTGTACTGTTGTTCAGATGCTAGAAATTCCCGTATCGAGAACAAGAAACTACTTCATGCTTTAAAGCCTGCGTTGACCAAACTAGCCGCTACGGTTCTCGAACACGCGAGACGGCACAGCACAGTCCCGTTCACATGACCTTGGCTTCCGCCAAGTCTTGCCTAATGATAGCTTCGCCCACCGAGAAAGTGGCTCATCAGCTGTCCCACGTGAACCGGAAAAACTTAAACCACGCGCGCTTAGAGAGGGTCATTTGCTGGCGTCCACCGCGGGGCCACCTACAGCACGTGCCACTAATGGGGCTTCGTTTGCGGTCCGCTATAACGGCTGCCATGATCGTTGCTCGGATACGTTCGCTGTAGATAGGCTGGCATTTTGCTAATGGTCGACCATCTCAGGCTGGGCTCACCGTTCTCGGAACAGCCGGTCGCTAAATGTAGAATGAAGGCAAACGGTACTTTTTTGCATGTTGTTCACACGTGGCTTGCATTTGTTCTGCCCTTTCTTTTATTATATGAAGGTTTACTTTGACACTGTTGCACGAATCGAATTATATCTTCTTTTTCTTTGCGGCTATCCTTGAGACTACTCGGTCATTGGGCCGTTGACAAGTTACTTTTACTGCATTAGGCACCGCAGTCAGTCTGTATCTCCAACATCAATTGAATTAAAACTTTCTTCCCTTCATAAAATTAGGGAAAGTATGGGCTAAAAAAATAGAGACACGCATTTCAAGAGCTTCAAGTCTCCGTTTATCTGACAGTCAGTATAACGTTGACACAATTTCAATGTTAGAGGGCACAAAATAAAGCACAAGAAATTTTATATATATATATATATATATATATATATATATATATATATATATATATATATATATATATATATATATATATATATATACAGTGCTAGTGTAGCATAGCTTTGTAATATCACATATTATAGAACAGGGCTATGCTGCCGCAATATTTATTGATATCTTACAACAACAAGAGATAACTACTTGATAGACATAGAGAAACGTAGTACACGATATGGTTATATGAAATAACAGCTTTACCCTTGCGTTGCAAAAAAAAAGAAAACAAAGGAAAGAGGAACCGGATCACATGGGTGCGTATGTTCACTAGGTTTAACTTCGTTGAAGTTCGTTTAGCAAAACTGACGCACTGTGTTTTTAAACTTGCTTCACCAAGATTAGCAGAAAAAATGCATCGTGCAAGTGACAGTACTGCATGAGTTGTACTTTCTTTAATTAGAGGGGGCTAAGTGTGAAATCATAGGTAAAATCCCTTAAAGCCATTGCTTTAATCAATTCGCTAAGTTAAAAGTACCCTTCCCTGTAGGAAGCGCGCTGCGCTCGTTCTTTGCGAGTTGGCACCAAAAACAACCAGTAAAAGACTATTAGCCATTTCAGTGTCCTCCAAAAAGTATACGACGCCATGTTTTAACGTGCTTTGAAGCGTCAGCCTGACCTCCCACCTACCTGAATTGTACCCAGACAGTACGCCTTCGTCAAAGTGTTTTCTCTCTCTCTCTCACTCCATCAAAGACGAAGACAAGGGTCATTGCAGTCCATGCAGTATGCTGCGATGTTGAGATGTTTGTCATTTTAGGGCATCCTTTATGACACATATGTCTGGCCCGCCGGAGAACTTCAAATTTCACTATAACCATCGTTTAGTGGACAGAGTTGGTTGCTTGCGGGGGCAAACAGTGATAACCACCACTGAGCGTTCCCATTGAAGACCAATCTTGAAGCGTCCAGTCGGTCTTATAAGGTCAGGATTGGTATAGGTCATGTGAAGGGGTGCATGGCATTCTAGCAGCTTAGCGCATTCACAGATTTGTGGCTGCTTTGGTGCTGTGCTGCTAGGTACGAGGTCACGGGATCAAATCCTGCTAATGGCGGCCACACTTAGATGGGGTCAAAATGAAAAAAAAAAGAAACACTCGCGTGCTTAGATTTAGGTGCACGTTAAAGAATTCCCCAGGTGGTCAAAATCAATCCGGAGTCCGCCCCTACGGCGTGCCTCATATCAGATCGTAGTTTTGGCACGCAACTCCCCCTCCCTTCTTTTATTTTTCTAATATGTGGTTGCGTAGCCTGCGCAACTTTTCTTTTTGCTTTTCGTATGTGCGCCGGTAGGCAACAAAATTATCCTGACACTGCATAGGAGTGGGTGTGAGCCAGCGAGGATGACCACTCACTAAATTATACAGCCCCCGAAAGTACCTGCGGCGAAATATATGTCCTGCCTGTCTTTTCAAACAATTCGTTAAGAGTCAACGTTATATATAATAATTTAGATGAAAAAGAAATTTACATGTGAGCATTGCGTCTCCTATTCGCATACAAGGCTAGGCTAGTTGGTTTGTAAACAGTGTAAAAAAAAGTAGCTCCGATGACAAAAGCTCGAGCGCATGTGTTGCGTTTCCCTTTCTCGTCTTGTCGTCAGCGCTGTTGGCCGCGAAATCGCAATGTCACCTCTTTACTGCGCGAATCTGAACCCAATGCGAATACAAGTACAGTCTTCCATACTTCGAGGAATAATGTTAATAAATCAGCTATAGCGGGCGAGACTGACTTCTCTTCGCCACCCACTTCTGTGCACCCGGAGGGCGCGTGTCATGTCGTGCTTTGTCAGCAGAAATTCTCGTGCTCCTCACGTCGCGTCGGCATCGTATAAGCAACAGGGCTCCGCAGCGACGCCTGCACTCCGACACCGGGTCTGCGAGCGACCGACCGACCACTCCGCTGTCGGAGATCGACGAGCCCAATCGGGTTTGCGCCGAGCGTCCGGAAAGCGGATCACGGCTTTATTTATGACCTCACTCTGCGACGTATATACATAGCCTTGTCGCTGTCGCTGTTTCTTTCGCCTTTCGGTCGCTTTGGCTTGCTTTTTTACTTTCGCCGTTTGCCGAGGGTGGCGGGTTTCTACGGCAGCCGCACTGGGCCGCTTACGACCGAATTGAATCCGGTGTCTCCTACTTTGTCTTGGTCAACCGTTTCGCCGCACATCGTATACGTACACTAGACGGTTATTTCCTTGTTCTCGTTCTTTTTTTCTTTTTTTGCGTATGGCTGCATCACTCTGGAATGTCCTTTCTGCAAAATCCACCAGCTTTCACGAGTTGCGTGCCTCCTTTCCGATTGCCGCGTCTCCCGTTCTGCACAAGAACTACCTCTCCATTTTCCGGTTTTGATGAACTGTCTGGCCCTTTGCTTTCTTTAGTAAGTAATGCTCGGATTCAGAAATATAACGTCGCTATTTTGCATCATAAAGTCCGAGTGTCCTAAAAGCGCCGATGTGTCCTGCTTTCGGCGTAAGCTTAACACCTTGCGAACGCTGAGGTGATTTATTACAGTATCGTAAAATGCGATTTCATGCAAATTTATTGCATAGTCATGTGGCCCGTGACCTTTAAGACATCACTGATATTATTTTTTTTCTGCACCTTAACTGACACATCGACGATCGAACTATATGAAAGTCTGCGGTGCCTCTTTATTTCATTACCTCCGCTATTATTTACAGTGCACAAGATTCATGATATGGCACTTCTTTTTAAAGTGCGTCAATAATTACTCGAACTCCATTAAAGCGCAAGACACGAAGCACAATACCTAATTTGCTTCATTGTGACGCCATTGCCTATAATTACCATCTAGTAGACCACGTCAGTCCGTGAAATCTAACCTAAATGTATGTAAAGTCGTGTGAGAATGAGTTGTTTAGTCCACAAGTCCCAGTGAATAAAATCATCAAGTCCATTACATTGTGAATGATTATGAACGAGCTTAAAGGGCTCTCAGTCAAAGTGTGCCTGAGCGAAAGACCCCCGTTAATTGCGCACGTTGCCACGTCGTCTCATTTGGATGAACTTGATGCAAAATATATTTTAAAACTAACAGCTGTTACATGTATTTTCTTTTATTGCAAAATAACCGTGTTGATGGCTATTACCGTCGATATTTTTAAATATTTGAAGAAGACTTGCCATGCGCGCATTACCTACGTTCTACAAAAGCGTATAATACTTTTACAAGGTTACATAGGTTAATAACAATATCACTAAATAGTGCTGATAAATTCATTAAAGGCGCATTGCAAACATAGATAATACAATTTAGGGGTACGACAATACTATACACCTATCTTACTAATTGGCGATCTAAGAGGCAAAGGAAGATGCTGATAAAGCACTCCACACAATTCTCGCCCAGCAACATCAAACCCAACAGTTGTCGGCAAATTACTCTTTGCTTTTTATGCGCAGTGTAAGGTGTTGCAGTCGTCGTCGTCATCGTCGTCGTCGTCATCATCATCATCATCATCATCATCATCATCATCATCATCATCCTATGTTTATGTCCGCTGGAGTACGAATGCCACCCCCAGCGATCTCCAATTGCCCTTGCCTTGCACTAGCTATTCCCAACTTGCGTCCGAATATTTCGCAATTTCATCACTCCACCTAATTTCCTGCCTTCCTCGACTGCGCCTCCTTTCAGTTGGCACTGATTCTGTAACTCTAAGGATCCACCAAATATCTGCCCTATGCATTAGATGGCCTGCCCATCTCCATTTTTTTCTACTGGTGTCAACTAGAATATTGGTTACCCCGTATGCTCTATGATCAACCACTCTCACCCTGGCTTCTAGCATTACGCTTAACATTTTTCGTTCCATCGCTCTTTGCGTGATCTTTAACTTGTTCTCGAGCTTTTTGCTAACCTCCAAGTGTTTACTCCACATGTTAGCACCGGTAGAATGCAATGAATGTAGACTTTTCTTTCCAACGACCGTGGTAATCTCGCAGTCAGGATTTTGTAATGCCTGCCGTAAGCCAGTCCTATCCATTTTTATTCTTCTTCCTTCTCATGGTCAGGGTCCCCTATGAGTAATTTACCTAGATAAGCGTACTGCCGTGTACCCTCTAGATGCGTTGAAATATCCTGTAGTCAAATGCTAACGTCTGCATGAACGAAGTAAACTAGGGTATTAATGGAGCACCGGTCATGCACCAAGTGCTCGAAACGTCTGCACGTAATACAGGTCAGTAACTAACCATTACCTAACCATGCACGCTTTTCTTGGTCTATCCTTTCCGTACAGTTGCAGGCACCTCTATTTGACCTTCTAGATTCTAGACTAATTCAAATAGTAGCAGACTAATAACAGTCTGCAATCTGCGACAAATCTACACAGTGTATGAACCGTGAAAGAGGCGTGTTATTTATTTTTTTTCCTGTCAGCTGTAGCTTTATACCAAAGCTTGGTGTCATGCAATAAAAATATACAAAGCATACAGGCCGCTATGCTGCCGCCAGTTAAGTCAGGAATGTCTGGAACGGAACGGACGATGCTATTAAGGACTTAATTACGCCCTAAATGGTTTAGCACTCGCGTGCGCTTTTCTTTCCTTCTCTTCCGGCTTTCTGCTCGGCTGTCCCGCTGTTCAAAACTTCTCCTAATGCGCCTTTTCTTTCTGTTACGCGTAGCAGCACCTTGTGTCTGCTCCCACTATGTTTCTAGTTTATTAGCAATTATAGTCTGCCTAGCACGTCCGCACGGGTTCTTTCTTTATAGCTTCACCTTTGCTGAGTTCTTTCTTTTTTTTTATCTGAGTCACTCTCTTCTCCTTCCTTGTATAGTTATATTCTTCCATATTTTCTCTCGCTTTACGGCAAGTTTTGTCGTCCGCGTTTCACTTTCATGCTTTTTACTCATCAAGGCAACGACTTTAATTAAGCGCGAGTCTCTAATTTGTGGCCTAAGTGCATTCACTGCAGCCAGAATTATGTTTCTCCGCCGACACGTGCCGTTCCGCTTTCAAGAGTTAATGCGTCCCACGCGTAGAAGGCTCTAATAACTTCCACCTCCATTCTTCTCATTAATCGTTTTCGCACTACGATTTCTTCCCACCCTGTCTCTGCTTGCTATTTTTTTTTTTGTCTCACGTGTCCGCGTTTTTGTACGTGTAGACACTGCTAGCGAGTCTTCGTTGTCGCAGTCGGGACAGAAACACCATGAAGGCAGGAGGAACCCAGACATCCACGAGCAATTTCGCTCACATCTTTCTTGTTTTTAGTAAATTCAATTTCACGCGTCCATTGCGTCGGCTTCCGGTTCGCGCTCATAGACTGTCATAGCGGAAAATCCCATTCGGGAGTCGTGGTGGCCACGGTCCAGCTTCCCTTACATTAGAAACAATAAATTTCACTTCCCCTATTCCTATCTCATCGTCGCTTTTCTTCACGCATCAATGGCAAGCTTAGCCACAATATCCGCACGTATAATTCCTGATTCGAGTCTGAATGAAAACACGCATGTCACAATGTATTTATTACATTTGACTCCTTAACTGGCAGCTCAACGATATTGTCGACCTAACAAGAATGTCCGGATAAACTAGAAAAGCCCATATATTAGTCTGTCTTTAAAATTACGTTAATAATATACCTTCTCCATAGTGGTATTCCCAAAAATATCGATCGTGAGCGGCAGGAGACGGTTTGGTGGTGAAGGCAGCAGGCTCCGTCATTGCATTCTTTTTATATATCCTCCTTGTTCTTAACACAAGCTGTGGTCATATTCTTGCCACTGTGAAAACTGTATTATTTGTTCAGGCAAGGTCTTCTTTTTCATCTCCATAGAGGTCAATGTCCGGAACACACATTGACCTTGTCAAAGCATGTACCAAACACCAGTCTTGGACCATATACATTTAGCTTTAGAGACAGCTCCCCCACAGAGAAGCTGCTGAGACCGTACGGCGGCAGCGTCTAGCAGGCGTGCAAGACGGGGTGTCTTTCAAACGCAAAATGTGCACAGTTAATCACCTTCGAGTGCAAGTAAACATCCAAGCACGAAGAGGACCGATACGGAGAAGTCTAATGCCGCGGGCGACTGGCCTGCGCTTCCACGCATACAGCCTGCCAAGGAGCCTGATGTCTACTTCAGCGCATACTTCGGTTGATGAAGTACCAATGGTCGACCGAGAGATCACACCTATGCTGAGGTATTCCGGCATAGGTACTCCGGCATAGGCATTCCTCATCATTAGCTGAGGTTTCCGGCACACTCGACTAGGCATTCCATTTGGGCTTCCCCTAACTGAGACAACTGTTCTCTGCCGACTGTGGTTTGGAGTGTTTTTTCACGAACACATTTGCTTGTCGCATCGGAATGACTGACAGTGCTGCCTGTGACAACTGCGGCAGCGAGGAAACAGTTGAATCTGTCATTGTACTTGCTACAGCTCCCAGAGATGGTCGCTCGTGACGGAGTTGGCACGCCTCGATGACCGGCCGCTTTCTGAGCAGACGATCTTAGAGTGCCGGCTGATGCGATCTTCACACAAGGCGGTGAAGGCACTACTGAAGTTCCGCCGGTCAAGCTACCTGTTTGAACGACTGTGGAACTCCTGGGTTCCTTCGTGTGTGGGTGTGTATGCGTTTGTGTGTTTGTCTGTTTCTTTTTTCATTTTTTTTCTGTAATCTGCCACTCTTTCTATGCATGTGCATTTTTCTTTGTCTCTCTGTTTCCCAATACCCCTTCCCCAGTGCAGGGTAGCAAACTGGATATCTATCTTCTGGTTAACCTCGCTGGCTTTTTATCTCATTTATCTCTCTCTCTCTTTCTCTTGACCTACAGTATCTTGCTTATTTTTTGGAGAAACATTTTCATATTTCATTTGGTATGTATGGGTGCAGTATCAAGAAGAAATAAGGCAAGAAATTTTGGAGGCCAAGTCTTTCGGGGCTTGCCAGTTAAAGGGTTAAAGGGTTCCATCTTTTGCATGAAATCTGGTTAGTTAAAAGCTGGGCTCCCGATTCAGCCGAAAACAACAGTTTATATACATGGTGTTTTTATAAGACTGCGCAAATTTCAAAAATAAAAGTATGAGTGTTGCGAACGTGGCGTTCATGCAGAGGAGTTCCTATAGGGTAGGCAGATATACTTTGAGTTTAATAACGCGAGTTTCATATGTACAAATAACAAGAACATCTTTTTATTGGTGACTCTGCGGCAGTTCCTAATATTGCAAGTCTAAAGGCAGTAATATTTTAACGCACTCACATTTTTGGAAATCTTGAAAATCGCACCAAATTTGATAAATTCAATGCCAAATTTCAACGCTCAATCCATGCAATATTGAAACCGAGCACGCCCCTCTGCTAAATCAGTCAAAACGCCCCATGACGAAGTGTGTGACAAACTTTGAATGATGGCACTTTGCGGTAAATTATGATACGGCATGTCGTCGGAGATGCTTACCGAGCAAATCAGTAGCAGCCGTAACCGGCCGGGAAGTTCGGTGTCAAACTTCGCCGCGTTTCTTGTCACGGAGCGTTTCCGGCTGATAGCGTAGTGGGCAGGCAGTTTCTGCGCTTCCGGCGCGCACAAATGTTTCGATATTGCCTAGATTAACCGTTGAAGTACGATGACTAAGATGTATGGTTAGGTGCGATGTTCAAGATTCTAAAAAAAAAATGTCTGTCAGCATTAAAACATTACTGCATCTAGTTTAGCCGTATAAACAACGGCCCTTAGTTTCCAATAAAAAGGGTAGCTAACGAGTTAACCAAGAACATTTTGTCGCTTAGTTTTCCGAAACTCGCATTATTAAAGGAGTACGGGCACCTGCCGCAGGAACTCCTCTGCGATAATGCCACGTTTATCTCCATAGTCTTAAACACAGAAAAAAACATTCTCCGTATCTGCAAGGGGTAAGCATAAAAAGGCGAACTAGAGTAGACACGAAGAGTAGAGTATTTTCAAATTGAAGAAGACGCTAATGAGTCTTATTCTGGCCCTAGGTAGTCTGTGGGAACCGTGGGAACTGTGGGAACTGCGAATTTTCAGTTGAATCTATGCCGAGAAAGCTCGAAACCTGGACCCGTATTCACAAGAAGCTCTTTTGCTAGAATTATCCGGGAGTGAAAATTTCAGCCAATCGTGATGTTGGGCATATTATTGGCAAATGCGGCCAGCCAATGTCAACGAGTACTTACGAACGAAAAGATTTGTGAATTCGGTCTTCTTTCCTGGTGGCTTCTCTCGCTCACTAATATTCGGGGGCGGAATTCACTAAGCCGTTCTGAGCTTGTTCTCAAGCTTCTTTGTTGACCTCCAAGTTTCTGCCCCATATATCAGTACTGGTCGATTGCAATGGTTGTACGTTTTACGCGTGAGCGTATATGCCCCTACTTTAAAATTGGCGATGTGTTTGTACGAAGCTCGGCGTTAAACGTTGGTAAAGCGCCAAGAATGAGGTGAGCGGCGCAGCTATCAGGGCTCATGTTGTATGACCTAGATAAGAATAGGCGAGTGGCGCTGCGGATGACGTCATCAGCCCTGCTGACGCTGTGCCAACTCGCACGAGTAGCGTGGCGGGGAGCGGATGGCTTCAGCGCCCGACATAGCTCGGCGCTCGGAGAGACAAGTAACCAAATAAGATAAACAATTACATAAACAATAAGAGAATAATTTGATAAACAATGATGGCAGAAATGAGAGACTACGCTCAGACAAAATATCTGTTGACATCGTGGAACGAGTGTCGTTTTTTTTTTTTCAATGACAGCGGTGAGCTCCTTGGCATGATTTGGTGATGCCGGCCGTATGCGCTCCTATCGTTCCTTATTTTAGAAACTTCATTCTCATGATCAGGGTCCCATGTGAGTATTTTACCTAGCTAAACGTACTGCTGCGCAGATTCTAGAGTCTCTCTGCCGATCACAGATTCTTGTTCGCTTGACAGGCTATTCAACATTACCTTTGTCTTCTGCGTCATAACTTTCAACCTTCTCTTGCACTTTCCCAGTTAAGGTCTTCAATCAATTGTTGGACTGTGTCCCCAGCGTAGAATGTGTGAGTAAAACATGCGATAAGTAAAACATGTGAAGCCGGAAACATCACTCAGGCACAGTGGAAGCGAGTCCGAGGAGCTGGGGATACGCGCGCTGTGTGGCTGATCGGAAATATGGCAGTTCCACATAAAATAGACAATTTTTGTGTTGTCTGCCAAATACTGCTCCTACCAAGGCCTTGGTATGAAGTTCATTCAGTCCTTCAGTACAATAGATACGATATGAACATTCAACGCTAAATACACAAAAATGTCGTAGCTTCGTCCAAACGCCCTTAATTAAGTTATCGAACTGTGGGCCGCCGGGAGAGCACGTAAGGCACCCATAATTCTAGCGACGCTAACGCTGGTATTGTTGATACGTCATTTTAGTAACCCGCTCAGCTTCTTGCACGCTTCACATTGTTCACTTCGAGATATAAGGCCACAGTATCCGGCTTTTTCGTGCCCTCATATTGACTTGTCTATGTTGTTAGCGTGCGCGTGTGTGCGTGTTTGTGTGTGTCTGTGTGTGTGTGCGTGTGTGTTTGTGTGTCCCGTCAAATAGCTTTACTAGTAGTTTGTTGGTCACGAAATTAGTTTTTTAAGGAACTGGCTCTCTATGTAATGACATTCTTTGCAATAACATGTCATGAAACCGCTAGCCCATTCCAAAATGACCGAACTACTCGAATGCAATGTTGTTACTGGGGACAAAATGAGCACCGGGTGTGTTCAGGCAATTTTAAAATAGGAACTTTCTCTAACCTTTCGAAACTACGTGATGTTTCAATTTATCATTGTGCGAAAAAGAGCTTCATTTGAATCATTTTTCATTTCTTGCAGTCACTCTTTGAAGCATAAAGGTCCATCAAATATGAGCTTAGTTCGAAGCAGACATCTTTACTTTCTTTTAGTCTCAAACAAACAAATTAATATTTCATTCATCGCTGCACAAAATTTACTAACATGTTATATTTTTCTTACTTTCAAAGCGTAACCCTGCATACTGAATACATGCCGTGGTTAAACAAAAAAGAAAGTTGCTTATCAAGTCTCAGGCGATGTACTCAGACGCAAAGAAAATCTAATTGTAAAGAAGCCACCATGGAGCGCTTTCCATTTTTCTTGCAATAAAAGACTGATAACTTCTGACAATGACCTTGTTCTGTGACCGGAAATTACAGACAGATGAGAAACGGATGCACCGGAGGGAGGCAGGTTGAGTAATTGCAAAAGTAGCCAACATTCTACTCTTTTTTTTTTTTGTCACTTGCCGGCAGGCACACTGAGTATTTTGTGCAGGATATAGAGTTTGGCAAACAAGGAATGTTTACCGAAAACGAACGTGCCTGGAATTAGAAGCGTTCGCGTACAGCGCATGAAGGAAAGAGAGAAAGAGGAGGAGAGTCGAAGGCTCTTCACACCCATAGGATGCGAGCCGAGTGTTGAAGAGAGGGAACGAAAAGGTAATAATGAAGGTATACAAACGTGTCGTCACTGCTAGAGATAAATATACACTTTGTTTCTTCTTTTTCCGATTCTTTGTGCCTGAAGTGTCCGCTTAGTTTCATTCTTACCGCTTACGCCACTACGTATGGACGTTACTTCTTGTTTTTCCTGTCATCCTTCTTCTGCAGCGATGAACGGGTGGAGCTAGGCGAAAATGAAATTTATCACGAGAACTCCACTGCCAAATGGCACAGCGTCGAGGAATAGAAATATAGATACTGCAAGAAAGTCTTAAAAAGCGCGAAGAAAAAAAAAGACCCTTATGGGGCACGTTCATCTCAGACGGCTTTCTTTACTCTGTTCAGCTGTCGCCCCAAGGCAGCGCGCATTAGTACGTTGATGGATATTCGTTCGATCGCGAAGTGCCAGCGCCTTCTATTTCTTCAGCGCAGTACAAAAAGAAAAGAAGAGGTAGATGAAGTAGAACCTTTATGAAAGCGCATATAGCAAAACGTATGAGTCGCTCGCTGACTGAAGGAAAGGGTGGGAAGGGTGGAGGGGGGGAGCAAAGGTGAGCTTCTTCTCGGCTAAGGGTTGTGACAGTAATGCGACTGTTTGTCGTGGAGCTCAGCGCATAGCCTATAACTTGTTTACTCGTGTTTTCTGGCAAAGCACTGGCATCAACATGTGACTGTGCGAAGTGGCGACCATATTTTTTGTCATAATACTTTTACTGAATGTGTTTTCTTTGTGCGTGTTAGAATTTTGGGACTGTACTTAGAAAAAAAAATATTCCTACGCTAGAACGGATCGTCACTGCAGCAGTCAGGCAACCGTGACATATTATTAGTGAAGATGGCCGCCCAGAAGCTAACAGAATTTACAAACCGAATGCTTTGTGAATTAGGCCCTTAATCCTTTGGTTGCAATATAGTTTTATTTTTGTTGTATCGGATGTCTCGAGAATTATATTGCTAACTAAAGTGTTCATTGGTACCACACTAATAACAAATGGAAAATCTTCGAAGCAATGACCGCAAGGAAGCCAACATGCATGATTTGCTGCTTATATCTGGGACTGACTTCAGATTACAAAGCTCTCTTTAACAGATCATTTATTTCGAGCTCTTTTGTTTCATGCGTACGTGCTCGAAATACACCTGCGGTAGCTACTCAGCGAACTGTTTCTATACTTGATATATTTTCCGTGATTTTCAGAAAGGCAAGCAAGAAAAAGGAAGTGAAACGGCTGAGACGATCGGCGCACAATAGTACTTTGTGGAGCTAAATAACTTGAAAGCGCAACCACAGATAGTGTTCGTCTCAACTTTAATTTCTGCCGCAATCATCTATTCACTGCAGTTCTCCAGTGAAATGTACCGCAAAGAACCGAACAGAAAGCCGCTTCATTGACACGTGGGCGAAAGTGTTAGGCCATGACATGCAAGCGTGCAAGTGCTGCTAATACTGCTGACGATATCGGATAAACGGAAGGATGCGTTATCTGCAAATCAGATGACAAGTTGAAAAAGCTTTATTGTTCGTAAGTGGTTTTTTGCCTTTGGCCGACCGCATTCGATATTACTATGGCCAATATCACGATCCACTGAAATCGACGCTTACAAACAGTTCTAACATGTAAGAACGTCTTTGTGACGGCAGGCCTAGTGGTGCGCATGCCGAAAACGTTACAACCCGGCGCCATCTTTAGATGTGAGCATGCACCACCTAGAAAGGTCCGCGCGATGTCGGCATTCTGCTGTTTTCTATTATTTGAAGGGTAGCGCTCAGAGCTGTTCTAAATAGAGTGTTTTAGCTTTGCGTTATACGTGATACGTTACCGCGGTAAATGCAGGAGCCAACGTTTCGACAAGTGGACTTGTCTTCTTCAAGGCCACAAGTCCACTTGTCGAAACGTTGGCTCCTGCATTCACATTGTTCACGTTTTGCTCATCGTCTTTAATTTCCATCTCCCGCATTCCCCGTCGTTACCAAACCACGGTATGTGATACGTTCGACAGTCTGGGCATGCGTCACCTCTTCTTAAAATTGAATTAAGTTATGAGGTTGTACGTGCCAAGAGAGAGAGAGGGGAGGAGAGATATGAAATGATGGCAGGGACGTTAACAAGTCAGGAGTTTGGTTGGGTACCCGACTCAGGTGGAAGGAAGAAGGGGAATAGAAAGGGAAATGAGGGATCAAGACCAACGATATGGTTATGAGGCACGCCGTATTGTAGAGGACTCCGGAATTATTTTGACCCCCTGGCTTTCTCAGCGTGTATCTAAGTATAAGCACATGAACGTTTTCGTCTTTCACCCCTGGGATCCATGGATCCCGTACGCGGCGGGAAACGAGTCCACGACCTCGAGGTCTACATGCAAGCCGCCTCTCCTAGAGAACGTGGTAGACATGCCGAGAGACCAACGTTTTAGTACAGCCTCATCCCGTACCGTGCCCGAGTGTAGAATAAAAACAATGATGCAATGGAGTATTAGGCTTTTGAAGCGTTCCACATCGTCAAGACTTTGCGAGTGCTAAAGATGCGATGCTATCAGCTAGGTGAAAACACTTTCCTGGCTCGCTGCCGTCTCTCTAGGCCTATAGCGGTGTCGGAAACAAAATAAGCTTATGTAAATAATGACGATAAGATATCGCTAATAATTCATCCTCAGTGGTAAATTGTACCAGGCGATGGCTGTGTTTACCTTTTATTTGTTACTTCTGCAACAAAAAGCAAGTAGCAAGGGTCATTTCGGAGATGCTTTGTCACATTGAAGCGCCTTCGGGATCGGCCCACTTTGCCCATTGCATTAGTCATGAATGATTTGAGACACACGCGACGCTGCACCACCTTCGGAATCGGCCAGGAGTGCAACTAAACAGGTCACAATGTTCCTCTGTCAAAGTGAAAAAAAGTTAACAGTCACTTTAGCATACGCTAAAGAGGATCAAGCCGAAAGCCTGTGTGTTCACGGGACATCTATTACATTACTTGACGTTTCATTCGAATGTGTTGTTACTTCATATTACTTGTTTTCTCTCACCAAAGGGCGTGGCTTCGACTCTCTCCAAAGGTCGGGGGTTGGCCTCCCAACAGAGGTCCTATGTTTGAGTGCCTCACTTATCTCTATACTAAATAACTTCTCCTTAATGAACACCGAAGGTAGTGAGTTCGACTCTAGACATTCACGATGTCAATAGGAATCCAACCTGGAGATATGGCCGATTTGACCATATCTCCAAGCGAGTTCAACTCTCCAAAAAATTCGTGGGTTCAAATGAATTACCTATATTTTAATTAAATGTGCCTTAATTAATATTGTCCTTATTAACACCACAGGCCATGCTGAAGCATTGATCGCCTAATTCGCCCTAATTAACGCCAAAAGTCGTAAGTTCGACACACACCGAAGGTCGTTAGTCTTAACTAATGACTTAATTAAAATCACAGGCATCACCAGACATCGAATTTTTTTCGACCCATATCGAGCCATCTAGACCAAAGTTCAAGGAAAACTCGTCAGGCGAGGCCGTCCCATTTTTAAATAATCTGACACCCGCCCTAGAGCAGGCGAGTGCCAATTTATTTGTCCATGAGCCATCTAAGGCTGTCGTCTTAATAAATCATTCATGAAGGCATCACCGCCATCGTCCCCTTGCTACTCCCGTCATACGCATGGTCGCGTGTCACGCAATTCTCGCGTTACACAAAAAATGTAGGTTCCTCTCGTAACGCAGTCCGTAAAACCCAACACAATGCTAAATATCGAGCTATATCTATCGAGTACTTCCCAGAACATAGCTTCTTAGAGCTCGTGGTATACCGAGTCTGTGTTTTTCTGTCCTTATTTACTTTTTCACTTCTTAAACTATAGCGCAAGCACCGCATTTGCACGTGCACATTTCTTTCTCTAAAAGCAAATGCTGCACGCAAAAGATCTGATGTACGGTCATCACATTTCCCTGATAGAAGCCTGAAATCTCTTCGACAATCTCACTTATTCTTCTTTCATGTAGAACATTTATTTAAACCCACACGTTCGTCAGCGGTAACGCACCTCACTAGACGCGCAAGAGCGTATTATCGTTGATTTTGAGGCACCTTGCCTCTGGGTGTTTCCTTGTTTGCGGAGTCAACAGCCGAGAAATCCCTTAGGGGCAAAATGCTTATGCAAAGCGTCTCTCCAACAGTTTTCCACAGAGAGCCAAGGTCATGGCGTATTTGCTGCTCAGTGAGCTTCATGGTAAACAATGCAACGGGGAGAGAACACATCGTGGAGTCAGCTCATTTCCTTTCTTTCTTCTTACGAACAACGCGCCAGGGAATCAGTTGACGCATATTTGCAGTAATTACGAAAGAAAAAAAAAGAACTTAGAAACATAATATGCAGAGGAAACATAAACAGTTGGAGCTGGTACATAGAGGGAGAGAGGGAGAGGGAGAGGGAAGAAGGAAAGGCAGGGAGGTTAACCAGATTGACTCCAGTTTGCTACCCTACACGTGGGGAAGGGAATGGGAGTGAAAGAGAGAGCGAGAAAAAACGTGAGTCTATAGGCGCCGTGCACGCCGACGGACGCGTCACTGGTGGCGGCCTTGCGCAAAACACGCGGGAGAGGAGCCTGGCGCACGCCGTAGTTTGCTGTGTCGTTGATCGTGCTTCTCTGTCTTATTCACATTTTCAGAACAAGATAGGCACCACTATTCGCATGTGTGGGGTGACCAAAGCTTCAGGGAATGTTGAAGGAGCATTGTTGCAGGGTGGGGGGCTTAAATGCCGGGGAAAACGTGCCGCGGATACGGTTCTAATCATTCCCGGCAAAGCCTCATCAGCGGGAGCAACAGTAGCAAAAATGGACCGTCGCTTATAAGGGAAATTTCTTGTTCTCATCCTTTCCTTTGTCTCGTCGGTGTTTTTTTCCCCTCGATCATAGTTAGACGCGTGTGCAACGAAGTTCGTCTGCAGTGCAGCATGATGTTTAAAAGCATTTCGCTAAAGTTCGGAATGCTGTTTGCCGTTTATATTGTTTTCCGCTTCTTTACCGCGTTGCGCTAGCTAGGCAGCACGACTGCACGAGCACATTGCGTTGTTTGTTAAAGCTACTGAAGTTTGCAAGAACTGAAATTGTTTGTTTCATGTGGCGCGGTAAATCCTCGCACCAGCTGTCGCGCACTTCATGTTTATACATCTATTTTATGCGTGGCTTTGCACATGTTTAACTGTTGCTAGTTGCTCCATGCATAACTCTTGTCGATTCTTATGAGCTGCGAAGTTTTCACCCTGCCTCGCTTGTAAAGGGTATAAATCGCGCTGTGTCTTATCGGAATGATACCAAGGAAGTGCTTCTTTAACAGCTTTATTCTTTTCGCCCGAGGGCATCTTAGATATTGTCTGCGTTTTTGGAAATGTGTTTAGAAAATAGGAAGTTCAGGGCGAGAATTGCTAATAGCTGCTGCATATGGTATTTTTGTTCCATTTCTCGCTGAAAAGTTCGCGTCCCGTTTGGGAAGTCATCACACCTCGATGCTGCCTGAGCAAACTTAACACGACGAGTTTTTTGTTTGTTTCACAACGTAGTCCCTTCTTCTTGCATGTGAGTTTTGTACTCAACTGAATTCTCTCCTATACTTACGCTGCAGACGACTAAACCGGGCCTTGCCGCCAGCGCTCATCTACTTTGACTGGCGCTGCTCTGCCTTTAAGTATATCATAGTGGCACCTCTCTCTAGTAATATAAAAAGTACTGCAAAGTTAGTCCATCTTTATCTTTGTACGTTTCCGAGCAGCTTTCTTGGGGAATTTAAAATTGCACAAACTGCAGCGGGAACGGTAGTTCATCGGCGTAGGCAGCAGAATTGCATCGGCGGTACAGCACAAACACGCGCTTTTATTAACCCGTGTGTTTGGTGACTTCGTTGGCTATATATATAGTGTACGCGTTTCCATCAATAAATTGGCAGTTACTCGTCTTGAGGCGACTTCGACTGCACCTATTTCGCGATGTCACATGTATCCATCGGCAGAAAAATCACAACGGTATATGCAGAGATTGCACCGTGCGGATTTGTTTGATATAAGTCTACACTAACGACGGGTGCTTTTTATTCAGGTACAGAAGCAGCATTGCGGCAAGGGTAGAATAAAAGAAACCACTGAGAGATCGCGTCACTCAACAAAATTTATCGGCTAGCGAACATGAGCTCCCCGTCATCTAAATGGGGTTCGTGGCGTTTGTCTGCGGGACACACCTTGCACGTATGTGGACCATGTTGTACCAAACACCGGTAACATCGTGTTCATACCCGCTCGCACAGAGGTCAGCACCTTTCCTGCGGCTGTCACAGCAGAAGCAGCAGCCTGGCACCCGAACAAAGGAGAAATCGCAGCCGCGAACTTCAGCCATCCTTGCTGCAAAGGGTTGTCGTCTGCTACTGCTCCCGCGTGTACTGTTGGAAGCGTCCGCTAAATGGCTTTCAGTGGCGCCTCTATAGGCGGTGCACGAGGCGTATACCGCACTTTCACATGCACTAAGTTAGGTGCAGGATGTATATAGTCGGGCACTCAAATATGTTGCCTTCAGGTAGTGAAGAAGCCCTCAAACTGCTTTCTGGGCTAATGAACTGTGAGGCCAGGCTCCTAAGATCTTTGCTTCTGTAACCCGAAGCGGAGGTGCTGAGCCTGGGATTACTGGTTCAAGATTGACTGTGTGTCGTGGTGTTATATATTCAAGAATTGGCCTCCAGACCTATAGGCTGATTCCCATCGCCTACATCAGGGAATCCAGGACAGAGTCCATGGTGTAGGAGAGGAGTGCATTAAAATGGGGTCAAGGACCCATGGCTGGAGGCCATCGAAGTCAGCAGGTGAGATCAGCCCACTGGATGCCATCTTGAAGAAGGATGCGTCTTCGCATCTCTTTGGTGGGAGTGCATTTCATAAAGAGATGTGCGATTTCATTCGCTCAGAGGACCCTTGTGCCCGAAGATCTACTGGAATCGATTTTCAAGAATAGCGTAGCGAGTTCTAGATCGAAGTATTTTGAGTACATTAGTAACTAGTGGTCTGGAACGATGACTTCGTGCTGTCAGATGAAGAGGAATTTGGAAATAAGACAGCAAGCAAGCAAGCAAGCAAGCAAGCAAACAAACAAACAAGAAAGAAAGAAGGAAGGAAGGAAGGAAGGAAGGAAGGAAGGAAGGAAGGAAGGAAGGAAGGAAGGAAGGAAGGAAGGAAGGAAGGAAGGAAGGAAGGAAGGGAGGAAGGAAGGAAGGAAGGAAGGAAGGAAGGAAGGAAGGAAGGAAGGAAGGAAGGAAGGAAGGAAGGAAGGAAGGAAGGAAAGAAACATAGACGAGCACCGAAGAGACAAAGCATGGTATGTTGACGTATTTCCTTATGGTGAATAAGTGCTTCAAGCATGGTTACAGAAGGGCATACTTTGAGGACTCACACAGATAATTTTGTTAACATAAAAGACAACATTCCCTTTTTTAGCTTGGTTACGTATGTAGTTGGATAAAAAGCTAGATTTGCGTATTGAAAGAGCATACCTAACTTGCCAGCTGCGTATACTCGGAACAAATCATAGACGCGGAAAAAAATATGAGTTAACCCCATTTATTTAAGTTTCATGTGAATTATAGAGGAAAAGGAATGTGTTCCTTAGTGGTAAATGGAATGGGCTACCTTGGTTACGGAAATAAAAGTTAATTAGAAATAATTACAACATGTTCGGCCGCTAGCGGCAATTGTGTCATTAGTTACCGTTGCCTATTTGTGAAACAGCGACGTCGAATTTCAGCTCGTGCTTATGAATGAAGGGAGTTTTTGTAAAGGTATATGGGACGTTAAAATCACTGAAACACTAATGTGTTCAGTAGGTAGTGTGTATGTTGTTCTAAGCATTTCTCGACATTCGTTTGCTGCGTTATTGCGCAGATGAGGGTTCTATTCGTACGGAAGGCTCGATGTAAAGGAAGGTATCTCTTATGCACAGGAAAACCTTCTATTGTAACGTAAGAAGATGTCAAATTCTTTATACATACATTGTCTTCAAGACAATTCCTAATACGTAAGCGTCGGCCCATCTAAAACTTATTCCCTTTTCTGTTTTTTTGTACGTGAAATAACTGCCAAGCACACGTAAGAACGGCATCAACCTCATTCGGCAAACGTTCCTGATTCGCGGCTTGGGCGATGCGCGGGGTAGCCAGGTCGATGCTCGGTCGTGAGAATGCCGTTCAGTCCACTTCTAGATATGACAATCTGTGGCTACAGCATCTTGTCGACTGGCTTGGACGACACGGCTATGAGCCCTCAATAACTAAGAAAGCGCGAACGAACGCGTCCCGCTCCTTATAGCGTAGGCCGCAGTTCCATCGATCGTGGTGCGACGCATCGGCAAACTGCTTAAGCCTTACAAGGTTTGTCGGTAATTATTCCGCGTGTGCGGATCTAACGCTTCAGAGCATGATTATAACAACTTAATGTTCGCCCCTATGCGCACTTATTTCCCCCTGCGATACTCGCCACGTGAGCGTCACAGCGGACGTAGCCACATGCGCAAGGAAACGTGGCGACATCAAAAGATGTTGATTTAAAGCAGAATGCGCCCGGTTAATTTTACTCGCGTAGAGTTATTCCTTCTGGTCTGTTGCTCAAAACCTCTTTAACATGCTTAGCGTGCGTCCTAACCCTAACGAACGCCAGCAGTTCTCCTTCATGCGTTTCAATGCACCGTTCTTAATATCGCGGTATACAGCTGGACTGCACGTTAGAACTCGCAGTGATTGCATCCGTTATAGACAGACTAGGGCTAGGAAACTTCGGCAGAAGCCGTGAGAATAGGTATACGCACCCGGTGCCAAGAATACCTGGCCAGTGTCGTAGACAGACGTACACTTAGAACAATAGCGGTGAAAAGGAAGTGGAATGATAACACACTTGTGGTGGCATTTAGCATTTTTAATGCCAAGGAGAAAGTGGAGACATTACACGTATGCGAAGAGTAAACGACAATTGCAGTGTTCAAGTTCGCACCTTCATCCAGCTGCAGACCCAGCAACATCTTCATTACGAACACACTTAACTACTCGCATACACAACGCCTCACCTGCTATGCTATAGGTTCGCAGTTATCCGGGTGCCGTCTTTGAATGATAGACGGCCATCGCTGCAACGCGATAAGACTGCTTAGCAAAGTTACCTTTCATTCTGTTTGCTAATTAATGCTATAGTGCTGGAACTAAATAAATAGCGGTGCATTTGTGGTTCTCCAGTGTTGCACATTGGCAGGTTACGTTTTCTTACTCATTGTTATGCCTTTCTTTGTGCGTAGACCCCTTTTCCCATTACCTCGTCCCCACACCCTCCCCCCTCTTCTGGTCGGAGTAGCAAACCGCGCCGTTTTCGGGTAACATCCTTGCCTTTCCTCTACATTTATTTGCACTCTTTTTTGAACCTTGGGAATGCCGGTAATCTCGCCATTTACGTGCCGCCCAGTACTTTATTACGCTCTGACGCCTATCGCACGGAACTTCATTGCAAACTTGAGAACATAAGTGCTATCAGTTACGTTATTCATATTTCCTTGTTGTTGTTTTTATTTTGTTTGTTTGTGTGCAGTTTTAATAAGCTGTTTTTACATTTTGAATGTATGTTGACCAGGAAGCCATACTAAGCCAGGCTTCCTTGCTGGAGTTGCTGACATCCTTGAATGAACATAGAACGTCTGTGCATCTTCCGAGGAGAAAGCAAAGGTGCTGCGTCGGGGCCGTGGACATTAATTAATTTTTGATATATCCAGGCGTCGGACCTTAAAGGCGACGCGAGAACGAATGGGCAAATGTTAAACGTGGAAACTAGACGCTCGTCCCTGGTGGCTGGAAATTATCCTAATGGGTTTTTAATTAAACCAGGCACGCTTAATGCCGCAGGGCGTTCATTTTACGCTTTTTTTTTCTAGCACGTTCACGCACATAACCCGTTGTCCTCGTTACTGCCAGTTTCCTTAGATCTACAGTAGAAAAGATAAAACCAGGAGCTTTAAGAGTGATAAAACTTTGCCTGGACAAGATATTTCGTGCACTGAACACGCTAACAAGAATCAAACGTTCGCACACTTCGTAAAAAATAATAATAAGGTTACTGTACAGAAAAACCATGATGAGGTGGCATCGGACAAAAGCTATATTCAGAAATTTCGCTTATGTGAATATTATTCTCCCTCTATGAGATAACGCATGCATAGAAAACATATCTGTGACTTCAAAGTTCTTTGGCTAAGCCAAAGTGAATGCCTTATTGAGTAAGTTTCTTTTTGCATGCCGTCACGTTCGTACCACGCATTGGGAAGCTGCAGATGGAACTAGCCCTCCACAATGACCAGAATTGCAGTGCCGTAAGGAGGAAATAAAGAACGCTCAGTAAAAGTGTTGAGCACATTTCTTTTTCTTTCTTTTTTGTTTTTTTGCCCGCCAGCTCATTAACTCCTCTGCGCAGAGGCCCTCTTGATAGTAACACATTTCCTCTTCACGTAGCAGGTCCGAACCGAGGAGAAAATTATTTTTTTTTTACGGACAGTTCTTCAAAACGACAGCACTACAACGCCGGAAAATTGAATGAATGAATGACAAAAATAAAAGGGAGAAAAAAAATAATTAAGAAGAAAAGAAAGGAATAAACATTAAAACAAAAGCTTTGAAAGAAGAAAAAAAATGGTCTCCAATTTACGCCGTGATAGTGGTTGGACAGTGAAGCTGTAAACCACAACTCGAACGAGTACTCATCGCAACCTACGTTCAACTAATTCACGTGGCGACATTCACATGTACTTTACCTAAATATTAGCCTAAGATGTTTCGGCGGCATGCCACTTGGCTTGCGCCGCTATTTCGTGCACCTAGAAAGTGTGGACCATAGAGAAGAGAAATTCGCCATGCCATGCCGGTTGGACTAAGGTGGGACGACAGATTTCCCTGGCCTAGGGATCTAAGGAGGACAGAGGAAGTTTAAGGGAACTTTTTCAGGTCCTCAGTGTGCTTCAGTTCAGTTATGTTAGACTGATGAAACGTAGCGTTCTCCACTCCTCAAGTAGATATTGCAAATAAAACCAGTACTTGTCGTTCTCGATGAGAACATGTTCCTGTCGTTTATTCCAACAAAGTCGTTTATTCCAGAAATAAACAACTAATTGTCACGTTACCGTTTGGGAACATCGCGTAGACTGTCGCTCGTCACTGTCACTGGGTATGCCTCAAACACGTACCAATGAGCGTTTGTAGCGAAATCAGCCATTGATTTTCGAAAATTTGTGGCGAACCATTCCCAGTTACTGTCCAAGAAAGCATTTAGAATGCTTTTCGGAGATTATTTTTTTGTGGCACTGTGCTGCATTATGGGTTATAGGTAGAGTTGTTATGGTCGTTGCGGTTGGAGTATATGGTGGGCGGAATATTTTTTTTCTTTAGTGCGCAGACTCTGCACGGTGTTCAGAACCGATTCCTTGGGAAAGCGCGCTCGAAGTAGCGGTTTCCTTCCGCCTACGAGTGTTTGTTAGACGCTGTGCTTTGCTTGAGTGCACTAACTTTGGTATGGGCCACAAGGAAAGTTAAATAATGCGAAGACGTGGTGTGTTCCCAAGGAACGCTAAAGGAATAATAATAATAATAATAATAATAATAATAATAATAATAATAATAATAATAATAATAATAATAATAATAATAATAATAATAATAATAATAATAATAATAATAATAAAATTAATAATAATGATAACAAATATTTACATTGCTGAGTCGGAGAACAGTGAGTGAAATTGGGACAAGTGAGGAAATAGTCTGAATGCTATACAACCAGTAACGCGCCATGTTACCAAGCGGTCACAAACACAAATCTAAATGTCTCGTTTCGTCATGGAAAATTATTCGCTTTTGAGTGCTGCCATCGCTTATCACACTACAGAATGTCTGTAGCTAGGAGGCACTCGGAAACGCAAAAAAAGGCAACTTGCGACCTCTAACAGAAGAATGCCGAATGTAACACACTATCGAGCTGTGTTACCATACGGTCACGAACGCGAATTCGAGTGCTTAACGGGCATGTGGAATGTCAAGATTTTGGAATGAGGATTATGGATCCCCGTTTTATTGATATTTTTCTTCATAATTTTAGAGTTTATGAAGCTTGGACAGGCACAAAGACAGCAAAAAAAATACAATTGTTAAAAGAGACTTGAATTTAAGACGTGCGCGCGTCCTACCACCTAGATAGGAAATTCTCGTGCGCGGCTCCCTGAAAGAAAAAGCCTGAACTAACCACATCCAAAAATGCGTACATTCAAACGGCCGCTCGACCCGCCATGGTTGCTTAGTGGCTCTGGTGCTAGGTCGAGGTCGCGGGATCGAATCCCGGCCACGGCGGCCGCATTTCGATGGGGGCGGAATGAGAAAACAACTGTGTAGTTAGAAGAAGATGCACGTGAAAGAACCTCAGGTAATCCAAATTTCCGGAGTCCCTCACTACGGAGTGCCTCATCATCAGATCGTGGTCTTGGCACGTAAAACCCCATAATTTTAACAAATCGCATCTCAACGCGTAGCAAAAGAGGCCAGCTTATAGTTCTCGGAGGCTGGGTTGAGCGCGGTATTTTAACACACGTTAACACCGCCCCATAGAGAGTGAACAGGAACTGCTTTTGTGTGGACTATTCAAAATAATGGCTCGATTGCCTCGAACAAAGGGCAGACAGGAGAAAAAAAAAAAGACCGAAAAGAACAAGCCAAAACGAATTTAAGGAGAGAAAAGCTTAATGATGATATGTGGGATTATATGTGTGGCGAAAAAAAAGTTTGCAGAACTAAAACGAATAAAAGACCATTGAGAATAGAGAGTTTTAGAATAGGGGCCCTGAACGCTTTGGGGCCACAAAGAAATAGCGTCGAAGCCTCTGCGCATGCGCGAGACGCAAACTGCGTTTGGGTTTTGCGGTGGCAACGCTATTTCACCGATTTAGCGGGAGCCCAAATAGCGGCCCCAGAAGCTCTGCGTCAGCAAACATGGCGGCACCCATCGAAGCGATGGCTGTAACCTAGCACCAGACTGGGTTCGATTCGTGGTAACGCGTGAAGTTAGCAAGCTAGGAGAAGTGACTGCGGTTATCGCCTTCTCTCAACTAGCGTGTGTTCTCAAGATAGATTCATTAGACGCCGCTGATTTCGAATTAAATTGTGGATTTTATGGCTCGTAGGCCTAACACGGCTAAGCTTGGGTGGTGAAGGCACGTAAAGTTGGTTTGCTCAAAATTAAGCGCAATTAATTGTTTGCTGCTTACAGAATAACCTCTAAATTGTAATTAAACGCGAAAACACGAAAGTCAGAATTACTATTCTTATCATAAGATGTTAGATTTTATTTGATTGTTTTTAATACCTTTTCTCTAACGCCGTAGTGGCGCTGTCAGCGCAAGTGTTTATCCGCAAACGCAAAGCCCTATTCTAAATATCTTCACTCCTGCGTGCCCCAACGCTAACTCCCACAATGCTCTTTGGGGCCCCAAACTATTGGGGCCCCTATTCTAAACCTCTCTAATATAAGATTAACCTTGAAATAAACAGAAATACGACACTGTTGTGATTAATGCACATCAGGATATACAAAGACAATATTAGATAAAAGAAAAAAAAAGCTTAAATGTAAAAATGTACGAACATGCTTTAGTAGCCGTTTACAAGCACATGCAAAGGGAAATCTGTAAAATCTACCTCAACTTCAACATTTTTGTTACACCAAGTATTGCATGATGCTTATAATGCAGCAAATGTGTCACAGAAAAGCATCACGTGATGAACACATTGCCTCATGTACTTGTTTCTGTTTTATCGGGTGACCACGGGTGACCACGTCTATGTTATCGGAAGTTTCTCGAATGTTATCGATGTATATTCGTTGTCTATTGTCGTTGCACCCTTTGTAGTCTTCGTGAGGTCGAATCCCGCCCACAAGGACCACATTTCGATTGGAACAAAATGCGAAAACACCCGCGTACTCAGATTTAGGTGCACGTTAAAGAACCCCAGGTGGTCCCAACTGCAGGAGTCACCCACTACGGTGTGCCTCATCATCAGAAAATGGTGTGGCACAAGAAACCACGTAATCTTTTTTGTAATCTAATTGCATGCGTAACGCGGATTCTGTAGTACTTTCTCGAAGGCCCGCGGGCACCAGCGATTACTCTAGTACCTTCGATGACTCATGTATAAAAGGCGACGCACTTGTTCCATAGAGCAGATTTTCGATATATCGTCGACCATGTTCCCTGCTATCGTTGTGCTTTGAGTGTAGCCTGTTTTTGTGGGCACAGGTTCTTCCAATAAAAAGTTAGTTTAGCCATTCACAGTTTTTCTACTGTGTCTTTGACTGTCACTACCACGTGACACTATAAGAGAGACAGAGAAAACATTCCGTACATGCACCCCGTACAGATGGTCAAACAGCGAAGCTGAAATGCGCGGCCGCGGTGCTGAGGTCGACGTTGTCGCTGCTCTGCCTCGCGGGCCCGAACCACTGGATCCTCGGCGCGACGTCGCCACCGGTGATTTCGCTCGGCCGCGACTTCGGCGGTGTACGCTTTAGCTCCGCTCCGCGAACTAGCTCGGCCACACGAGTCGCCGCATCGGCCCGACATTGCCGCTTGCGCTTGACATCGCGGGCCCGATCTTCTGCCGAGGCATTGGCGCGACGCTGATGCATTCGCTCCCGCTCCTGCTCCTTGGCGCTGTTGCTCGTAAGCCACCTGCTCCTCGGGAGAACTAACGATGGGTGGCCGTCCCATTGCGAAGTCGTAGAGAGGCTGCTGCGCGCGCGCTCTGCTGCGCGAGAGAAAGACGTCCCTAACGGCGTAGCCAATGTCCCGCTGGAGAGTTTTTGTGGCCGGACCGCGAACGTTTCGCCAAGGCATATACAGCTTCACCGTTAGAATTATCGGCGCCGAGCGCAAAAAACGCGCTCGCGCGTCCGTCGTCGTGGTCTTCTTCCGCAGCTGGCTCTGTTGTGCAAAAAAAACTATCATCGTCAGTAATTGCTCGAGCGTCGTCGTCTTCCAAGCTGGCTTCCAAGCTGACTCCAGCGCAGAATTTCACTTCCGTTCCTACGCCGTAATGAGGAGGCCGCGACTACGGGGGCATAAGCCTTTGCTTAAGGGGGTATGAGCTTAAGCAGGTTTCCGTGGTCGGACCGCAAGCGTTTCGCCTTGGCATACACAGCTTCGCTGTAAAAACAACAAAAACGCATGCAGGATGTTAAGTATTAGAACTTATAGGCCTGTACCAATTACAATAATTACCCAAAGCACGATTATAAAATGTATGCAACCTCGATAACGTATCACGTTCCTTCGTTTAAACGATTCATTCAGTTCGTTCGTATTATGTGGTAACCTAATCCTAACGGATTGCGAGCTATTGAACTCCTAGGTTTATCCTACGATTTTGTTTGGCCCAAAATTTTGTTGGTTCTCGACCCAGCTCACAATAATTTTAGCGTATATCGGCGTGGCCGTGCCGTCGTGCTAAATGCTGATATCCGAGACTTAGCAGAAATTAACCGCACGGTACCAGTTAAAACTGTTGCCTCATGGAAAGCGCTTTGTCTGTCTTCCTTGCATTCGTAATAAGTCTTCTTTTTTTTATGGCTGCTCGCCTTAAGAATGGACCTCTTTCGCAGACGGAACCGTACGCATCCGATGGAAAACTGCCGTGTTTAGGGCTACATCTGCACAAATGGTCCTGCATCATACCTTTTTGCAGCGAAGTATTCATATGTTAGTATATGTGTTTTTTTTCAAGCACGAGCAGAACTTACTGAGGCAGACTACAGCAGCTGGAGGGATTCAATCCTAGATGCGGTGGCTGCATTCCAATGCGCGTAGAACGCAAAAACGCTCCCATGCTGATGTGCATGTATACAGATCGCCACGTGGTCAAAATTAATAACAACCCTTCCAATAAGCGCTTCCCTTGGTCCGTTTCACGGCTTTCAGATGGCTAAAAACGGTAAAAAATGAATTAGTATATGAAATAATCATAAACTCAACGTGCACTTAAGAAGTGTCGCTGAGTCATTTTAATTATCAATATTGCACACGGACAGACTTGACGACTACTGAAGCGCGATAACTCGAACTGCGCAAGGCAAAAGCAGGATTTTAAAAACAGAATGGATTAAACGAAAAAGGGATGTTCGTTTACATCAGCGCCTCTGCCTGGCGATTTCGGAATGACATCCGGATGTTGGCCCACCCGAGACAGCAGGTGCGTTGTCCGTCAACGGGGTGTGGCCGGTCCGTTCCCTCAGCTTCGGAGTAGCGGACGCCTCAGCTTCGCGAAGTTGGCGCGTTCTAGGCCGCTCTATAGGCGCGGCATCGTTTTAATCGAAGCTCTTCTCCGACAGGCACGTCCGGCAGGTAGCCTTTACTCTAACGCCATTACCGTAATAGATTCTGGCCACCAAGTCACCACGCTCGGTCGAATCCTCCCTTCGAATGACACGGCCGCAGGTTTCCTTCATTGAAAACAATACGGTAAAAAATTGACAGAGCATACGTGCCCTTGTACCGAAAGAAAAGTAACTGAAATACGGGATCTGATTGAATTAGTTCGGCTTGTCATTCTGACCGAAGGCCTAAAGATGTATACGTCTACTGCTACGAGCGTTGGTTATGCGTTGATAGTTGTTAATTGCTTGACAGCATAAAGCAAAATTCAGATAGTGAAGTTAGTTCATGTTGTAATGCACATCGCGTTCATGTCAGGAAAGCACACAAAGGGGGCTTTCATGTCTGCCTGGCGCCACACAAGAACACCGAGCTGTCAAGGAGAGAAAAAAAATGCATCAGTGGATTATTTCTGACAAATCAGTTTTGCGTGACATTCAAGCTGGTCGAAAGGGTATTTGGAAAACGGAAGCGATCTCTCACTACCCTTTACGAAGCTGTTGAGGTGACCTCAAACTAGAAAGAAAGAACATTTCCTATTATTCATAAACCATATTTTTTCGAACAATAATTCTCCTGCGGTCAACGTGGCAAACAAAGGGATGGGGACCGCTGACTGTTTGGCGTTCCATTTCATTGCATTCTATCGTTTAATTATTTTTTCTTTATGGTCAAAAAGCGCGACCTCTCATTTTGTTCAATGTTACACTAGAACACAGTTAGAAACTTTTAACCGGACTTCCTTTAGGGCTCAACTCCGAGAAAAAGAAAGGAAACAGAGAGGTTATGTATGTTGTGTTAGGCTGAGAAGGTCGCCTTACACGGACACATAAGCAATCTTTATTCCATGTAGAAGCAAGACACGCAAATTATAGTGACTGTCAGCAGAATATTTTCCATTTTCTTCTCATTATACCCAGGAATTAGCTTTTTCTTGTGCCGTTATTCCGGGCGTGGACTTCTAAAACCACACGGGCATCATTTGCACGCGTTCCTTCCTTCGTTTCCTCCTGCTCCTCCTTTCGCTCTTGTAAGGCTCCCAAACTCGGGGCTCAAGAGAGAAAGAGAGAGTGAGAAAAGTGATAAAGGTAAGGCTTACCAGGTCGTAGCCCGATTGGCTACCCTGCGCCAGGGAAGGGACAAAGCAACTACTCGGCGCTCTAGACATTTTTCATCATTATGCAGCAGAGTCCGTTCAGAGTGGCACACTGAATACGGGTTGCTATTCTGAACTCTTTAGACCAATGAAAGATTAAATCACTAAGGAAGCATCACCATTCGTCTTCGTGAAAGTTTTTCATGCACTATCGAAGAGTTAATGTTTCCTTCCACCGCGTTCCGTGCCGCAGTCACGTTCATGTGATGCATGATTTTTCTTTTCTCAGCATTACCGTTCTATGTTCAATATACGTGTCCTGGTGATGCTATACATTACTGTTTGACGCCCAGCTGTAGGCATGAAAGAAGGGATACGCATAACGAGATCTGGATTTGCGAGAAATCGAAGGAGTAACGCATGGATTTGCTGCAATCATGTTTGCTACTGCTTGGACCACGAGCTCCATAATGTGACTTGTATTGGGAGAGCCAACCACACAATAACTGAAATGAATGAGCGTAAGTGAAATATTACTGATATCTTCCGATTGACTTATTACGCGTCGCCTACAAAGCGATTTTCAACGCAGCGTGCGACGCTACGTTTCTCCTTATGTTCTTATTCTAACTGAACATTGGGGTTGGATTATTTTAACCGCCACAGGCGTTATGTAAATACCGTTCAACCAGGAAAATTCATTAGCTTGACTAAGTCATAGATTATCTAGGAATGGTAAGTAAAACATCACCGTTCCCACCATTCGGGCTCTCACGCAGCTGAACGCGAATTGATTCGACGTGGGTTAAAAAAAATTAATAAAAAAAAAATGCAGCCATCCATCCGGAGCGCGGGCACCAGCGCATTGAAGTGGCAAGGACATGGGAAGGAAAGAGATAAAAAAAGTAAATGAAAAGCTCATCTGCGGCAAATAAATGCACGAAAGTGAAGCGGTAGATTCAACACTGAAACTCTATCCAGATCTACTTCGCCAGCCTGATTCGCCGCACGCAATACGTGAATCAATTGCAACATTTTTGTTTAAAAAAGACAAAATTTCGAATGGAAAGTCCCAAAATATGAACAACAGAGAAAGTAGAAATAGCAGAACAATTCGGTTACTAGGTTTGCGCAAGACGGATTATTTTCTCTGTTGCATAACGTATCGAGTCGCCCCTTTTCTTTACCTTTCCTTCCTTTATTTCAGTTTTTCTTTCTTTCACTCTTCTGAAAACCGCACTGCGGCTGTGTTCTTTGGAGTTTGGTAACATATTCGATCTGTCTTTTAGGGAAAATTAAATGGCCTTGGATGATGCAGCATAGAAGGAGGTGCTACTTCCCCAGAAAATAATTTAATTTTTCGCACTCGGTCGCTTTTTCGCCGTTAATTGGCTTTATTCAGCATGTTACTTTTGTCGAAAGTCTATTCAATGAAAGTTAGCGACTAATGAAAGATCACAGGTCCAACCGTTTAGAGAGGTAGCAAAAGAAAGTTTAAACAAGGCATCTAGATGCAATGATTTCTGACATCAGCATGTTAAACCGTCAACCTTGAATTCGAACTATCCTGTACTTTTTGACGGACTTCCATGTATTTCAGCGCGCTACCCGGTACGGGGATCTCCGAGTACCATAATCAGGATTGCCGTTTCCCCATGTTATCCCTGTGAGCCGCAACTGCAGTAGCTAGCTCCGGGATAGTGATCTTCACCCCGTAATCACGCCAACAATAGTATGTAGCGTTTACAGAATATTGCCGAAAATAGGCCAGCTCTTCCGGTACCGTGCATGTAACGTACACTTTCGAAAATTGAAGCTACGATCACCTGAGCCACTAGGATATCTGCGAAGCGAGCATAATACGAGGAGTTTTGACTTAAATGAGGCAGTGGTTGCATTGCAAGCTACGGTTCATGAGGCAACGCGTATATCAAGGAGCTGAATTAGAGAGATAAAAAGATACTAAACAGAGAAGGCAGGTATGCTAACTATAGCAAAGCAACTGCGTGGTTGTCTAGCCGACGCTATGGGAGGTGAACAGGTGAACAGAAAGATGAAAAAGTTAGAGAGAGAGAGAGAGGGGGAGAGAGAGAGAGACGGAGAGAGAGAGAGAGAAGAAGAAGAAGGAAAGAGTCGATGAATGTACGAGCTCGCGTGAAGAGCAGCACGCAGCCAAAGGTGTCCACAGAGAACAGCCGTTCTCCTTAAGCACAAAAATATCCTCACTCTCTTGTAGGCCAGTTATGAGGTGCACCTTATATATGTGCGGTATTCAAGTCGGTTAACCAGCGTGTGCTTACGAGATGTTGAAACTGACTCGTAGGGTCTCTCCAAGTTTATGGAATGGGGACGCAGTGGTCTTATTCGTGTGATCTTTAACCTACCCTCTCTGCTTGATCTTTTGGATTGGTACCCAATAGCCGGAAAACAACGGAGAAGAAGTAGCGGTGAAAATTTATTTCTTATTTAAAAGAGAACTAATATAATGGCAGAAAGTAAAACGCATGAGAGAAAAGAGGAGGAAGGAAATTGTTCGCTCTACGCTCTGAATATCTTATGTAACATATGCTTTTAAAATTTATCCATTGTTCGAGCAAAACTGTACTTCGGAGTTCGGATGAAGTTATCAATTTTTGTTAATTAGACTAATATACAGGAGACACCAACACCTCAATGTTAAGCAGCGGGTACTTATACAGTAAAACCAATTAAAGAAGGCGCATAAATGCATCCAGAAACGGAAATAAATGCGAGCTCTTCTATTGGCATTGGCGCTAGAAGCGAAAGAAACTACGAGTATACTAACAAATTGCGCTGCTTTTGTTGCTGACGTGCCTTGTATTTTTTGCAGGGCTGACAAAGAAATTTCTCAGATCCTGCTGCTTCGCTGGAGTGACTGTAAAGCGATATTGTTTTATAAGAGTGACGAAAAAGCGTGATGCTTTATGGCTTCTCGACTCATAAAAACAATTTGCTGACTCGAATGATTGCACAATAGGTTCTGCGTCGTTTGTGCTTTCTTTTTAACTAAAGCTATATGTTTACCAATATTTCATAACTACACAATCATCCTATATTTATATGAAACATCATTATCTGCAACTTCTTCTGAAGGTTTTTGTTAATTAGAATTTGTTCTTAGGAGGACTGTAACGACAGGCATTTTTTAATTATGCGGAACGTGTCATGCATTGTATTATTGTGCGGAAAAAGAATGAATCGCTGTGCGAATTGGAATCGGTTGCTAAGTTACAGATCAAGAAGAAAGGATGGATGGACACAAGGAAAAAGTAGGGACGACACAAGAGGCTGCGTCGTCCCTACGTTTCCTTGCCTATGTATTTTATTGCGCTGTAATTCATGGATACTTAAGCCACTGGAGAGATTACATTTCTGTCGTCTTTTTGACGAAGTGTATATCTTAAGAAACTTTTGGCTCTTTATTGTTGTCTTTATTTATTTGTGGAACTTGTACACATTCAGTGTTCAATTCACATTCGTCCTGTAAGGCTCGTGGACACGTTAAATGCGATGTGTCGTAGTGTAGACTGCTATATTTAAGGCTTCGTAACATCATTACTTAGTCGGTATTTATAAATAAAGGATCTATTTCGAATTTAGCAGTGACATAGATGGGTTTCGTGTTCCTACGTTTTCATGAGCATAGGCGATTTTCCAGTTTTGAGGAGTTTATTCTGCATGTGGTCATTGCATCTCAAGCATCTTTTTTTTTAGTCATCCTATTCTTCGCAGCCAGCGCTAATGAATTTTGTTCACTACAAAGGCTGTCAGACACTTATTTCTACTTGTAGACGGCCTGAGCAAATATGATGAATAAATAAAAATTCCAACGTGAATGAATGCGAAAGCTTTGTGACCACCGCGCGATGCCTATGCCCATTCTGACGTCTCAATTTAATTCCGCCTTGACCCGCCGTAGTTGCTCAGTGGCTATGGTGTTAGACTGCTGAGCACGAGGTCGCGAGATCGAATCCCGGCCACGGCGGCCCCATTTCGATGGCGGCGAAATGCGAAAACACCCGTGTACTTAGATTTAGGTGCACGTTAAAGAACCCCAGGTGGTCTAAATTTCCGGAGTCCTCCAGTACGGCGTGCCTCATGATCAGAAAGTGGTTTTGGCACGTAAAACCCCATAATTTAATTTTTTTTAAAATTTCGCCCTAATTTACACCAAAGGTCATGGGCTCGACTTCCACCAAAGCCCGAGGTTACGAGTCCCAACAAAGGCCGCGGTTTTGAGCATCATAATTAACTCTACCTTAATTACTGCGTCTAAATTGTCTTAACGTTGATTAACACAAAAAGTCATCGGTTCGAGCGCCTTAACTAATTATATCTTAACTAACATTGCCGAAATAACTTCGCCCTATTTAACACCAAAGGTCGCGGATTCGACTCAATCCAAAGGTTGAGGGTTCAACTCCCACGATAGGTCGAGGATTCGAGTGTCTTAATTAAATTTGTCTTAATTAACTGTACATTAATTACCTTCGCCATAGTTAACACGAAATTGCCTCATCATGTGGTCACGCCGCCAACGCCGGAATTTTCTCCTCGTGAGACATTTGATGCTTTCCCATTAATAAGCTTTATTTCAGAGACCAAGATGCTGATGCAAATAAACAATTTATTATACCTAGCTTTACTGTGCCATAGGTTCGGGTGTTAGGGCCTCACGGCAGAGGTCTCAAGGCGTCTTTCTAACACATCAAGCTGGTAAGGTCGCTCACCATCGTGACTTTGTTGGAGTATTGCCTGTTTCTACAAAATGTTCGAACAACTCAGCTTTCAAGTTAATTTCACTTCTGCAGAATAATTTCACTCAGAAAGAGGGCCACTTGCTCGTTTCTCGAGGACGACGTTTCATACAAAAGCAGTAAAGTTAGCTTCGTGTCAGCTTTGTGCGTTAGGCAACGGACAAAGACGCTGAAACTGAACGGGTCGTCCCATAAATCTTCCTTTCCTGCGGACTATGAGTGAAGCCATCTCATAATCTTTTGCACTCCATGTCTCCTTGCTTCTTGCCGTCTCTCTTATTTTGGTAAGGCTGTCGGCCTTGCTGAGAAGGTCCTATATTTTGCCATCCCCGAGGCTATTAAGTATCATCGAGAAGAGATTCCGCCGCAGCCACCGGCAAGTCACCGGACGCTTCAATCAGCCGAATCTGATAGTGGAGTCACCACAATTTCTCCGGCGTAGGCGTTCAGCTTTTGATGCAGCTCATTGCGAATGGCGTGTCTATGTTTCAGCGTCATTCATGATGGCAAAATGAGTTTGGAAATCAGCCAATTCCTACTGGCGGAATTCATAGTTCTTGTGGACCATGATGAGTGTCTTAAAAGAAACAATTCAGAACAATGACTTCGTGAAGGATGACTGCACGAAAAATTGATTAGATGAGAAACTGCGGGTGTGAGCGTATCATTTGTTGATTCGAGGACATCACATGCAACTTAAGTGTACCACGATTGCAATCAAAGAGCTACATTCTATCTGCAGAAGCCAAGTCATTAGTCCTGGAACACCTGAACACGACTTACCCAAATCACCTACAAGTATACACAGATGGCTCTGTCAAGGCAGATGAAGACCGCTGTGCAGCTGCATACTACATTCCCTCTCTAAGCTATACGTGGTCTGGGCGTCTGGACTGTATAGCCTCGTCGACAGTTGTGGAAGGCGTAGCGATAGCTTCTGCTCTGCGCAAACTACAGACTTTGCCTCCGCAGAATGTGGTTGCCCTTACGGACTCAAAGGCCGCATTACAACAAGTATACCGTGGTTTGCCATCCCTCAAGTTCCCACGCAAATCCCTAGCCATCGTGAAAGAACTCAACAACAAAGGCTTCACAGTAAAATTTCAGTGGATTCCCTCCCACATTGGTATCTCAGGAAACGAAAAAGCTGATGCGCTTGCATACGCAGCACTCTATCATCCTCCCAAAATCAAGGCTCCAAAGAGTAACCACGTGCAAAAATCTGAAATTCGAAATCACTTTGCGTCGCTTTGGGTTCCACCGCATATGCCCTGCGTAACCAAGACATTGCACCGAGAGGAAGCCTCACTTTTATATCGTATAAGGACAGGATCTGCTAACACACCGGCCTGGTTATTTAAAACGGGGCGAATCAATTCTCCGAACTGTACGGCATGCAACGAGACAGGAGACATTGAGCACTTTTTGTGGTCCTGCCAGCAATTCCAACATGAAAGAGACACTCTCCTGAAGAATTTGCAAAACAAGGACCTTCCGCATGCGCGCCTGCAACACCTTATATTTCCCGAGGGATCAGTGATGGCCCGCAAAGAAACTTCACGTCTCTTGATCGAATTCTTAAGAGAGACTGGGTTGATGGACATATGGTGAAACCCTTCAGCGGTATTGTGCGAGACGCTCGGGCGGAGCAATTGCCGGCCTTGTTCGCCAGGCTAAACCCGCCTGTTGCTACAATTCACCACCACCACCACCACCATTTGTTGAACGGTATAGACAAGTCAGACCGAGACATTGATTTATGCAGACAGAGACATGGATTTGTGCAGAACAAACGTGAGCAAAGAGACTAAAAACTATTTTAAGCACATTTATGTTCATTTCTAAGTATGCGTTCAGTAGAACAAACTTGCCAATTTGCTTTCCGTTTTGCGGAAAACAAGTCAGCTTACATGCGCAGGCTTCAATATGATTGTCATCTTTCAATGATTGTCACACGCTTGCGACCGGCACTTACTGCTTTGTTCAGAGATACGAAGTAGGAAGTATAATGATATTTTTTTCGTCCATAAAAGACAACAGGAATTATGAATGGCTCCTTTTACAGGAGCCGAACATCAGCGCAAGATATTGACAAAAAAGGAGGTCACCCCATTACTTCGAGGGAAAAAGTGAACAGTGAAAATATAGGCATATTCATGCATATGTTGCAGCACGATGCCACGGAACACCGTCGTTCTAACGGACTCGATATGTGCACTCCAATAACTCTTCCGCGTCGATCCTCTTAAAGAAGCTTTGCCGGAATTCACTGGCTTGAATCAAGAATTTGTCAAGCAAGCTATGTAACCTTGTCTTAATTTCCCGTGTTGGTAACCCAGGGAGTGAAATGGTGGACACTATTGCTAAAGAAGCGTTCTTAAGGCCATCAACAGTAAGAGCACTGCTCAACCACTCTTTTCAAAAAAAAAAAAGGAAGAGAAGAAACGCAATTCGCAGCCACTTTTAGTCAAACTGGACCCCGCCATATGAGCCGTGTGTAGAGATAGGGCTTGACCGATCGGAAACCACTTTATAACTTGTAGGAGAAGGACAGCATCGCGTTGCACTCCAGCATGGGCGTTCGAAGCAGGGCAAATCAGCCACTCCACCATGCACAGAATGTCCGGAAATTGGCGACGTGGAACACCTCGTCTGGTCCTACCTGCGCTTCTATGTCGAAAGAAGGATCCTGTACTTGACAACCTGCAAACAAGACGATTTTCAAACGCACGTGTGCCACAGATAATATTCCCCGAAGAGCCGAGCATAGCTTCTAAGGAGAGTTCGATCTCGCCTTCTACTCGCATATCTACGCGACACTGATCTTATATAGATGTGTAATAACAGATGCCTGAGCAGTGAAAGAGACGAATGGGCGGAGCAGCACAGACCGCCAGGATAACAGCACCTGTAATAAACACCGTAACCCCCCCCACTCCCCCCCCCCCCACCTTACTAATCAATCCCCACCTTCCTCCGTTTCGTGCGCAAGAGCGAGCCGCGATCACCGGCTCACCCGCGCACACTTTCACTCGCACATGCAGTATACGGCACGCAGCGACGATTTCATCGCCCTTGATCTTTATACGGAACTTAACGGCGAGGCCGACGGCAGAAATGCACATGGAGTGTTCGTATAACTGATATCGCTATAGAAAGGAAGAGGAGACTGCACTCTGCTCAGGAAGAAAAAGAGCAAAGGTTGAACGCTACAGCAGTCACTCCAGTTCGATGGGCTCGCTCCCCAAAGGCGGCGGTCGATGACGAAACTGCGGTTTATGGCCAGATTACATAGCAACCAGACACTTAAACTACCAACGTCGAGGGTCTTCGTAATTTAAAGAATAATGAGCTCCTACTGAGGTGCCGAATGATATAAAATTTCGCTACGATTAGACTGAATAAGTCTTGTTCGAATGTGAACATAATTATGATGAAAATCTTAAAAAGTTAGAAAGAGTTGTAACTAATTTCGCGGCGCACAATACGGATATGTACGCTATACAGCATTAATCACATATTAACCATTGAGGCTTTCCATACAAATATTCGCACATATGTTTATTGATTGCTTGCCTGGGAGTTTTTCGCCTACTTAATGCGTCTAGTTTGGACTACACGTAACACCAGTTTTTCGCAAATAATTCCCTAGCCATGAAGCTAAGCGACGGTAACGTGGTCCTTAATATGGACCTTCCCACTTTCGGCAGCCTCATATTGAGGCAGCAGTTAAAAGAATCCGATGACACCTAAGCACTTCTTATGAGCGGTGGGTGCTAAAGCACTAATGCCCAATTGAGCGCAGCTGAGCGATCCATCGAGTTATGAACTCCTCTCAGGCAAGCAAGTGCGCCGAGACGCTTGGCCAAGGGCTCCTAAAGAGCACACGGCCGGTGCACTTCAATCCATGACGTCATGTCACCTTGCTCGACTGCTCTAGAATCTAACAGGGACGCTCCCGAGTAAGCCGCGATGTTTCAGACTTAACCACTTTCATCACGCCGCCCTTGGAAATGGAAATTTCGGTCCGTGTAGCACGACGTCATAAAGCAGATTGCACAGGCCTGCTATCAAGGAGGCGCTGGTTTAACGCGGGGGGTAAGACGCTCCGCTCCTGAGAGGGAGTCGAAAGTCACAACTGCCAACGCTGTCCCTTCTGAATTTCTTCTGTTTCTTATGTTATATGTTTTTGAGAAGTGGTGTACAACTTTTCATTTCTGATTCATGATTGCTCATTGAAGTGTTTATGAAATGTATATGTTCTTCTTCCCTCCCTGTAACGACCCTCACTGGAGGTTTAACAGCATGACCAAATAAAAAAATAAATAAATATATTAGTTTCTTTACACCGATTACCGAGGCAAAGTTACAACGCTGGCGAGAGCTTGCGCATACAAGTAACGCGCGGATAACGTTGGCTTACGAGAGTGAGGGTGGTGTGACGTACGGCGATGCCCTCTCCCGTCACGCAACGCGTTGTTCGCCAGCGCGGCAGCAGGTGTTCCCTTTCGACCGATTTCCTCCGTCGAGGGGCCCCTCTGGCATATTGTCATAGTTCATAGTGTGTTTTGTTTTTCTCATTGGTTAACCTAGGTAGGATATTAGGCAGCATAGTAGCAAGAGCTTGGTGGCGCAAGCCACCGCCCCGTTCCAAAGGGGACGCTCATAACATCCATCCATCCATCCGCAGCCAATGGGAATTCAGGTGCCGTTTCGCTGCTACAGACGACGGCTTTTTCGCTCAATGGGCCATTTATTGCATTCGCATCAAATAGCACTTTTTTCAATAAATGTGATCGAATTCCGCGAAAGTATCACGGATATCTCCATAGGATATCTTTCAGCAGCGGATTTGTTTGTATGTCAGCAAAAAGAGGGAAAGTGAAGCAAAATAAAAATTGCACCTTCTTTTTTATTCTTTTCGTTTGCACATTTCCATGCTTCCGAAGGACAAAGCACCGCTTCGGGAGATGCACCTAGTTATGAAGCCTCGTCAAACTTAGTTTACGGGAAGAGGCGAAAACGTTTTCTCGTGTTCGCAAGACGGTTAGACTAATGTGTTTATTTAATTCAGGATTTATTTTGTTAGCGTTACGGCTGCAAAACTGTCCCGAACAGATGTCACGGAGACAATGACAGGTGCGCGCGTACCCGGAAACCAGCAGTAACAAACCCGTTGTTCTGATAGCACCAACAATGCAACGCATTCTGTGGAAACCCGGCGCCAGATGGCTACCTCCTGCTTCCGGCTCTGGAAAGAGTTGAATGTGAACTGAAAAGAAAAAGGAGCTATAGAAATATATGGAAAGTTCTGTTGTCGCCGCTCCCGGCGTACCTATTCTCAAACCGCATATTCATCTGACAGCACCCTTTGTTGAGAAACAGCGGGTCGCTTTTCTGATTTTTCTTACCCGCTGTCTGGCTGTCGCTTCCTCTTATCCGCTGCTATCGTTTGTTTTCTTACATGTGTTCCACATTCCTTGTTTACTTCCGTTCTTTCATTAATGCTTCGTTTTCTCGGTGCCTGTCACAGACATAGAAATGCTTATAAGATATTCGCTAGTATCCTCCCATCCCCTCAAGTTGTGAACCCTACTGCAACAATTCAGCAACTGCTGACTAGCAATATGCATAAATATGCGACCTCTGGCTTAACGCAATTTCAAAGACGTGGTTTTTGGAAAATAAAGAAAAAGGACATTGGTAACGCAGGACGTCTTACATCGAAACATGTTATAAACGTTCGGAACCGAACGTTTGGAAGTTGTGTCTAACCCGCTTTAACTAGACGCTGGTTGAATACAAACATCACGAAAGCATGCCCGCGAGACTGTAAACAAAGGCAACGTAAGCTGTTCCGGGAACCGTATGTAAGCTCACTTTCACGATGTACTCAAAACGGGGAATCTTCTTGCCCGTGGTAATACAGGTATGCGCGGAGTGCACTTTGTGCATTATTCCGTGCGAAAAGCGCTAGTTTGCAAATGTCCAGCACCTTCGACGAAATGTCGCGAAGCACTTTGGCCAGTAAGCGTTCGCGACTAGAACGATAGAGCAGTGAGAGCTAGTACATATAAGCCAGACAATCCATAAACGATCGCTTCTGTTCTCAGAACCATTCGAACCACACAATAAATGCGGACTATTTCCGCAGATAAAGCAGCGTCTCGCACCAAGGAAATTTTACCACGTTTATTATAAGCCTTTTATTTTAGCACCGTATTTGTTGCAGCATGGTGTTGTATGTAGTGCATATTTTGTTTTTCTTGTCCTTCTAAGTTCGTTTCTTATTCCCTGAGCAGGAGGCGACAAAATTTCGGCATACAGGAATCTAGATTCCATCACCCAGCGTTCGCTTCAGTGTTTATTTTCAGCTCAAGGCATTTCTCAAGATGCACGCAAAGCGCGATACACGGCTGTTTTTTCTTTCTTTTTTTTTACAGTGAAGGTACTCTACCATCCAAAGAAATTTTCGTGTCCTTCACGTGCTAAGCGAGAAATTCCCGTACGTAGGCTGATCCCGGAGATAGTGTAATGCTGGGCCGACCCACGGTGGAGGTGAAGTAGGTGTCAAGCACTCCCGATACGTGGACTGATCCCGAAGATAGTGGAATACCGGCCCGACCCATGGCGGGTTCTTTACCGTGCACCTAAATCTAAGCACACGGGTGTTTTCGCACTTTGCCCCCATCGAAATGCGGCCGCTGTGGCCGGGATTCGATCCCGCAACCTCGTGCTCAGCAGCCCAACACCATAGCCACTGAGCAACCACGGCGGGTAGCGCTTTTCATGTAAACTGTCAAGATGAACCGACTCGCCCAAATCAAGGTATTCTTACACAGGATTCGGCTGGGCGTTGCCTTCACCCGTCGCTACGCGCGCATCATCGGCCAGTCCAACGGCCCTCACTGTGAACACTGCCAGGCGCCTGAAAGCTGGAACACATACTGCCCCATTGCCCAGTATATATGCTGGAGCGAAGGGCGTGTGAAAGTTCTCTAGCCAGCATTGGCAGGCAACCACTGTCGGATGACGCTATCCTCGGCCTATGGCCTGACAGTGCAACTTCAATGCGGGCAACTAAAATGCTGTTGAAGTTTCTGCAGGACACGAAGCTAAACAAGTGGCTCTAATAGGGTCACTTGCACTCACCACTTCTCTTGTTGTTGTTGTATCAGCATCACCCATCCCAACACTTTCACTCCCCTTCCCTCTTCCCCAGTGCTGAGTAGCAGGCTAGAGCACACTAGCTCAGGTCGACCTCCCTGCCTTTCTTGCGAATAAATTCTGTCTATATCTTCCACCCAAAACATTATTCCTTCGTCAATTAAATTTTTGGTCCGCACGTTTTGCCTACCGCTACCGGACACGTGGTGACATTCTGCATGACATATGGGGCAGAGGCGCTGAGCTATGAGAAAGCTTTAGCTCAGGAGCTCCGGTAAATCTAGATGCCTGGAACAGAGAAATCATTTTTCTTGGCAACCACTGCACCAATTTTGATGAGGCTCGTTGCGTTTAAAAGAAAACCTGAAAACTTATTGGCTGCAAGAAGCGAATTCTTTAATTTAGCCGCTAATGTTTTCTTCTAAAAGCTTATTGAAAATTGCAAAATCTAAAGACAACTCGAGCACAGGGTTTTCAGCGCTCTAACTCCGTGATAAATTATGATATGACAATTCTGTAAACTGCACCCAAAAGGACATCTAGTGCAGACAAAATGGATGTATTGCACTCCACTCTGAAATATAGCCCTATTTTGTGTGTAGTACTTTCGCAGAAACCTTGTAAACATTGTATTGATTTCCCTTAAGGTATACATTTTTATATCACATTTGTTCATTTTAGAGGCTCTTCAGAGGTGCACTTCTCAGGGCACAGATGAAATTCACACAAATGCGATGTCTCATTTTGGCGCAGAGGTACGGATATGTAAACTTCTTGCCTGTTCTTTTCATCGAAACTTACAAAATTAAAAAAAAAAGATTTCGTAATGCAAGTTCAGGCTACAAATAAATATTTAGCTTCGAAGAATCATTATGACTTGACGATCTATCTCAAATCCCACAAATATCATTCGAGATGGTCCAGCGGTTGTTTCCCAAACGCATTTCTGCGTTTTATATGTATTTGAACAAAGAAAAATTGGTGTTGGCCTGGCATTTTAATGGGGAGAAAGGCGAAAATGCTCGTGTACTTGAATTTAAGAGCATGTCACAGAAACCCACTTGATCAAGATTAATCCGGAGTCACCCCACTATACGGCGTATCTCATATTCCTATCGTGATTTTGGCACATCATACCCATACATCATACATCATGCCAAGTTTATTTATTTTCATACCACCCAAAACAACTCTGACGCATGTGTAGTGCTCAAGAAGTATTAAGACCTCTTTAGGTCGATATCTAAGTGTGAGGGGAAATAGCACAACGGATAAATACAGTTAAACTGATTGATAAAAGAATGCACGGTCTTCTAAAGCGAAGCTGGCTAATCCAACAAGCAGTGAGTGAGCTGGTCCTATATTGCATTCGCAGCATTCTTTTTTCATTAGTGGGACTGCCATCAGAGACGAAATTATGTTCAGAAATATAACAGGCGAGTAACCCTTCTGGAGAATTTTTAAGAGCCGGAGAGAAGGAGAGACACAGAACACAACCATTTCGAATCTCACCCACGGATTTACACTACGGAAGGCTAGCGAAAGAGAAAAGTCATGATAGGTGACGCGCATGCACACACAGCAGTGTTAAATGAACTCCGTTCCTACGGCATCGCATGCAAACTCTTCTTTTAAAAAAATGGGCGCCCTACTGTAGTCCTACAGAAAGGATCATACACGCGAGACAAAGCATGCAGAGCTGTGCAACTGTTTTTAACCTCAGGACTGCCCTTCACGCAGAATACGGTGGCGATGTTCTGGCGGTAAGGCAAAGTACAATAAACTGGGAAGGCAGGCGCAGCCTCTGAGATCTAACGAGCGCAAATCTTGGAGGACACGAGGTAGGTAGCAGACCGGAAGGCCGATTGCGCAGTTCGAAATTTCTTACCCGTGTCTTTCTGTTTGCTTATTTTCCTGTCTCTTTTGTTTAGCGGGCGTTGCAGTCAGACGTTGTTGCGGTCCCCAGGATGCATCGGGACACTTCTCTCTGATCTGGCTTAAGCACCGACTTCAGCGACAGTGGTAATAATGCAGCGTGCCCCCGGGGACGCCTTTCTCCCTTCGTCCTCGGCCTTGCTTTCCTTCTTAATGGTCGGTTCCTTTATCTATATGTGATATCCTCTCGCTTACAGCGCTCCTCAATTTTGTGAGCTCGCTTAACGGTTGCTTCGAAATAGCTCACCATCGGGAAGACGAATGGTTATTTTCGATTTCGATTTTCTTCTCTCGTCGACTCTCATTCACCGGAGTCTCGACTGAGAGCCGATGGATACATGCGCGAGTTAATCTTAATGTTACTCTCATTCGTTTTGCGCGGCTGCATCTGAGACACTTGGGACGAGAAAAGTATGGCCCGATTGAAGCCGGCTTGTTGCCGTAGTAGCCATGGAACCTTGCACTGCAGATGACGCGATACGCCATGCAGTGATCAGATAGCTCGCTAACAATTATTCCATTCGTAGTTTCATGCCTAGTGGCAGACGAGCTCTTTATGCACCGTCGCACTGGTGCTTGATGTCTCTCAGCCATTTCGCGTGGTCGGCAGAATGTGTCTCGAAGTGGATGTTATCTCAGTGGCGCTCGTGGGAGCATAGGCACATTGCGATTCTTTGCGATTCTGCTGTGTGCCGACTTCATTTAAACTGTTACCAACAAAAAATTTACAAAACAGAGATAATAGCAGCTTTGGCAACGCAACCTCAAGCAGTGTACATGTTACTCTCGCACACGACAAAGGCATCATGGACCGGCTCTGACTATAAGCAACGCGCAGTCAGCGCAACATCACGCTAGTATGCCAGCTTTGCACAGTCACCATGTGCGAACAGGAATTAGCTGGAGGAAACAATATGGATTTACCTATTTAATTATTGCAGTTATTTACTGCTGTGCTTTGTCAAGTAGCTATAATGCAGCATCTACAATGTTGTTCAAATCAACGAACCCTTGACAAAGCTCTATCCTGACAGAAGATGGACTTTCGGCTAAAATAACAATAATCAATTTAGCTTTCTATTCGTAATTTCTTACTCAGATATAACCCATGCATAAGTGTTCGGTTACAGCTGCTGCAGGCGTAGATGCACACCTTTCTTCATATACTTTCAACAACGTTTGGTTACATTTTTTTTTATATATATATAGACGGAACAGCAAACATTGCAGAAATGCGTGTTTTTTTTTGCTAGCCTATAAGCGAAAAAACATGAAACACAACAATTAAAAAGACGTTCAATGACGACAAATCTTCAATAGATTTCCCTCAATGCCACGTGAATGCTATACGTGAACAAACATGGAAGGCGTTTTATGCCTAAAATATGCGAGGAAGACAATCGTATATCAATGTGAAATATTTCATAAAAAGTTGAATTGTATTTCGCTTTCCAAAATTTAACAAAAATCTTCAGTATACCATCATCCTTACCTCATCAAAAACACCTTCATTTGAACGAAGTTTCTTTGCATTGCCAGCGACCGTTCAATGACACCTCATCAAATGTGTAATGATGAATAGGTGGTCATCAGGCTGCACATACATAAAATTTTTATAAGGTACTAAAATAGCTTAAGGGGTAAGAGTAATTAAGCGGCTTGCTTCTGCCGTCTGATGCCTTTCGATTAGAAGCTGAAACCCGCCACTTAATTGCATATGCATGCAAGCTCGTCCAAAGCATTGGTTAGTCTTTAATAAAATCCGAACGACAGTTCGAAAAAGAAGCGCAAGACGTCATCGACAACAAATGCAACACGACCTACTTCCTCTAGTTTTGCTTGTCTTCTAGGAAACAACCCCTCACACCGATTGATGGGCGCAGGAAAAGCTAAAATTTCCCGTTTTGGAGCCCTTGAATACTCCCTGATTGCTTCACGGTCTAGAAACCTCCACCCTTGATGCGTTCTAATTTTTTATCCCTTCCTAGACGGGATCCAGTCATCTCATTACCGCTTGCTATAATATCACCCCCCCCCCCCCCCACCCCCATACGGTAGTTTGGAGATGAACCAATGAATAGAACTCGGCCATTTTGGTCGCTTGCAGTTACCAAGTAGTGACCTACTAATGTCTTAACCAGCCTAATTATTGTCCGAACATTAACACTGTGACTCCCCAGGCAAGTCAATCAAGACAGTAAAGCTAAAAAATGGCGCTCAAAGCTCAGTGACTGCGGTCAGGTTTTATTATTATGGTTTTGCTATAAGGAGTTAAGTTTCGTTACTTGCCAAAGGAATGCTTGGTTAGTAGTGGAAGTCTTATGGCCGTGTTCATTTCTTGGAAGAAAAAAAAAGAGGAAACGCAATGAAAAGGAGACAGACAAAGAGCGAAAGAGATGCAGAAGACGGGTAGCCAATAAAGGCCGATTCCGGCGTCTGGTTTTGTATGGCGAAGTTATCACTGAGGGCTGCACAAGGCGAGGACCGCCCTTTAAAGTCCTCATCATTTATGGTCTGCGACGTCACCATGATCTGTACAAAGTGAAATGAAATGAAGTCATTACTGCTCTTCTAATATAGATACAAGACAGGCTAGGCACTGAACAATTTGAAAGCCCCACAAATGTCTCTAGTTTCTGAGGAACAGCCGTAAGTAGTGCATATATTCGGTGAGGCCCACGTTTGAAATACATGTTGAATATTCTAAATGAGCAAACGGTGAAGCCGTACGTAAACGGGAGAAAGGAATACATTAGAGGTAGATTTGGTAATAAAAAATTATAATTACATTGAAGAAACACAGTGTGGTTATTTTCACGAAGTACGTACTACAACGTTCGCTTATTAGTCGCGGGCATCACGAGTTGTCCACCGTTGAAACACTGATGCTATGACGCCAGGACAAGATTCGTGTTTATTTCGCAACATCTACTGTATGTGGGGACTATTTAGGCGTTTCAAGAGCACTTCGACACACCTGACAGCTTTTATTCAATATGCAGGCTGTGCTAGAACTATCACTGCGTGTCTACGATTCCCAAGCAACAGTCCTTGCGTTGTTTATGCATTCTCAGCGAATTTCGCTTTCCACAAGCCACTTCAACATTTTTTTTCAATTTTAATACCTTTCATGTGCTCTTTCGTGGCAGTCCTTTCAAACGCCTAAAATGTAACCGCTGTTTGAATAATTAATCTGAGTTGGCTCGTCTCGGTCAAGACAATTCGTCTTTTTTCCGTTAATCTGATAAAACATCAGGTAAAATTCGATGCCTTTCTTAGTAGAAGAAAACCCAGCAGGTCAACTTTGACTAAGGGTGTATCATCCAATAGACTGAGTCTGTGTTGATACGACAAAATTTTACTGGGTTGTTCTCGGTTGCGACAATGTGACCAGCATCGCGCAGCTCATGGCCTGAAGCACTCAATTTGACATTCAGTTTGCAACTGCAAGCGTTGAAGGTGAACCGCAATGTCATATTCCAAAACAATACGATAAAACCATATTCTCACATACAATGTGGTTCAATTAATATTGGTTGCAGTAACATGGCTTCACAGTATGATGCGGTCGATCTTAGTTTCTCCTTCGCATCCCTCCAGCGATTCCAGCACGTTGTCTTCGCCAGCATAGCCGCGTCGGCGAACAGTGACCACGGTCACATGCACGCGTGATCGGTGGACAACAATTACATTCCATTGTAATGCACTGACACAATATGGACAACATCGCTATACTAAAGCACTTGTGGACCCATGACGCGAAAGTATACCATAAAGCAGCAATGGCTGCCAGAACCTTGTTAGACTTCCTATATATATATATATACATGTATATATATATATATATATATATATATATATATATATATATATATATATATATATATATATATATATATATATATATATATATATATATATATATATATATGGGGCCGCGTCGAGCCGCTTTAGTGGTGTGTGTCCGAAGAGCTTTACGCACGACGTGGTACCGGACGTGGTACCGTAACGTGTGCACCAGTTATTTCGTTTCCACGAGAACCCGAATGAAGTTGTGAACTTGCCTCGCCGCTCCAGGAAACCAGCTGTGCTAGGTGCATCCTCCTTTCTCTCATTATAGTGTATCCTGCTTCGTCTCAAGTCTGACCTCTTCGTCATTCCTGGCAATAAATATTCTTGTCAGCTTTCACCCTCTCTTTGCAATGGCATGCCGGAACGCGCAAATGTAATGTGAGGTGCGAAATCGAATTGCCCCATATCGACCGATATTAATACAAACAGATTGGATTAGGCTACATTAGTATTCATATTCGTGGCAGCCTGGTAATTAGTCAGTCTTTCTGAGTAATGGTATTTCAATTTATCGCTTTTCTCACGCACAAATTAGAGCTGGTTATTAGTTTGGTAATGTTTTCTTTTTCTTCTGTATCTTTTTTGGTTTCCCGTACATCCTCTCTTTCTGCGTGTGTCGAAACTATAAACTAATCTCACCGCCCAGGCGCTTCCCGTCGGCTCATTAAACGTTAATTACTCTCCACTAGCATGTTGCAACCATAAATCTCCTTAATCTACGAGAGGGCGGCTGTGTTCAAACTGGTATGAATAGATGGAAGCGATCGAAATATGAGAATTGAAATGATAAATTCTGGGGTATTAGGTGCAAAAACTAAGATTTCATCATGAGGCATGCCACTTGGCCTGCATCGAAATGCGGCAGCCGCCGCCGAGATTTGATCTCGCGACCGTGTGCTTACCAGCGCAATACAATAGCCGCTAAGCCACCGCGGCGGGTGATCGAAATATGAGAGTTGGCATTACAAAATTATTTGACTGCCGGCAGTCTGGCGTGCCCTGACAGCCAGCTATATCGTCCATAGGAAAACTTGAGTAAGCGGCAACGAAGCGGTTTCAACAGTGGGTTCGCCAGTAAACTTGATCTGAGAACAGGCACGGCATCTGAAGAGGCTGTAGGACCGGCAGTGGATAATATTCCGTCTAGAAGACAGATGATTTCCTTAATTCGTCTCTTGTTCATCTTCCCACCGACCACCTAAAGCCAGTGCACCATTTCGGCACGTGTTTCCATTGGGCGAGCGAGCAACCAATGCAAGCTCCGGGATCCTTCTTGCACCATACGATGGATCATGTGACATCTCTTGGAAACTGTGAGACTGCGTGCGGTGTGAAAAGTTCCGTGTTATCTCGAGATATATAGTTTACCACGCTTTCGTTGTTCGTAAACATTGGCCCATGTCAATGAAGGGCATTGACTGCCGCACTAGCAGCGAAAAAACAAAAAAGAAATGGCCCATGGGCCTTCTCGATGCCCTCGTGATACGCTCATCGCGGACCGCATTAAACAAAGGCAGGGATTTCCACTTTTTCGTTAGATTGTTTAGAATGCAGTGATAAGCCTTAACCTTCGCTAAATTTAATTGCTAAGAGGTATCTCATTTTTGGGAGATCTTGAGCGCACTATTCCGGATCAAGATTCTTATCAATAGGTTAACCTCACCTCGAACATTTTCAGCATTCAAGGCGCTGCCTGGTTAGAGTTCATAGTGACGTTTGTCACAGTGCGAAAACAGAAAAAGTTTCTATTCGGGCCTCTGGCTCATGCGCCAGCTTTGTTCAATCTACGTTGCAGGAAGACCGGTACATTATGCCGCGTATAATGCACCTTACCTACCGTGCCCGCAGTGAGTGCGTGCGCGCTTGGGTGCGCGTGAGGTTGCTCAGATATATAGTTACGGTCGCTGCATGGCGAGTAGTAATCGTTGTGCATTTGTATCCCGTATAAGAACAAAAGAAAACAAAACAAAAAACAAAATGTAGCCATTGTCCTGCTGTTTTTCTGTCGACCACATAGTTATTGTTGCAGGCTCCTAGAAAGCAGATCACGATGTCATATCAACTCACATATAACTGGGGGGGAGATCTGATGCGGACGTAGCAAAATAATGATCAGAAATAATAATAATCAAAAATAATATGTTTAAGCTGTGTACATGGACTGCACACACGATGAAATCATACATTTTTTTTTTTTTCATATGGCATCACGCTACGCCGGCACAAGCTCCGTCGCTGTTTCCGCACCTCCCACGTAACTGCCGCAGCCGCTGCTGCAGCCGGACCGGCACCTTCGACGCGCGTGATGGTATAACCACAGAAACGCGGGCCACGTGCACAGGCGCCCTTCGCCACGCTCATTCCCCCTCTCTTCAAATGGTCGCCTGCGCGCGCATTCCTGTCCACGATACGGCCGCAAGCCGCCAATCTGGGAATGCATCCGGGAATACAACGGGGACTAGAGGTAAACACATTCACTGTAAAAACCAGAGCGAATTTTCCGTCACGCAGGACATGAGAACGAGGAGGGGGAGGGATGGCAGAGGGAAATCGTTCTACCGCTCTTGGTTGCGCCAACTTGAATAGTGACGCAGCGTGCACTGTCAAAAAAAGAAATGGTTCCCCGAGCACAAAGCCGGAACGCGCCCTGTAGCAAAATGTGGCATCAACCAGAAGGGTCATGTACACGTTCCTACTGCGCATGCACCAAGTTTACCTTGCCTATAAATTTCGCCCTTACGTTCCTTCTTCCACTTTAGTTATATATGTGCCCAATAAACGCCCCTTTATGCTGTTGTTTTACGTTTGCATCGTTCACATTTACTACGTTACTATATGTTATCGTTCACTATGTTACACGTGCAGAATAGTTATCTTGAAGAGTTAACGCTGGAACTATTAGTTGACGTTCGGATAAAGAAAGAACATGACATTTTTTGACCCCGAATCGTTTATAAAGTTCTTGTTTTTTTTACACCACCGCACGCGTACTGATGCCACAATGAATGTTCGATTGCCTTGAGAGGTTTCACACAAGAGTTTATTCCCGCTAACCTCATAGACAACCTCTTTTCTGCTACTGGCACGTGTACATAGCCAATTGGCATGTTTAATAAACTCCGTGGTGCACGCAGTATTCTGCCATAATTTCTGTCCTATGGCACCTGTGATGGTTTGGTCTCCTGCGGACGCAAATGGGGGCAGAAAAATCTCGAGCACAAACGGCGGGCGTAGTAAAACCAGGAAACCTACAATATACTGATAAATTATCAGACACGATGTTTTATCGTAAAGTGATTCAGTCACCGTGCCATTGGATAAAACTCCACGAGTGGTAGGCAGGGCAAGAGAATAAATGCGCAAGCTCACGATATATCAGCTTTCGTAGCCTCGAAGAATGAGTAATGCAATTTTCGATTACCGGCGGTCTTCTCTAAATGAAGCTGCGCGAAAGTCGACGGCGCGGGAATGAATACAGATTGCAGGCTTACGCGGCTCGAAGTTGCGGCTGATATAATGCATGTACAGGTAAGGATATATGAAATCTACGGGCGCGGACAATCGCGGGCCTTGCTCTCAGTCTCTTCACTTGGCAATAAATTTAATAGCCTCCGCAGTACGGATCTACTCAAGGCTATCCCCGATCCGTGACTTCCCTCCTAGGAGCTTCCTCATCGTCGGAGCCGGAACTTGTAAGGCTGGAAGAGGAGATATATAGCAGGCCTAAGCGACGATATGCCCTATATTTAGGCGGTGGTCCTAACGAGGCCTCCGGGCTGAGCTAGCTGTTTTAATTACGCAGAGTGAAGGAGCACCAATTTTCGAAGAGGCGTGACAAGCGAAATACAGTAGTATGGCAGAGGCGCATGCGTGGAATGCCCGGGGTGGTGTATACTTCAAGACAGTACAGCGCAAAAGAAAGCGTTGCCCGGTGAAATGTCGGATTACATCGTGCGAAAACAATAAAGATAAGCTGAACCTTACAGCTCTGCCTGTGAGCTGTTAAGAGGGAGCTTTAGCTCGATCGCTCCTATCAAATACATGGAAAAGGAGAATTTGTTTTTCTCCACAACCACTGAACCAAACTTGACGAGGTTTGTTGAATTTAAAAGAAAACCTTATAATCTAGTGACGGTTTGTTTTGAATTTTCGATTTATATTGTCAATTTTTTATTAAAAATTGGCACAAATCGAAACTTTTCAGTAAACTAAACCGTCAAGTTTACAATTCTGTAAATCAGCAAGGCAGAAAGACATAACCATTCTGGGAATTTCATCTGATAGTACATCTAAAGCGGACAAAACTGATGTGTTATACATGAATCTGAAAAAATCCAGTGGTATGGAAATACAGCTTTTGCAGAACCCTTTTACACTATGCAACAAATCCACGTAAGATATAAATTGACATATTTAATTTGTCCGCTTTGAATGATTTAATGGTTGCCGTTTACAGAACCGCGATTCATATTCTTCATGCAGATAAATTAATTTATAAACATCGTGTATCTATTCTTTTTTCGAACTTGTGAATTCTTTAAAATTCTTGCAAAAAATGCAGGCCCTAATTGTAAATGCCGCTTCCAACAGTCACTAGAATTTAACTTTCTCTCTCAAATGCAACAAATTTTATTAAAATCAGTCCAGGGGTTACCTCTGAAAAGCGTTTTTCGCGTTTTACATGTATTTGAATAGGCCGCGTCGGAGTTAGGCCTGAGCTAAAGCTTCCTTTTAAGATCAGACACATTATATGCAGTACGTTCTTTCACGAACACTATAAGGCTGCTTTTACCTAATTATTTATCTCAATCAGCACATGAGTACTCTTATTATCGGCCAGGACTTCTGCGGCCCAAGTGTGGGCAACGCTTCCAGCTCGCTTTCGTAATCACGCTAACTGCCCTTCTCCTCAAGAAAACCTCGTCAGTCTTGCTCCTTGGTGCGGCGTGCCAGATTCCAGGACGCCAGCGGTGAAGCTCCAAACTGCAGTAAGGCGAGCTTGCCTTCGATATTTTTTTGTACGCAACCCTGTAGTTACACTCGCGATACTGACAAGTTGCTTGCGGTCCCTGCTTCGGCAACACGCATATCTTAATGTGTTTGGAATCTGCGGCACAACATTCAAGCTCTCGCACTGCCATTAAAAAGTTTTAGCTTGTCCGGTATTCCGGTGAACGCGAACAGACTGGGCGTTTTACCGAATGAGCGGAGACGAATACGAAAACTGCCTGCATGGTGGCGCAGAGCTCAACCAGGCACACACAGCTAATATTGCAGTGATGAGGTGTTTGTTACTTAGCTGCTGGTGTAAATTTTCGGTGGCAACACAATTATGCTGCTTCCGAAAATTTGCAGGGCTCCCAAGAACAGCGAGGGCGCTTCTCAACCACAGCAGTCGTTGAAGCGGCCTTCCTGCCCATCAATGATTAGGTACTCTGAGGCACCGGCTCCGTTCGTTCTAGACGTGCTGTATACTACTACAGGCTTCCGACGGGTCCACGATTCGCGGAAACCACATACTTCCTGACCAGCCGGTGCCACATACATTTCCGAGTCTCAGAGAAGTCATTGGCCGAAGACACGGCCGTTCTCCATGTTCTCAGCGAAGCCATGCTTAAAGGGACACTAAAGCGAAACAATAAATCAGTTTAGACTAATGAAGCATTGTTTGAGAACCCTTCAGACAGTCATTTCAAAAGATAGTTTGATTATTAGATGAAAAAACGAAGGTCCAAATATCAGTATTTGAATTTCGCACCGAAACCCCAGCGCCGGTACGTCAGTGTGACGTCATGATTTCCAAAGTATGTTTTCGCATTTGGGCTGCGTTGGCTGAATAAAGGTTCCCGAAACTGGCCATGTTTAATATTTGGTTCCTTTAGAACTCAATGTAGTCAATCTGTACCGCTGTATATAATTAGCAGGCCCTAGAAGATGCCATAAAAATCCATGACGTCACAGCCCCCAGGTGCGGGAACTTAGGTAGGCGTCGCCACCCGTATTTCGTTCATGCGATTTTCTGGCTTACCAAACGTCTTATCTTTGTAAAAGTGGTGTTTTGGTGTTGTAGAACGGTAATTTACTAATGCAGAAGAAATCATTTTTCAATTTAGTGTCCCTTTAAGGAATACGAAGCGGTCAACACTAGTGCGGTCATTTGTATCGAAGATCTTCCCATGCCGCCCAGATTTGCCTATCAGACTTGCAAGAGACCACAGGTTTCGGTGCAGATGCCGCTTTCCCCTGTTTCATAATGATTCCCTACGAGCGCGCAACGACAGCTCCGGTGCAGCCGCCCACGACATGGTGGCCGGGAACCACCCTTTATTCCATCGACGAACATAGATGGCTCGGCAGCATGTGATATTTAACCGAGTTCAGGCGATTCGAGCGCCTTATTCGTCGAAACTTATTCGTCAGCGGCAAAATTGCAAATATGCGCCCGACGAGTGAGCAGACGGTGTCACTGCTTCCATGGCACGTCGGTGCAGCCTCTCGCTCTTCAATGTCGAGGATTTCATGATGTGCTTTCTCAGCGGCGACCATCCCGTTACAGCCAATAGCGCCTGGCAGAGCCATCTTCTGAACCAAGGCCGAGTGTAATGAAGAAGTGTAACTTGGGCTCGGGCGCTTGCACGGCGGGCGTAGAAGAAAGAGAGGAAGGAGAAAGAGAGGAAGTAAAGGAACGGTCTGGTGAATGCTCGACTGTCTGGTTCATTACAACTTCTACAGCGCTAAATCGATACATACTTCTAATTTTATTCTTCATTATAACTTGGAAGAATCCATCAATTTTTTGGCCCATCGCCCATAGTGAGTATGGCCCACAGGCGTGATGGGAAACACCAACTTTAACTGGCCCCACCTGCTCATGATAAGAAACTTTAGATATGAATGAAAGCGCATACGGCAGATGCATTACCAAGTTGTGATTGGTAGCTTACCGCTAACTCCGGAATAAAAAAGTGTCCAATCATTTCATTCCACTGGCACTGACAGACGGACAGAAACAAGGAGGATAATAAAAGAAATTGAGAAGATGCACCGTGCAATGAGCGATGGAACGAAAAGTGTGCGTCACGTTAAGAAGCAGGAAAACAGCGATGTGTATGAAAGAGCAAGCGGGATAGCCGATATCGTTTAGTTTACATTAAGAAAAAATAGGGTTGGGCTGGCCATATAATGCGTAGGTCAGATTAATGGAAGAATATTATAGTCACGCAATGGGTGCCAAGGGAAGAGAAGAGCAGTCGAGGACGGCAGAAAACTATAGGTGATCTGGCGAAATGAGGAAATTTGCAGGCATAAGATGGAGTCAGCTGGAGCAAGACAGGGGTGATTGGAGATCGCTGGGAGAGGCTTTTGTCCTGCTGTGGATGGTACTAGGACGATGACCATTATAATGATGATGGTGATGATGATGATGAGGACAGGCCGGCGCCCACGTAAACTGTGTAGTTGCTGTGCCACAAAATCAGTTCAAGAATGCGCCATGCAGTGCTTATATAATGTAAAGAAACGCAATTTCTTCCTTGCAAGAACCAGATGGTCTATTATAATAGTAATAGGCCATGCCCAAGGCTCAGTTTGACGTAGAAAAACAACTGATGATCAGGGTAACATGTTTGCCTTTTTTGCTGGTTCCCGAAAATATTTCCTCTAAATTGTCATTTGCGCTCCATACTTGGCGGCTATAACTGAGGCCAGGAACATGGCGTGGCATTCTTCTTATTTTAGTTCCACGTGAAAATTATTTGTTTCATTACTTTGTTGTCTCCAAAAACTACCGAACACAAAGCCGGCTCAGTGCAATGTCATTTGGCGGGATTCCGTAAATGATCATATCGCTTTCTAAGAAATGGCATGCTATTGCTCCTGGAAGAAAATGATTCGCCACCATCCCAAACTTTTCTGCACACATCGATAAATACATGCAGCATTGTGGAAACTACGGCTGGTGCCTTCCACACGGTGGCTCATTTCATGAAGCTGTCCGTGCTTAGAAACTTCTCGTGTGCTTTATGGCAGAAACTTGCTGTTTAGCTCAGCAGTCACTAGGAGACCTTCAGACTGCATCTGGATATTTGAAGACATCCTAGCCAGTCAAGCTGGTGAAGGTGGTTGCTTAGGATGAAACGACACTACGCTCGATGCAATAACGTTACGATCGCGTCTGTCGTTTTCCCACTGCTGCACGCATCTCTAAAAAATATTGGAGATGAAGGACAAAAGAAAAGCCTATTCCCTCCACAAAGCGATACTTCATTGCACCGATTCTGTGCTACGAGATATTTCTTCTGAAAGCCCTAACCGAAAGCGCGTTTCAATGTCACGCTTCAAAACGATGTAGCACAGACATACCGGACTTGGGCTTCTCCCCCATTTGCGATAACAGAAAAGAAGGGGTTTTAGCTCGTGAGGACTGGCGTGCGAAAACCCTTTATTTCATTTGTGGCGAGCTCCCCAATAATGTCGTTTCCTTAACGGGAAAATTCGCTAAAATGAAAAGACACACGTCGAAGCAGGTTAGGAAACATAAAAGCTCGGCAGTGCGCCGTTTTTCCTGCAATGTCGACATGCGCAGTCGCTGCGGTGGGTAAAATGTAAAGGCGAGTAAACAACAGGTTGACAGTGGAAGCGAACGTGAGCTGAATATAAACAACGCATGTTGCTCTATGATGAATAAATACAGAAAAAAAAACAGGAGGAAAGTGGAAATAGTCGGAGTATTTAATGAGAAATATATTAGCAAGACCACGGTGGTATTGTTAAATAGGAAGGAGAAAAAGAGGAAGAGGAAGACAAGCAATAAGAGGTAGAAGAAACTTTATTACATGATAGATTCTAGTCCAAGTATTCTTTAGAATAGCAAGATACTATGTAAAGCTTTATAATAAAATACAAAATAGCTGCCTTCCTTGAACGACTCAGGTGCGCAAAGAAGAAATGATCAAAATAAAAACCAAGATAAACAAAACGGCTTCGTCGACGCTGTGCTCAACTGTTCCCGCTGCATCTCATTATATTCAATGGCTCCACATTTTTGCCTTTCATCTCCCGATAATAACTTTTCCTGAAGAGGCACGCGTAGTCGCATCTATCCCGCTATGATGTAACGCTTCTGCTTAGCGGTGGGTTTTACGAAAGCCAACTCATTCTCTTATGAAAATGGCAGCCCATCTGTATCTTCGACTCGAGCTACTGTCAAGAGACAATCGAACACGTATCGTGTCTTTGTCATTAGACAGTTTTAGAATAGAGTTTGTCGCCTTATGCACGTTAAACGTAAGCACCTTTGCGGGACGTTACCGTGCGTGTCCTTTCAAGTCATTTAGTTTACCTTACGGAAACATAAACGTAAAGACAACTTTATAATACAGGGTGCCGTATGGTGCCTCGTGCCAAACGTATCCAAGCCAAGACGATCCAATCGCAACCATCCTGATGTTGCTATGTGGACGCGTCTCGTTAGGCGTGCGGGCGCCAGAATCACTGAACGATCTCAGAAAATGGACGCGCTATGCGCTCATAACCAACCTTTCAGGTGAGTTTAGAGTAAGCGAAAGCTCATTACAATAGTTACTGGTGATCAACGCGAGTGAGAGCGCAGCCATCACGAGAAGTCACGCTGAAGCGGGAGCCATGGGTGCCGCCATGTTCGACAACGTTATTTCTTAACTTCCGTAAACATTACAGACGTTAAACTCGCCAAATAACGTACGTTATCATAGCGCACGTAAAATGCAGGAACCCAATAACGTTCCAAGCATGCGCAGTGAGGACGACGCCATTTCTTTACGTACTTAATGCTTTTACGTTCGGTTTTAAACGCCAAACTTAATCTGTCTATCGTTACAACGTCAAACGCATTATTCTGAGGACTGCGTTAAACTGGCTATATCATATAATTCCGAGACAAAGATTCTTGGACCACGGTTTAATTTGTTGCAGGTCCACAAAGTAGCGTTGGCATTACCACAACCCTTTCATAAAATTGTTTAGCCGCAGAGACCGACTGCAGCCATGATGGGCTGCCCCGTCTCTTTGCACTGCTAGTTTCTTTCTTTCTTTCTTTCTTTCTTTCTTTCTTTCTTCCTTTCTTTCTTTCTTTCTTTCTTTCTTTCTTTCTTTCTTTCTTTCTTTATATTCCTCCATTAAACCTCTTTCGCCTGCGTAGCAAGCTGAACGCACGTCTGGTTGACCTAACTAAATTTCCTTCTCTCTTTCTCGCCCACCTACTGTATCATGCTCAGTTCTGTTTTCATTGTGAATTGTGCCTATAAAAATTTCAACTCGACGCGATATGCAATTTATGAGAGCTGCTTTCGGTGCTAATAGAAGCGAAAGGAGAGAAACAACTACTAGCAAAAAAGCACTTTCTTTCCCCATCTATTTTCCTCACTGTCGCTCAACACCACGCACGTCTCGCTGTGCGAACGGTCATCGTCTTTGTCTTGTGCCACGCGATAGGGAAATGCAATGTGGGCCCCGTTCTTGGTCGTCTTTCTATAGGGCACAGCAGCAAGAGCAAAAGGACCAACTTCGGCCCCGACCGCGACAACCACGAGCAAAAAAAAAAAAAGTGCAGCGCCCGACCCTTCTTCTTCACCTCGGCGCAAGCAGGTCTATATCGGTGTCGTGCGGCTGAGAGCGGCTCGAAGCGCCAGCTATTGAGCCGAATCAGATTGTTTGTCTTACAGGACCGTCCGTTCTAGCCGGCCGAGATTGTTGTCCGTTATTCGCCGGAATACAATCAGAACGAAAGCCTAAAATACCAATATTCCATTCCCCTTTCGTTCCTCGCAGAGTCCGGGTTGGGTTTTCTGTTCATCTCCCCTGCATTCATCCTGCGCAGGCCTCGTTGTTTACACCGTTCTTTGAACGTCCTCCTATGGAAGACAGTGGGGTTCTTTCTCGCGTATCACATTGAGCTGTTTGTTGTTCGGGAGTGTGGTATATACGCGGCTTCGTTCCTTCTACACGTACGCGTGTACTGGCCCAGTACGCTTGTCCTTCATTTTGTAGTTTCTTGAACGAAGCATAGCGTATGACGAAGTAGGCATTGGTGAGCAGCTGTCATCTGCATCTGCAGTTTATTGCTGTCATTGACACACCCGGCCGAAAGGCTTGTAAACAGTCGGATGAGAAGCCCTCTTTTTTACCTAATACTTTTTTTCTTGAAGTTATGTCGACTACTTACAGATAAGCTGCCGGACACAATTCTCAACCGTGCATGCAATGTGTTTGGATATGTCTCAAAGTCTTTACTCTGCGTAATTTTGCGCCAAGTTGCAGCTTACCCTTAAATGTTGCAAGCTTGAATGTGGACAACAAGAGTTCACGCCTGCCAAACATTGCACTAGCAGTAAGAACAGTAGAGTTTATGTAAACAGAGAAGTATAGAGAAAGAAAGAAAGCAGCGCGAACATTTCTGGGCTTCAGTTAATTTATCTGTTCCCTCAATACATTCCTTCGATCTATATATTTCTAATAGTTAGTGGGCTCGTTTATAGCGCCCAATTCTCCTGCCACACAAGCACTTACCACATGTGTTTTTGTGAAGTTGTTCGTTCGTTTATTTGCAATGCGTCTGACTTGAATTTTATTGTGTTATCTTGCTTTCCAGGAGGGGTTAACCCCTTTCATCGATGCGCGGGAATAAAATGATGCTGTTTTTAAAACGAAGCTTTATAAGACTGCGGGACACTACACTTTGATCTTAGCCAAAAGGCCGAGAAGCGATATAAGACTGCGGAAACTCCCTACACCTCCCTTACGACACTCGGTCCCATTCTGATGCGTGGTGGCAGCGCCTCTTCCACCATTGGCGGTGGCCGGATATGCAACTGGAAATAATTTACAAACAAAACAATGCCTCCATGACGTCACTGATGAGGTCAGAAGGTAGAGGGAAAAGGAGCTCCACCGGGAGGTCTTGCAGGTCTCTCTTGCAGGTCTCTCTTGCAGGTCTGCTGGCCGCGCGGCGACATTGGCCAAATCACAGAGCAGAACCCGCTGAAGTGTGCCGTGTTTACAAAGCGCTTTTTTCTGCAGCGTTTACCTTGAAAGCTTCTATTCTTTTTTTAAGGCACTGGCACAGCGCCCGTACACACCAGTACTAAACAATTATAATAAAATGAAATTAATATAGCAAACGGTCGTTAATTTCAATGCTTGGAGGTAAGATACTACATCTCGTTATTTTGTGAAAGTAATAGCTTTGAAATTCCTAAATTGCGGTTAAGTTTAGGGCTACAGTTAAACTAGTCCGCAGATATGTGGGTAGTATAAAGAAAATAACTTCCTGGCACCATCAATCGTTAATTTTGTTTAGTGTATCAAATAAAGCTGGACGATTTCTCAGTCAGCTAAAACTCAACACAAGTAAAAGTTGAACGTTCTTGTTTTTATTCACAAATTCCGTAGTGCAAAAAGACCGACCTCCACGCAGTGCAAAGTTTCAATCTGCAGAAGCAATTTTCATTCACAATTGAAATTTGTACATAATGAGTGAACATAGATGAGAGAAGATCTCAACCAATAAGAAAATTAACCATCGTGAGTTGATCCCACGGAACTTGACTTTTGTGCCTTACAGACAGAAGGTAGAGTAGAATACGTGCATTTCATTGGCAGTATGGGAAATAAGAACCTACAGAATTTTAAACTGGCTATATGCATCTGCATGAACAGGAAGTAGCCTATAGCTCTCATTATTCGAACTACATGCCGAATGAGGGAGCATACTTCTACAGCGCTTACAAGCGCATATAATCAGCCTGTCATCATACTTTGCGTAATATTCATACATACAGAAAAGCACGACGAGTATTAGGACGTTATTTTGACACAACAGCAACGCAAGGAACCAACCGTTCATAAAAAAAGCACTCTACATCGAAAGGGAGATTAGAAATTCATACTTAAATAGCATTCAATCGTCTATACTTATAATACTGGTGTTATTAAATACATTTTGCCGGCGAAGCAAATAACATTGGGCCTCGTCTATAATACAGGTGCTCAAAAACTTGCCCATACCGAATCTGAGCCTAAAGCAATGTAACTGAGCGTATGGTACCGTCTACGTTCCGAAATTCAGATAAAATATAGGGCTTAAACCTTCTTCAGTACGACATCTTAGTAGGGGTGCAGCAAAACGGAACAAGAAATCGCGTGCGTGCATGCTTTTGCCATTATTGCTCTTGAAATTCGATAAAACATCATGGCTGTGTCTTTTTTCTTTACTTTAGCCTTGGCTGTATGTGTCTACAAAGAGTGCGCAAATTGTATAGCCCAACAAACACGCACTTAAGCCCTTCAGTACAAGTATTTCACCTACAGCAGATGGGCTACCGTCATGAAGAATGGGTCGAGCGACACTGCTCCTATGTCAGTCCACTCAGGCTTGCACAGAACTGCTTTGCTCACGTAAAATAAATACCTGCCCGAAAATAAAGTGAAATACTTGTGCTTACCTGATGTCATTAGGAAACGTCAAAAACTCCGCAGAACTGGAATTCCCAGTGTAAGAACACCGCAGAGCCGCGCAACACATGTGATGCCCGATTTAGCCATCTTCGTCTAATGCTTTGTTGCACGCCTGATCAAGCTTATCTATCTTTCCCATCTTCATACATGGGCCGACAACGGAAGCAGATGACCAAGCGCGATCCGACTTGTGTTATCGCTGAGCGAATGGCAAAGGTGAGCAGCGGTAAGCTCGACGGGCGCACGAAAACAACCACTTCCCGCGCTGCACCCTATTTAACAGTCACCAGAAAAGAAATTAAAAAAATATAAGTGAGGATGCCCGCAACCTAAAACCCCTTAAACTTCGCAAAGTAGTGCCACGCTTTGAAGAATGCTGCCTTCTCGCGCGCTCTGGCCGAGGCCTCCGCCGCGTCGCTATTGGCCTAATAGGATCACGTGGGCCTTCGCGCCTTGCTTCAGCGCCATTTTTGCTTGGCAAGCATCTACAGAGTGGCGAGGAGCGCATGTTGGCGCCGTTGCTACGCTCGAGCAGTGTAGGCGTCGCCACGGTCGAGGAGGGAGCGTGAAAGAGAGGAGAAACGATGAGGAGTGAAGGCGGAGGAGGAGAGTGTGACTTTACGAAGTTTAAGGGGCGTTACCGCAACCACCTGAAGCCCGCATGTTACTTGAAACCGAAACTAGCACTCGCTTTCCAGAGATTGGCTTTATTTGCCTTTTCCCTCCACTTTTACGCCGTTGCTGATGTCGCTATCATGCAGGCCGCGTCTGGGGGTGGTTGAGAATGTGTAGGGAGGCGGGAGAGGCATTTGGGGTGAGCCCTTTCCAGAGAGAAGTTAGTGAGCGTCGCCACAACGCCCTCTGGAGCTCTTTGGTCGTTGTCACAATGCCCTCGGGAACTCCATGGTCATCGACTCCATGCTCTTTCGACTGCTGTAATTACGCGTCAGCTCTCCCCCCCCCCCCCCCTCTTCCCGCAAAAGCATTGCAGAAGCAGCAGCGGTAACTTTTGTACTCAACATGCTACAGCCGATAGGGGAGGTAGTATGGTAGAAACAGGAGAAAAAGAATGCGTTACGATGCCTCGATGTCCTCCTCGTCCGCCACTCGAGGAGGACATTGAGGCATCCTAGAATGCGTAAAGCCAAGGGTCTGTCGAAACAGTTGAATAATAGCCACTCTTCGCTCATGGCAGCTTGCATACATTGGATGATCGCGGGAGAAGGGCAAGGTACCTTCAGAGAGCATGCTTATTTGGGGTCCGTTGAATAAAAGAAACGCTACTACTAGACATAGCAATTAACAGCTGCGGAGAAAGTGAAAGAATTTTATTTCGAGGTATGACACGGCATGTTTCTGCTATTTCTGAAAAACTAACACCGTGAAAATTTGTACATGCGGGCAACTGATGCCGGGCGTGCATACGCAAAGTCGCACTAGAGCACCGCAGCGTCAAGACAACACGTAAATGCCTGTCCATCAAATAAACCCTTCATCCACGAAGCCCCACACCCTGGTGAGGCAATGGTAATGCTAACTTTCTCGCAGCCTACGAAAAATGGCGCACAACAACGCCTCGAGCAAACGCGAATCGCTGTGTGTTGTGTGTACTACGTATATACAAACGCAAGTGGTGCACGAGAGGTCTTACTTAACAACACATAACGACTATCGTAGGCTGTCAACATCACCGCCAAATATCGTCAATTAACCCAAACAGCACAGAAATCGCTTACATCGATTCACCCAGTGCGAAGTATCTGCATAATCCTTGGAGCACGTTCAGCTGCCACGTTGAAAAATCATTTTACCAGCTGTATTTACTCATACTGTGAAACGCCTGCATCGAAATTGCCTGCCTCTACGTCAAAATTACTTGAATAAAAAGGATTGGCCATGTCCGGCCTGAATCCCTGTCTTTCATAGTATGCATTGTAAACTCGTCTACAGCGAATACCACTACAATGAATTTGCGTGTATGGTATGGTAGGAAAAACTTTATTCGAGTCCTTAATGTCGTGCTAGTTTCCTAGCCCGAAGCGTGCCGCTCCCACGTCGAGACCGAAAGGCCTCTCGGCCGCATCGCGGGCCCGACGGACTGCCAATGTCTGTTCTTCTAGTTCGGGGCTAGGGAGAGCTGAGTCCCAACGTTATTTAGTAGACAGTTTTAGCATAGCGTTTGTCGCCTTACGTACACGCTAAACGTAAGCATCTCTGCGGGGCGTTACGGTGCGTCTCTTTTCAAGTCTTTTCATTTACCTTACGGAAACGCAAACGTAAAAAAAAAGGTCAGAAAAAGTTATGAGGTTTTACTAGCCAAAATCACTTTCTGATTATGAGGCACGCCGTTGTGGAGGACTCCGGAGATTTGGACCACCTGAGGTTCTTTAACGTGCGCCTAAATCTAAGTACACGTGTGTTTTCGCATTTTGCCCCCATCGAAATGCGGCCGCCGTGGCCGGGATTCGATCCCACGGCCTCGTGCTCAGCAGCCTAACACCATAGCCACTGAGCAACCACGGCGGGTAACGTCATAAAACAGGGCGCCGTCTGGCGCCTCGGGCAAAACGTATCCAAGCCAAGACGATCCGATAGCAACCTGACTGATGTTGCTATGTGGACGCGTCTCGTTAGGCGTACGGGCGCCAGAATCGCCTAACAATCTCAGAAAATGGACGTGCTATGCACTCATAACTAACCTTTCAGTTAAGCTTATATACAGCGAAAGCTCATTACAGTAGTTACTGGCGATCAACGCGAGTGAGAGCGTAGCGATCACGAGAATCCACATTGAAGCTGGAGCCAGGGCTGCTGTTATGACAACTCTATTTTTTTAGCGTCCGTAAACATTCCGGACGTTAAACTTGCCAAATAACGTGCGTTATCATAGCGCACGTAAACCGCAGAAACCCAATAACGTTCCGAGCATACGCAGTGAGGAAGATGCTATTTCATTATGTAGGTAATGATTTTACGTTGGGTTCCGAACGCCAAACTAAAAATCTCTAATATTGTCTTTGTCGCTGCGTAACGATGAGAACCGCGAGAACATATGTTCTAAGTCTGCTACGCTACCGCATCGTGAACAAGTGTATGAGGCCAAGGCTTCAGGAAATATTCTGCTTATCAATAGGGAATTGGAATAGGTCCCCGTCTGCAAGAGCCTCAGGGTGAGAACTTGGGGTCTGTTTAGCTTTATGTGGGGAGGCGGATGTGATCTGCGCGCCAAGTAAAAGTGTTTCATGAGTTCGTTGTATGAGAGGAGATGGTCCCTGCAGTACGTTACCTCTAAGCCGGGATCTCTAGCGCCACACGGTCTGTAAGCCCTCGCGCAACGTTGTTAGGTTACTTAATGGGTTACTTCACTGCTTGCAGTGCTTCTGCTTTGCAGGAGCCCTTCTTGTCAGGCGTTGTACATATGACAAAATAACGAGTTCAGCAGGAGTCAAACGAGAAAAATAATTACGCAGCAACGATTAAAGAAAATGGAGAAATGAAAGAAATTGCCGAAGAAGGGATTCGTACTAAGGACTCTCCAATCAAAAGCCCAATGTTCTTGCAGAGCACCATAAACCACATTTTTTTTCCTTATTGCGTGGAATTATGAGTAGTGGCATGCGAAAATTAGTTACATTCGATGTAGGCTCCCACGAAGAAAAAAATACCCACATGCGTCGCAGTCCAATGAATGTTCAAAAATTGGGCAAGCAAGCACAAGCATCCAGATACAAAATCAATTCAGGAACGGCATGAAACGTTGCAGCCACACTACGCACTTGAGCAGCCTTTTCTCGAAAGACTAACCTTGTCGATCGAAGTGACTCAGCATGCCTGTCGATCATTCGGCTCGTCCATAATGATTACAGACTTAATAAATAGTTATGAATCACACGGAAATTGCCTCTATTACGCAGGTTCTGCATCGACTCCTGCATCGGCTCACTATAGCGTTATGGCTATAGTAAAGGGCCCCCTCACTACAGTCGATTCTGGAAAAACAATAACATGTTCATATTTTCTCTTCTGTATTAAATGTAAAATATGAAACGTCTTGTCAGGGATAGGGCCGACAAACCCATAATCGTGGGCAGGAAAAATTATTAGCGCAAAATGGGAATGAGGAAAATGCAAAAGAGTGTCAAAGAATATGACAAAATGGCATGACTATCTCAGAGCAAGTCCGTATATCACGAAGCAAAAAAAAGAACAATAAACAAATAAAAATAAAAAAGACATGTATAAGAGCCCAAGAACATCAACATGGGCAGGTCATGTGAACATCCGAACTCTCTCTTTTATCGTTGATGATATTCATAGCGTATTTTTTTCAACGCATCGGGCATGCACTCATATTTTATCATGCTTAGAAAATGGCACAGTATTGATTCCTCATGCACCGTCACTCCTCCATCATTGTAGGAGCCTCCTCGAGCACTTTGCCGACATCACGCTTCCACTTTTTCTTCTCTCTTTTCTTTTATTTAGGCGCTAAACCTCACCGCCCTTCGTCTCCAAAGAGGCGTCGCGAAGGAGACGATGCGCATCGTATCGACTTTTTTTGAAAGCAACGCTGATGACAGCCATCATTTTCACAGGCATTCGATATTGGACGGATATTTGACAGCCTAGACATTCGTGTAAAAGGCAGCCTCTTGGGGCCGCCGATTTGCTCAAATCAACGCTGAAGGCATTGATTTCCAATGATTGCTGCGCAAGCTATGGGCACTCGAATAAATTACTCTGATTCGCAGAAAACAATGATTTAAGGAATTTTCTCAGCACTTTTCGGCACGCTGCACCTCGTTGGGGAAACGACCAAACAGCGCCCTCCAAACCTAAGCAGAAAGGGAAAGGGCCGCAAGAGGCAGAGTAGTGAAATATTCGAAGTGAATCATTGCAGGAAAACGGGTTCAAGGAATACCAAGAATATTTTAATTTCTGCTTACTACCTACCTACCTGCTTAACCTGCCGTAATTTTACAGCGAAGCTGTTTTTGGCTGTGGTTCCAAGAAATATTCACGTGGGCGACCAATGAAGATCATCAGCAATGGCTCCTGCCACTGCTCGCGCGTTCGTAGTCTTCTTCCACAGCTGGCTCGTTGGCGCCCCTCCGCGTAACCGCGCGAATGCGCTCGTGCCAGTGCTCGCGCATTCGTCGTAGTGGTCTTAAGGGCACCATGTCGCTAAAAATACGGCGTCGTTGTCGGACGCCGTTTCACGAAAAATCATTCCGAACCACAACCCCGCAGGCCCTCCGCGTGGCACAGAAGAATTACTGAAATAATTGAATTCCTCAAAGTAAAATGTGTCAGAAAAATTGTAATGTACGACCTAAACGGAAGCTACAGACATGATAGCGTCGGACTGTAATTCGGATATACCAGAAGACATAAATAAATAACTGGTTAAATCAACGCAATGCAGGAAGGTGCATGTACTTTCCAGATCCAAAAAGTACGGACCCCAAACTCAAAATCTTGGCCGCATCATTTAACACTTTATGTGAGCTGCATGAGTCCGAACAGAATTAGCTTTTGAAGATTGCTCCGACATTGTCATTGAAAGCGTTGAAACCTTTAAACATGGAGAGGCAAAATGTGAAGTTGGCATTGAGAATATGCAATGCATCAACTGTCGCAGTACTTCATAATACCAACACTCAGCATGCTGATGGCACGGCTCAGTATATCAGCATCGTGCTAACATGGATGAATGTTGTTATCGTTAAAGCTCCCCTTAAGGGCCAGCGGTTTTCAGACGACCTGCAAAAACCCATAACGTCGATATCTTGTCCCCGGTTAGAGTTTTTGGGGAAAATAATGCAGTGGCTCGACTACTGGGAAAGTTTGAAGCATGATGCAGGACGTTTGACAAAAGAAACACACTCTAATTTATGTCGCACAACTCATGCGCTCCATGAAATCACTATCTACTGCGTTGAAGAACTTGGTATGCAGTATGTTTTGGTAGGCAAACTTCAGACAAATTCCCTCGAGGATCGCTTTGGTCGGTACTGTCAGTTGTCTGGTGCCATGTTTTGGTAGGAAAACTTCAGACAAATTCCCTCGAGGGTCGCTTTGGTCGGTACTGTCAGTAGTGTGGTGCCAACTATCATGTGTTAATTAGGCAGATTTACGAGTCCGATACAAAGCTGAGGCTACAGAAAGTGCTCGAATTACCAGACATTGACATGGCGCGTGATGTTCCTGTCATTAGTTCCAACTCACTGCTGACCCAGTTTGATGTCGCAGTTAGCGACAGCGATATTGAGAAGAAAGTGGCAAGGCTGCCAGCTGTGACATATGTTGCCGGTTGCTGCGCACATGCAGCTGTAAAGAAACTGTTGTGTCAGTCGTGCAAAGAAAATCTGGTAATGGATGATGGGACAGACGTTGCTAGAAAAGTCCTTATTACCAGCATGACCAGAGGTGGGCTGAAGTTCCCATGCGAACTTGTTGTGAATGCTGTCCTTACCACAGAAAAAGTGCTAGACAAGCTTAGGAGTCCACGCTTCGCCAAACAGTTCTTTGCACTTCCTAAGCAGACAGAAGTACTAGTGGCTCTTGTGTATGGCATCCTCAGCGATAATGATGACCTGGATGTTTGTGTTAATGGACATGCGCCTCAACAAGTCATGCATTACATTTTGAGTGCAGCAGCAAAGACCCTTTTAAACAACTTGTGCAAAGCAGCAAACAACAAGTTAGTAAACGACAAGTTGTCTGCCACAAAGGCAAAGCGAAGACTTCAAACTGTTAAAAGTTGAGGTGTCATTCATGCAGTTTTGCTTCCACAGTATTGTTTGTAAAAAATACCCTTTTCTCTCATCTATGTCAAATAAAATGCCCTTCATCCTACCTTCATTCTCAAGACGGCTTCTTTTTTTTGATTGATATGATATAAGGAGATGTTGGCGCACAATTTAAGGCGCCGGCTACTCCTAATCTCTTGAGGGGTTCCGTAATACATCGTACAGGGTTCAAGGTTACATATCAACTAGTCTTTTCACACAAGCACCAGGACTTATCACGCAACGTTTCCACAGGAAGACTATGACGTAAGGAACACAAGGTACATGCAATATACAATGCAAATGTCTCCACACCTATGTAGATGAAAGTCTCAAAAGTACAAAAGATATTGTCGCCTAATAACACATTGTCTAGTCAGCGGGTGGTACATACATCGTGTAAATATATTAGCACATACAGTCACAACAGAGCAGTCAATGTAACATAATTCCCAAACAGATGGATATATAGAGTGACATTGAAATGAACAGAACAATGAAAGCACTAATAACGTCCAACGATGCCGCTGTCTTCAAAGAGAGGTCTTTAGTGCTTTTAAAGCGTTCTTCTGCAAGGCCGTTGTTGGCCAAGGTCCCAAAAGTTTCCTTAAACTGAAAGGTCTGTGGTCTAATTTACGTAGCGCTGATTTAGGTCGGCATCTTGGTGTGTCGTGATGTGGGCAATCTAGAAGGAGGTGATATATATCTTCATCTACAAATCCACAATCATATTCGAGGGTTTCCGCTCAGCCAATTCTGTGAAAGAAATGCTTTGTGTAGGCAGTGCCTAGCCTTAATCGATGAATAAGCGTTTCTATAGTTCTATCGAATAACAATGAAAATTCGAATTCAATAAATGGATCAATATGGCATAAATCCAAAGCTCTTAGAATTCTGGTCAAACCGAGTGTCAAACCAAGAAGGCTTCTGATGTTCTAATCTCTTTCTGTTCTGTGTCGCAAAAATTGTGCATGCCTGGATTTCCTTGCTTGAAGCAATATTGTGTGCCGAAGCAGTAAAGTGTATTCGCAGAAAAGTTACTCAACCAACTTTCTTTTTTCCAGACACCGACTTGCATCAAATATATGTGCACTTTTAGCAATAATGTCTTCTTGTACAAAGAGACTGTCAAGGATATAATAAAGGATCCTGTACTGCTGCAAGCAGAAATGAGCTTGTGTCATTTTATGAGTGTTGATTTCTTCCACTTTGAACTCGACATTTTACTTTCATGTAATGTCAAATTTTGCCATTTTTATGATGTCCCTGATAGGGCGTTTGAAAGTAAATAAAGCATCGAAGTGTTAAATATAATATAATCATGGCGGTAGGTTGAAAATCGAATAGCTTATAACCACCACATAAATTGAGGCCCAACAGTGATGATAAAATTTTAGATCAGTCGCTTCCAATCAGTCAGAAAACGGTTTCTTACATGTGTAAGCATGCAAAACGCCTCCTTCAGGCACGAGGCTACAAACTGTGGCTATTTTTCCCGGCCAAGCTTTGTACATAACTGCAGACGCAGGATATTAGTTAGTTCCTACTCGTAACAAGAGCTAGCAAATTTAGTTTTATTTCACGGCAACGCGCCACTTCGAGGAGAGAGCATGCGTAGTGAAGCCCACTACCAGGACTATCTCACCTGCGTGACGTCACACCGCCATGTTGGGGCCTTCAGTCTTCTAGGTGGTGTCACCCAACCCCGGTCACTCTGAACGCCACTCTCCTCCTCTCATCATGCATCAAGCGTCTTTCGTTATGCTTGGCATCCACACCGCTCTTCGCAGTGACTCTTTCAACAGAGCCGCCGAGCTTACGTTTGGCCCCACTCTACGAGTCCCTGGCGAACTATTCGACGACTCGCCCACCCTACCTACTGACGTTCCCGACTACACCGACCATCTACGCTGTGCTATGCTTACTGTCGTACTATGCGTACTTCTGCTGTCACATTCCTTCCCTACCAGGCCAGTCCTACTCGCCGTGTGCGTTTCGCACCACCGCCATCCGCGCTTCGCCATTCGGCCAGCTCACGGCTGTAGCGCACTGCTACGTGCCACAATGGTCTGGTCACAAAAGACGATGACACGACCAACACGCTGACGGTGTGCGAGCAGCAGAATCGGCGGAATAAGACTTCCACCTGATTGAGCGGGCTCGGCCAAAAACTATAATGTAGGGGCGCCAGGCACCCACGTATATCTAGTTTTTCTTCACCACCACCCCCAACGTAGTGTGGACGAGGTCATGATGGAATGAATCGAAGCTGGAGCTCCTGAAAGAAGTGTTGATGTCATCCCGATATTGGTGCATGAAAGTGTGAACTTGCTTGTTGGCTTCTGTTTTGGAAGCCCGCGCATCTATAAGCCACCCCAAAATTCCCCACGTCTTCGCTTTGCCGATGTTGCTCGAGAGACGGTCACAGAGCCCTCTTCAGTTATTGCTAGTCAGTGTCTGCGCGTATCCCTTTGCCACTTTCGTTACGTGGGCACCACATAGCTGTTGACGTCGATGTAGTCAGTCTCCTCGATCGTTTGGTAGGGCCCTGGTGTGCCACCCAGAGAGGAAGGTGTGGGTCAATGTCCGGCGCCTCCGTGGAGGTGTTGAGGATTTTGGCAACTGTGTTGAGATTCTATGTGAGTACCATGAGCCACGAGTCAAAGTACGCAACTGGGGGGGGGGGGGGGGGGGTGCATGGCGCTGCCGGAACTGTCATTGCATGAGTCTAATTTTGCTCTCTGGCCTGCGGGCATTCTTGAGTGCGAGAGTGATGTCGATGATGCAATGATTGCTGCTGAGTTGTTCGTTGGTTTTGCGCTACTGGCTGAGTTCCCCAACCCCTTTAACCATAGCGAGGTAGGGGCAAGTGTTGTGCGTGACACTGTTGATAACTCTCGTAGGCTATGTGGGATATGTAAATAAGGTGCAGCACAGGTGGCATACTGCGTCCCACAGCTTGTCCCCCTTGGGGATGGCACTCGGATTACCCCAGTTAACATGGGGGGGGGGGGGGGGGGAGCATAAAATCTTCACATACGAGCCGCTGCTTGCTGTTGCAACGCCTATTTCTCGAACCTCGACCGGAGTTACTATTGCGTAGCGTGGCGTTGTCGGCAGGCGTCCGGTAGACCATGGCGACAAGGCAGCGACGAGACGATTTCTAATGCGAAACTTGCACTGTTTATTCAATGGTTGGTGGAGGATATAGAAGAAGAGAATGAATTAATTAAAAAGTACATTGCGCGGCCGCCTAAATAGGCCCGCTAAAATTGTTGGCGGGATCTTGCTCACGTCAACGTCACTTGAAATGCACTGAGTCTGGTAGGGGATGGGCGGCTGATCCATTCTCCTAGGGGACGTTGCACATGCTTGCCTCCTCTGGCGGCAACCCGTGGTTCCTTTTTGGGTCGCGGAAAGGGTGCTACTCTAGAGTCGCACAGTTCGTGAAAAGGGTGCTCCTCTTGTCACGCACACACACAAACGGGCCTGTAATCACTGCGGGGCGCCCGCCAGACCGGCAACCATTCGAGACAACCGTAGCAAATTAGTGATCCATCCTCAGTTTCGATTAGGCATGGCCTTTCAGCTTCCTTTTTGCCCGGGGTGTTACATGCCAATCGTAACAGTGCCGAGTGTGCGAAATTTTGTGAAAAGGTACTGGGAAGTTTGGTGGCGGAAGCGCGCTGAGCTGCATAGGTTAAGGATAAAAATACTACCGCCTTTGGTTTTTTGTGGGAGTATTTTGACTATGTGTTCAGGAATGTCCGTGTAGATCGAGTGTTTCCAGGCCGTGAGGCGCTTGGACACGAGCGCCGCGGTCGTGGGTCCTTCAAGTCTTCTCGAAATGGATACCTGGCCAATAGGGGAGGGGAAAGAAGGCAATAAGCAAGCTCACTTAGTAGTCATCGTTGACATGCTGAGCGCACCGATCTGATGGCCAGAAGCCTAGACCTCGTCAAGCTGGACACCGCAAGCAACGCCGAGCTCGACTCCCTCATAACTCTTTCCACTTCCGGACCCATCTCTCATCCGATAATCAAAGACCGTCACACTTCTTAATTACGCGGTCATTCATTACTTTTGAGACTAGACCAGGCTACCCCATCTGTCATGTCCGCAGACAGCAACCTAACGTGACGCACACGTACTAGGACTAGTAGTAGAACAATTCACTGACCAATGTAAAAAAAGAAAAAAAACACGAAGTTGGACGTTTCAGTATCTGTACAAATAGCGGTGACCGTATTGCACTACTATGTTTTTTCATTACGAGACGGCTTTGCGTCGAGCTGCTGGTTATGTACTAGGAATGTCTCCGAGCCCTCTCTTCAACCAACATTATCTCCCGAGGCAACATCCCCTGGGCCCATGCTTTGCACCTTGGCGAGCATCACCGCACCACCGGAAGATCTGAGCCAGACTCTGTGGCTGCTTATAATCAGAATATAATTAGAAAATAATCAGATGAAAACCGGGTATAACATAATAATAATAATAATAATAATAATAATAATAATAATAATAATAATAATAATAATAATAATAATAATAATAATAATAATAATAATAATAATAATAATAATAATAATAATAATAATAATAATAATAATAATAATAATAATACATCATTAAATTACCCGATTCTTGGCCAAACCCCCACTGTGGGTATGTGCCACGGCCACTCAGGACAACAACAACAGCTAGTCGGGTTCTAGTTCCGAACCCCAGCTGCTGCCTGGCGACTCCACCTGCCTGGCGATTCTTCTACAGGCTACACGGAACTATTAGACCCCGATATAGCGGAAAAATGCAGTCATCTACCTCGACGGTTGATGGTGGGCCCAGAATGTAAAGAAACGGCAAATGTTCACATCCCGATAGCCTCAATACCGGCTTCATTGACGAAGGCGCCTCGGGAATAGAATTTCCTCGGATTGCGATAACACTCTTCATTGTAATTTTCATGCGCGATCAATCCCCGTCTCTCGACGAGTCGGCCTTCCGGCGTGGGCGGGCGGAAAAAGGCCCTCCGGCGTCGCTCCGTATTTTTCAGAATTTCGACGAGGCCTGTCACAACGGTATTTTTAATTATACCGTTTCAATCCTCGGCTCCATTGGGGCTGAGGATTGGAGCAAAAAAGGGAAGCAGGTTTGCCGGAAATGTTCAGGCGCAGCTCCGCTGTGAACCACTTCGCAGTTTATTTACACCAGTAACGTTGTCTGGTGAATTATTTCTTTGTCTGTGTGAGCTTCAACGAGGCTTTGCGCGTATCGATACATGATGATTTCGTTGATGGTTCATTTCGCACTATCTTGCGTACAAACCGGCTTTAATATTTCTGAGCGGGCGGATATAGCTCGGTGCTTTGTGCGTCGCAGCGGTTTGATTCGCTCTCGGGCTTTTCGGCACGACCTCTCTTTGCTGTTCGATGTCAAGTGTATGCTTTTTCTTTTAAAGCTTGAATTTATGTTCCGTGAACGTCGTATATACAGAGTAGTGTGAACAGAATTAGGGAGCTAGAATTGGTCTGTTCCAAGTCACTTTCTTCTTGAATTTTTAATGTTTTCTTTACAGAATACTGCATGTCAAAATGTGACCCAGGCAGAAGTGGATTTGTTTCTAAAGCGTCGATAAGGAATACAAACATTTTACATAGAAAGATACAAACAGCGTTGTCATAATATGAAAGAATTATGTATAATGCAAGGGATCATGTAAGCTGCAACAATATCAATGACAATGTTTCATTTAAACGAGAAGAATAAAACAAACAATTTAGATACAAGTAATCCAGTCTTATCAAGCCTAACGCAGCGAGACTAGACACAGATGGTCCTATCTACGCGCAGGAATACCCGCTTTGAAGCACGCATACACACGCACGTTTACTACAAATGCAGTTTTCCCATCGGATATGATACATTGCTGGGCAGGAACACATCGGTTGGCAGAGTGTTCCGTTCATTGATTATTCTCAAATAAGAGGAAAACCTAAAGCAATTTGTGCGTGCGAAAATTAGGATGATTATGTCAGGGTGAAGATTCCTAATAGGTCTGGCTAATAGCACGTGGAAATCGGATAAATGCTCAATTTGTAATTCACATTTCCCGAGGTGGTAAAGAAATATAGGCGCGCTACTTTTCTTCGGGATTACAGAATGACAATAACATTTTCATTCTTCAATTGAGATGGGGAGTCATATTGTCCATAACAATTAAATGTGAAGCGGGTGGCAAGTCTGTCTGTGTGCTTCATTTTGCTAATGTTTTTTTTTATTTCGTGAAAGAGTCCCAGGCGACGCAAGAATATTCTAAACGCGACCTCACCAGTGTGTTGAACGCTAAAGATTTCACGGACGGAGGTAAGTGTTTCAGCTTGTATACGTAAGCAGGCCGAGTTTACGCCGAGCAGACGCACAAACGACATCGATGTGTTGCGATCAGGTCAAGCAATTGTTGATTGTTATTATCTAATATTTAAAGGACTCTGTTTCCGTTACATTGCATTGCGTAATAGTTCATTGATATGCTAGAGGGTGTTTTTTGATGGTGATGCGTGTAAAGAACGGTTCTTTCTTCATTAAGTTTCATTCCTATGTGTCGCACCAGTCAGAAATCGCGGTAAGTTATCTGTTCCGAATTACTCTGCCATTAAAGCACCGTTAATTATTTTGTAAAGTAAGCAGTCTTCCGCGAACAATTTAATATACTATAGTCAATGCATGCTGTTATGTCATTAATGGATACGAGGAACACTAGCGATCCGAGCACGCTTATTTGCGGCACTCGGGAGTTTATGGGGAGGCACCCAGAATAATAGCCTCAAACATGTACGAATTGCCTGCGCAAGCACAAATATGCAGATATCCAATTGATTAGGTTAGGTAAAAAGCCATAGTTGCTTAGTTTTGTTACCAAATGAAAACCAGACACCCTTTCGAAAGGGCACTGACATCGAGGAATATAACGTAAACCTAAACCCGCCGTGGTTGCTTAGTGTCTATGGAGTTGGGCTGCTAATCGCGAGGTCGCGGGATCGAATCCCGTGCGAAAACACCCGTATACATAGATGCAGGTGCACGTTAAAGAACCCTTAGTGGCCCAAATCATTCCGGAGTTTTGCACTACGGCGTGCCTCATAATTAAATGGGGGCTTCGGCACGTAAAACCCGCCATCTTTTTTTGTTTGTTTTGTGTAGCAAGTTCAACCTGACCAGCTTTATGAAGAGGCGAGAGCGCGAACAGTGGAGGGAAGCTGAGTAGTAGTAGTAGTAGTAGTAGTAGTAGTAGTAGTAGTAGTAGTAGTAGTAGTAGTAGTAGTAGTAGTAGTTGTAGTAGTAGTAGTAGTAGTAGTAGTAGTAGTAGTAGTAGTAGTAGTAGTAGTAGCAGTAGTAGCAGCAGCAGACAGCCCCTTGCAAAAACCGTGCTTGGATGAGGAGGGAAACGCGTTTTCCAATAAATTATACCATGAAGCATGAGATAACATGGCTCGCACGATGTAACCATTAGTGATATGAGGCGATAGTTATATAGGAAGGGGTTCATTTTCTTAAATATGGGCACAACAAGACCGGCCCGCTACTCTGGTACAACAATACCAAAGATGTAGCGGGTGCCCAACGTAACTCGAGCGACACATTGAAAATATGCAAATTCCACGTAGCTGGACATAACCAAGCCACCGTTGTTTGCCGTCGGTTAGAGATATCCAGATTATTTCTTGCATTCCGCTTAATTACATAGTTGGTCTTAATTAATTAACGAGCTTCTCAAATGTTATCATTACATGAAAGGTGTCAATGAGAAAACTGTAGAGCAACATGAAAAACTTGCAATACAACTTATAGCGCTTGAATACGCGCTACATAAAATTGTTTTTCCGAGCGTGAAAGCAGCCCACGAATAAACAAAGAACTGCAGTGCGACTAGCCGCTCGAGGCAGCTTGCGCGTATTCTCGGGCTTTTTTCATGCTTGGAAAACAGTTTCAGTCCGCCGTGCAAGCTGGAACCGGTTTCAACTACGGGATGCATATCTGAGTGGTACGATGGCGTTCCCGCAGTCTCCCATTACACTCCTTGTGACATCCGCCTACAGCTTATGGAAATGTAGCTAGGAACTAATGTCTGCAAAGTCGATTCTCGTAAAAATTGTGCGCTCTTATTCAGTCTTTCTGAGAAACTGTCTTTGTAGTATAGAGTTGAGTGCCAAAGTAAAGCGATGTTGAAGAAAGGCCACGTGAAAAAGAGCGCTTTATTGATATATGTCGTAAAGTCATTACATTACACGTGTAGTGCTTGTAGTAGCGGAGGGGACTAGAAACGGTGTAGCCTGATCAACTATAAAGCGCTGTCAGCTGTGGCTTAGCAATGATCGCGCCAAATATCCCATCAAAATTTCTGCTGATTTAAGAGAACTGCGTTTGGAGCGAGTAAAACTACAGCTACAGACATGAATTGCAAAGGCGCTCTTGCGGATAGACGGAGCTCACTAAGACATATTGTAGTTAACATTTTCAATTTGCGTACATGCACGTGCCAGTATAGTCACTGGGTATTGCTTTTTGTGCACTAGAGAACGGATATGCACTTTTGCGCTCTCTATTACGCGACAGCTTTTGTGAAACTGCGATATGCCACTAAATCCATAATTTGGTATTACTGAAACTTTTCAGCATAGTGATATTCCGTTCTCCGTGGCAATTCCCTTAATTTTCATTTTTTTAGCAGAAAACCAATATGCAGAAGTTACTGAAGTGACACTCATCTTTGCTTCTAGGAGCACGATGTCGTAATTACCGAAACGCTGACACAACAGACTGCGCCATATATGGCAGAAAGAATAAATACTATCACTAGAAAGAAATAGCGTGACAACAACAATTTCCTGTTTGACATCACGCAGTACGAGAATGCGTATATACATCTTGAAAGTGCAGCAATTTAATTATATTGCATTTGCTGCTTCCAAATTCGCATGCTAGGTTAGCTTTCTTTCTCTCCTTAAGTCGTAAGCGTAATGTTCTTATGTTCAAAAGTGAGCGGTTCATTGTGCTAGTGTCGAAATCACGCTTATATAGTGCATTGTTCTTGCAGTGGACAGAGCATTCGCAGCACCTCGAGTGCGAAGAAATAACGAAGGACACTTTAGCATCGAGTATTTGTTCCTGAATCATAAGAGCGACGTAAGAAAGGAAAATAAATAGCGGCCGATTCAACGTTGCCGCAATCGCTGCTCAGCAGCGAAATAATGACGTTGTAAGCTTGGAAGTGAGAGCTAGTAACGTACAACAAAATATCGCCGCCGGCACGCGACACTTCGAAGGCGAAAAGCTGACGCACACTGTCATCGGCTGTCACGAGGTGTCATACCCTATGCTCGTACTTCACGCTTGAATCCACCGTTCGGCTTTTTTCCTTCCTTTCATCCGCCAGAGTAGTTTGGGCATCAGCAACTTCGGGGACTTTTGTGGCTGCAGTTGTGACGACATTCCTCCCGTTTTCGGTGCGGCCCGAGACAATCAGGCAGTGAGCAAAGTAAAATTAAGCTAAAGAGCTGTAATGTGACTGCAAAAACAAACACGTAACGTGTCGACCTGTTCTGGATAGCTGAGCACAGAAGTGGCCCGTTTTGATGTTGCAGACGCGGAAGCACGCGGTTTGGCGCGAGGAAGGCAGCGGTCGAAGTGTCGATATAGAAGGGAGATAAGAAGGCGCTTGAAAGCGTGGAAGAGACGTGCAATCTTTGTGGGTTTCCTTGTGAGCTGACAATAACTGTTCGAGATATCGCATTGCATGCTCTTGTACAATATAATGTACAGTCTTTGTCAAAATCAGAAGGGTCGCATTGTCGGCGGCCGGCAGGCGCACCACAGGTTATTTAAGGGAGTGCCCATGGTGTGCAATAACCTATTTAACGTAAAATTTGTTGGGCCATTAATTATAGACGAAAACAACCAATTCACTCCCACGGCGGGGCAAGGTAGTCCAAAAGTGTAACTAGTTCAGCGGTGTGGAGTGTTTTCTCCCCTTTTGTCCTTGTCAGCGTTTTCTGCAGGAGACCTTTCTGGCAGTGCGCATCTAACGAGCTCAGGTAAACACTGTTATTTTCTTTGGCTCTAATTCAATCTGAATTGTTCTGTCGCCACGGATAGCTAAAATCCCCCTTGACATGCCTTTATAATGACGTAAGTTGACATGAAAATCTGAATATATCATCAAACTGGTAACCTATCACACAATGTTACAACTTCATGTCTGGCATTAAATAAGTAAACGTGGTTTTTACGACAAGAAACACAAGGAGTCGGTTGTCTTCTCCACGTGCATGGGGGCGCAACCATCCACATCTACCCATTATTCAGTTCTTTTTGTTTTACGACGAACCTGTTAAATGCTAGTTCCCCCACGATCGCGTCCGTGTGTTCACGCAAGACTATCACCATCAGGATTCGCTTCAGCATTGTCGTCTTCTTCCATATTTGGCTAGTTGGCGCCCCTCGACACTACAACGCGAACACACTCGTGCCACTGCTTCTGCCTTCGTCGTCGTCATTAATTAATTAGTTAATTAAGAAACACAAAGACGTGACCAACTTTACAGCGAATTACAGCGAATCTGTTAAGGGCCAGTCGTCCCAGAATCGTGTCCGTGTCTAGACACAAAACTCCTCTACGTAGGGCCGATCCCGAAGATAGTGCAATGCCGGGCCATCCCACGGTGGAGGTGCAGTTCGAAATTAAGGGGCCCACATTCGCAGCTTCGCTGGTGATCCTTCTTCACAGAGGGAAAGGGCACTGACTTTTTATTTACGCTTGTAGCATACGAGTCGGTAATCATAATCGACTTGAAAAACGATTATGTATTTCAGCTGTCTTCAGATATGTGCAACCCGTGCAAGTGCGAGTGGCCTATATCAAGTCTAAGGATATTGGCTGCAAAATTTCTAGATTTCAACTAATCCATATAGAGAAGAAAGTCGTTTGATAGGTTCTGACTGTCTGCAGTGGTTTTCAATGTTTCTTTATGCCTTTAGGTTCTGCTTGCCCTGCGAACATTAGAAACCGGTGCCAATAAATTCACCAGTCTCTTCTAACATTTTATATCAATAAAGAAAATCTTTTTTTTTTTGTGCGTCACCTTAGATTACAATTTGCAGAGGGCTCACCATTGCGCTGTACCAAGCGGGAAGAATAGGCATAGGTGACGCTCCTGTACCTTCGGCGGCCATCGGAATGTTGCTCACGCCTTAGGTCTAAGAGATTCAAGGCTATAAACGGGTCGCTTGGACATGAATGTGCATATAATCGCATCCTACTAACCTCATCGTCATTCCTCACGCCTCTTTTTTTTCATTCTCTTCCACTTCCCTCTGAGCAGGATATCAGGATAGAGAAAATTACTTCAAGCCAAGTTCACTACGTTTTCAAAATAAATTATCTTCTCTCTCTACTAGGTATAAAAAGAAACCATGGTCGGTAGCTAGCGAATGTTGCATTAACCCTAATATCCTGTTGACGGGAGGTGGGGGGAGGGAGGGGCATACTCAAGCACAAAACAGAAGGCTTCGAGTTCCATTTCTATAGAGTTATTTTGTCACGAGTGGCTTTATTTTGCCTCCCAACACCTTTACTACAATCTTGCGAAGGATTGAAATATTCATCCAAATGGAGGTAGTGAGACAGGAGATGTCACGGAAAATTCACACCAGATTACACGGTTCAGCATACGCATGGTTTCAATTTATTTCCCTTTTACCTCAATATTTGTTCGTAAAGAGAGCGAGATAGAGCTAGAGAAGAATCTAGTTACAGGAAGGCGAAGAGGTTGGCCTAAGTTACAACTTTCTCTGGCCTGCTACTTTTGGGACAGGTGCACAGAAAAGGAAAGGAGCGATGAGTGATGATGCAGGAAACAAAAGTGCAGATATACATGCCCATCATATTGCAACATTTCTCAAATCGTGTGTCAAAGCCCAGTGGCTTGTAGAAACCCAGAGGTCAGATTTGTGTCCTGATAGTCATTGCTGCGCAGTGTGTCTGTGCATGTTATGTACGATCGCAGAAGGAATGAAATAAGGCATTGTTAACGCTTGTCCAACAGGCCATTTTGAAAAGGCGTCTAATAAGCAAGAAAGAGGCCACGGGCATTTTTAAATCTTCGCCAGTTTGATGCTACAACCTCTTCATATGTAAAATCTCTTCATAGAGGCACTGTTAAAATAATTTGTGCAGATCCCACGCACTGCGACAATTCACGTTGTCCAAAATGTTTTGTAGCCTTCATGTCTATCCAGCGTTGCCTATGTGTCCGAAAAGCGTTAAAAAATGGACCACCGTGTTTGTGCAGATTCAGTGGTTGTGTGTGTGACGTGAGTGTGCATGTGACGACAGCAGGAAGATGATCACCGCGTTGACGACGATCGTGTTGGGAAATAAGGAAAATGCCAACGAAGGGGGCGCGCGCGGACGTATGTGCGGTGTTGGGAGACGACGATGGCAACAAAATCCGGCAAGAGAAAAATAAACTAAATAGGAGCCAATCGCAGGATCAACGAACCAGCCAACTGAAGTTCTGAAGTTCTGAAGTTCTCCGAGTATTCTATTACTTTCTACCCATGACTGCATTTTTAAATTCACCGCCTGCATCACCAGCCTATATTTAACTGATGTTATCGTAATTGGTCGGAAGGATTTTATGTTCGTCTTATCGCCTTTCCCTTTATAAGTCAACTTCATTTTACTCTGTTTCCAGCTGTGCAGAATTTGCTTATTTATGACTGCATCCAATGCTTTTATCAGCGTTTTCTTGCTTCTTGGGCCAAGTTCATTAATTAACTTGATTAGAATTTCGTCTGTCCCTTTCTTGCTTCCATCTTTTTCCAGTTAAGAATGGTCAGTTCTAAGCTGTTTTCTGTTGTGCTATCCTGTGTTGCTCCCTCATTTTGTGCGATTACCCTATCGTCTTTCCTAAATGACTCATCTATAACGGAACCAATGTAGTTCACAGCGTCATCTCCCTATAAACCTTTTCCCTCGGCATCGTGAATCTGTTCCTGCTTTCTATGATTCGATTTACCCAGCCAGCTTATATGGTACCAGAATTTTCTTGACCCCCCCTTTAGTTGCATCGCGAACTTCAGCCAGCCAGCGATCAGAGGACTGCTTTATTTTAGCCTGGACGAGAACCTGTACTTGTTGTTTCTTTTGTCGATAAGATTCCCATTTTTCGCCTATTTCCTCTTCAGCTAACTGCGCTATCTTTGCTTCTCTGTGTTCGCGTGATGCGAACCGTCGTTGTTCGATGGCCTCCCTAATTTCATTATTCCACCAGCTTCGTGGCTTCCACTTTACTCTCTAGCGGTTTACTCCTGTTGCTTCTTTTATTTTTGTACTAATGAGTAGTTCTAAGTGATTTCAATCCCACTTTTCCATCGGGTGTTTCTCCATTGTTTCCTAGTTGCCGGCGGCTATTTGCGCTACGCGGACGATGCGCGCACGTAAGCGCCAGCTGGTGGTGCTTGAAGGTGGCTTCCTCCGTTTTACTCATGCTGCCACTGCACTCTCCTCTACCGCTCTCTTTCTCGCGCTCTCTTCGCTCTCACCCACTTTCATGCCGCCGTTGCGCTTCGCGTTCGCTCTTTCACCGTTGGCTGCGCTCCTTCGCTCGGTTACGCCGAGGTACGACGCCCTGAGGCACGCCGATGCCCAACGCAGGAACGGATCCCTAATAGCTGCACTCGATGTAGTGATCTCCGCCTAATGGCTATAGCACTGGGCTGCTGTGCTCTACGGCAGAGGTTCAATTCCATCATCGGGCACATAATTCAATTCTTTCTTTTCAAGTGTGAGTCATTCGGTATGACAGCAGCAGCAGCCACAGTCACGAAAGTTCGAGGGTTCGCAAAGAAGGCTTCGCCTTAAACTAGACAAACTAGAGAGAGTGCGAAGTGTTGCCTCGGTTTACAACTCGGTAATCTCATGGTCTCGTAGTCTGCCCTGCAAAACGCCCTCTTGCGTTTTGCAGTGCGCGTTGCACGCTTTTCTGTCGTAGCCAGTAAGTGCGCCGTCAGTGCGTCGAGAACTAGTCGTTGGACAACGGTTGAGATAAGGGCTCGTCGTATCATAATAACTAGGTCTCATTCTTCGCACCGGTATTGGCCTAGGAGGTGCTGGCATGCGTTGGCAGGAAAGGCATTGCAGAAGTTTTGCCCTTCATTGTCAGCGAGGTACTAGGTGGGCGCGCTAGCACAGGGAAATCTGCGGACAAGATTTGAAACATACGTCATCCTTACATTTTGACAGCGTGTTTCCCACAAAGCAGCTATGAAAGGGGAAAAAAGAACGAAAAACAGAGAAGGAGGGAGAGGCTCTGTTGAGAAGCTTTGTGGAGGCAACCTAGGTGACGTCACTTTGAAGGGACGTGTCGTCTTTGCGTAGGATGCCATATATTGCGACGTCGTGCGCGCGTACGTGTTCCATAAGAATTGCCTGCATCTACCCGAAAGGCGGCGATTTCTCCGACGAACTAACCATGCAGCGTTGCAGGGATTTAAAAAAAGGCGCATTTTTAACCAACATCACTGGACCTCCTATATAGATACCGATGCACTTTATTCATCGCTCAGGCTTCAGTGTTGTCGTAGCTTTGCCTTGTTTCCCTCTGTTCGCCCTCATTGTTTGCGTTCTCAGGAATCGCCAGTTTTTTCTACACAAAAGTCGCCATACGTACAGGGTGAGCGTGCGACATTGCTCTGCTTATACTTTGCATGTTCGACAAACCCGGATCTGTTTCGAGGGTGTCCAGAGCTTCGTTATATTCAAAAGGTTTTGATTGGTGTCTTTCAGTCAAGAGTGAGCACCTAATTCACCATGCCATCAGATGTCCCCCCTCCCGCCCCCCTATAGGGTCCATTTCCATTTCTCAAGAACAAGACGTGAAGAAATCCAAAGGCAATCTGAATCGCGCGTGAATCTCGAAAACGTGTACATTCTTGGCAACAAGCCCAGTTGAAAAAGACAACATGAACGCTTTTCGCAGCTATAGAAATTTCTGTCGCGACTACAGAAATTTCTGTTGTACGACAGAAGTTCCTGATGTCCCTGTAGTTGCGACAGAAATTTCTGACTTTAGGACAGAAATTCTGATGTCCCAACAGAATCATCCTCTCGGGAAGACCAAGAGTTCTGAAGTCGCAGCAGAAACGTTCTGTAAAGTCAACGAAATTTCTGAAGTCATGACAACAGCTTTCTATCGTGACAGCGATTCTGACGTTACGACGGAAATTCTGTCGCTGCAACAGAAAGATTCTGTCGTGAGGACGAAGAGTTCTGAAATTGCAACAAAAACATTTTGTCACGACAACAAGGGTTCAGAAGTAGCAACAACAGCTTTCTATCGCGACAGGGACGCTGACGTTACGACATCAATTCTGACGGCGCAGCAGAAACATTCAGTCGACGTACTAGTTCTGCGGAAAACCGCAAGGTCGAGAGAAGTAATTATTAAATGGGAAAATCAGACATCCACCCGTTCGTAGCAATTGCTACAAAGGAAAATCATACGGTTTCCTCGAAAGAAAAGCCTCATAGTTTAAGCATATCAATTAATTTGGGTGCTACAAAAGTCTTCCAAACTGATAAATTTGTGAAACCGAACAATGCTCTTCTATCACAGCCCTCAGCTTCATGCTTGAATTTTGTACCACAATCAGACTAAATTAAGCTACTGCTAAAGTATTGTTAAGAAAGATGGTAATTAGTGCCGTTTTTACTATACTTTCGCGATGCTACACATCCATTTCAATGCGAGGCCTTTCAGCACCGTATCTCATTTTATTTACTATCCCTTGCATCCTCCTTTATTTTAAAATTGTTTTTATGGCTATTAAAAGTAAATAGTTGATGCCACTTATTTTTCAAAAGAAGTTTTGATTATACTTTTTATTTAACTGTAGCCTCAAGGCGTTGGTCAGGGTGCTATTGATGTGTGTGTGTGTGTGTGTGTGTGTGCGTGTCTGCGTGCGTGTGTGTGTGTGTCTGTGTGTGTTATTCTTTTATGCAGTACTACACGTAGAAATCATATTATCGAATGTTTGAATAAATTTAAGAATATGTGCGTGCCTCTGGGAGCAAGGACGTATTTAAACTTCATGCCTCAACGCGTGCCGTGATAGCGTGAAGGAAGAACAAAAAAGTATTTGTTCCCTGGAACACAAATATATGATTGCTTAAGAAGCCAAAAACAATTTATAATTGATTCAGTGATTGTTGAGATGCAGTGTTAATACAAATAGCCTTCTTAGCCTACTTCAACAGCTTTGGATCTATACATCTATGTACCTCATTATGTTGTTTTTTCAAAAATTCGTAGTCTCTTATGTCATCCCTAAGACGACGTGAAGGTGAAAGCCCAAATTCCGATTAATCAAAGCCAGACACGTGACGTACACATCTCCCTTAATTCGCTTAATGTACTTCGCTTAGTAATCCCTTTTAATTCACTGACTCATCCTCTTAATTCGCCCAGTCATCCTCTTAGATCGTCTAGATATCAATTATATTTCAAATTCTTTAATCGCCGGATTCATCCACTTAATTCGCTTAGTCATCCACTTAATTCACTTTATCATCCATCTTGCTTGCTTACTGGTGTATGACTCATACTCCTAAATTAGCTTAGTCTACTTCGTTTAGTCATGCCTATTGATTCACTGAATCATCCTCTTATTTCACTAACTCATCCTTTTAATTCGATTAGTCTTATTCGCTTAATCATCCTCTTAGTTGTCTTGCTAATCCTCTTAAATCGCCTAACCAACAATCTTAATTCTATTGCCTTTAACTCGCTTTAGTCATCCACTTATTTCGCTTAGACGTCCACTTAATTAGCTTTACGCCCTTCTTGATTCGCTTTTTCTTCCAACTTTATCATCCATCTTGCCTGCTTACGAGGGTGTGAGCCATTGATGATGGCACTTTTTGTACCTTTAAGCTCAAACCCCATGAGCGCGATTTTGTGCGCGACAGCGACTAGCGACGGCTTCGAGCCACGGATCGCGCCGTCGCTTAAACAGATCGCTCGGTCTTGTCGCGCGATCGCTCGATTTTGCAAATCTAGAATTCGTCGCTCGTCGCACGGAATTGCTATGAGCGGCTATCTAATAGTAGGCAGCCGGAACGGGATGTACATCAGTGACGAACTACTGGTTTGCACACGTGCGCACTTCTCGGTATACAAAACAACGTGCTGAGCTGAGCAGACAGCCTCCCTGGGTCTAGCGTACTGCAGCCTCCACGTTGAGCATGGTGAACGCCGACAACAAGAACGCATTCAGTGAGCGTCTGATAGACGCAGTTGAGCGAGAGCGCTTCCTGTGGGATCTGCAGCAGAGAGATTACAAGTCCCGTGGCGTATGCGAGGCAGGGTGGCGGCGTGTAGCAGCAGAACTCGGAGCGACCGGTAAGTTGTGCTTTGTCGCTGTTTACATTGTGTGCTTGGCCTCGAATTTTACTAAGCCTTCTGCTGCATTGTATGCTGCTGATCCGGCCCTTTCATAAAACGCGGGCGAAGCGCTGCTTGATCACCACTTTTAACCAAGCGCGAAAAAGAATAACGCCGGAAAAGGCACCACTGCAAAATTGCGGCCCTGTTATTGCTAAAAGAACAGTGCGATCTATAGCGCATTGAAACTGCATGTGACAACCGCAGGCATGCATGTATAGAGAGAGTGCTGCATTCATCATGGCATGTGCGCGAACTGCAGTGAGTGCTATATACTCATTTTTTTATACGCAGTTTCTGACGTGAAGGCCTGATGGAAGAACTTGCGGGACGCTTGCCGCCGTGTGCTGAAAGGTCGCAATGAACCAAAGAGCGGCGCGCCCGCAGACGACAGCCTCGACGAGGATAAACAATGGATGTTTTTCGTGCGGCTTTTTTCTCAAGGAAACCATGATAGGAAGACCGTAATTTCGTAAAAGAAAGTAGCAGTACATACAATGGTATCTTTTCTGTGGCCTCATGCCAACATTACAACAAATTTTGTGCCTGACAGCAAACATATGAGCATGTAACTGGCTGTAAACATGTAAACAGCATGTAAACTAGCTAATTATGAACAAAAAGTTCATAAAGATAAAAAAAAATATACAGACAAGAACATTTACAGTGACCTTATGTGTGGAATGTTTAATACGTCACACATGACAACTGAGCTTTTTCAGGTGAAAGCAGTGCTTAGTATACCTAACTTAAAACATACGATGTTGTTTTCTCCAGGGCATCAGAAAATCTCGCTGCTCTACCTGCAGATGATTTGCACAGCGTGAGTGCAAGTGGCCACACCGAATCAGCACAGAAAATTTTCAAACAAATGGACCAGGACGAGGCTAATGATGAGGTCGGTACATGTGACAAAAGACAGGCATAGAGCCTTGTTGAGGTGCGTGTTGAAGTGCCAGAGCTGCAGCCACCAAAAAAAAAGAAAAGGAAAAAAAGAAAAATACGATGACCAAATTGAGAATATCAGCCGAATTCTGGAGAAGCAGTGCGATGAAAACGATCACCTTGCCTCGTTTCTGGCAGCAAAAATGAAGCGCGTACCTCTGAGTCTGCTTGAGGATATGCAGGTGGAGTTGCTGCAAAACGTTACAAAGTACATTAATAGCGCTTGAAATAAATTTAAAGTTTTCTTTTTCATCGCATACTTGATTGTTTAGGCAAGGAAAGTATCCTATTTAGTACACAATTTGTAGGAAGAAAGGTAGCAGGACATAGCCATCCTGCTGCATTTTGCAAAGTACAAGACGGATCACCTTGTCGCCTTTCTTTCTATGAATTGCACAATAAAAAGTGTACTTTCCTTGTCTAAACAATGTTTCACCAACCAGGCCAAGCAGGCACCTTTCTGTAGTATGTTTGACTGGCTGTTTCAAAGTGTCGTGACATTGCTACATCGGTGTTATCCAAAAAAGTGTATCTGGTAGGTGACATTTGCCATCGCCTCCCACCTAGCTGCCTTTTAACCCGACTTTTTGAACACTGCTGCATTACCCTGAAACAACCAGGCGAATGTGCCATTCTAGGACTTTATGGCAAGGTATGGCAAGGTAGTGCAGTACATGGGGCTTCAACACACACCTCAACAAAACTTGGTGCCTCTTCCATTGAAGGAAATGTACGGCACAAACTTGATGCAAACACAGAACAAGTATGCCAGGACGGGCGCCAACTTTCAACTGATCAGAACAACAATTCCCTTTCCATGCTTACGCAAGTCATGTGATTATGGTGAACAAGCTTAAGGTAAACAGGCTAAAAAAAACGTTTCAATTAGCATGCACAGTAGCTCGTGGAGCGATCGTGCTTTGTTATTGTAGCATGTTTTCCATGATCACCTGGCTTGCCTGTGCATAAAAAGTGAATATTTGTTTAAATAAAATCGGTCGAAAGTTGGCACCTGTCCAGTCATGTGTGTTCTTTTCATAGTATGCGCTGTAGTTTTCTTTGAAGATGACTTGCCAAGTAGCTCAAACTAAAGTTCTGGTTGATGCCTGTGTTCGGTCACACAGCTGTGCCATGTGTCCGAGTGTCCTATTTGTTTTCACAGCCCCCGGTTCTTGAACGTGCACCCAAATACAAGTGTACAAAGTGTTTTCATTTCACCACCCTTATAACATGCGACCAGTGCCAACAGTAATCGAAACCACAGCACCATGCTTAGCAGCACAACTCCGCGACCACTAAGTGACTACCACGAGTTGCGATATATATATACATATATATATATATATATATATATATATATATATATATATATATATATATATATATATACATATATATATATATATATATATATATATATATATATATATACATATATATATATATATATACATATATATATATATATATATATATATATATATATATATATATATATATAATGTATATATATCATTCAACTGTTGTTACCTGGAAAGAGTTGATAGATTATTTTGAAGCGTCACTATTTATTGAACTAGTCCCCCAATCAGTGCAGAAAATCCATACTGAAAAGGTTTGTCATCATGTTTTACTGGTGTGACCAAACTTGTTTCATGACACTTAATTCTTATGGCGGTGTTCAGTGTTGTGGAATTACGCGTCATTCAAATTCAGTACGTCTGCATGCCTTCCCTGTATTTTCATACAGGCAAACTGCATCTCTCAATTTGGCAATGCTGTGAATCGAGGCTCATTATGTACGCCGTAGTGGTTTGCTGTATATATGCCGTTGTGCAGTATTACGGCCATTGCATCTCTGACTTTGGTAATGCTGTGATAATGTGAACTAGGGCTTATTAAATACACTATAATGGTTTGCTGTATATATATATATATATATACACACTTTTGTGCAATATTAAGGCCATTACTGTGTTTTGTTTTCTTCCCTCACTTGTCTCATTGTACATGTGAACTGCATCTCTCAGTTTGGCAATGCTGTAATAATGGGAACTAGGGGTTAAAAAGTACACCTTAACGGATTGCTGTATATATACTGTTGTGCAGTATTACAGCCATTGCATCTCTCACTTTCGTAATGCTGTGATAATAGGAACCACGGCTTATTAAGTACACCATGACGGTTTGCTACATATACACTGTTGTGCAATATTGAGGCCATTACTGTGTTGTTTCCTTGCCTCACATGTTTGTTCGTACGTGTGCACTGCATCTCTCAATTTGTTAATGATGTGATAACGTTAAACAGGGCTTACTAAGTAATATGAATGGTTTGCTGTATATATATTGCTGTGCAATATTAAGACCATTCCTGTGATATCATTTGGAAAATTTTTCTAGTCTACCCTTCTTCACTAGATTTTGGTCCAACGCAGTGATAAAAGAGCGAGTGTTTAAACCAGGCATTAAAGATACCATGTTGACCACATGCGTGGTAGGCATTTGGGGCATATTGTTTTATTTAAATCTTAGTTCCTTGCGCCAGTGTTTGTACTGCTGGCTCCTTGTACTTGTGCTGCCATTTTTTTTGCTTTACTGGAACCATCACACTTTCACAAAGCACCAACATGACCAGCAGGCCACCACACTTACTTTCTAAGTTACCGTTGTATTGATTACTTTTGTTTCCTTCATGCAGTTTCTTTGCACAGGACCTTATGAACACCACTGTCTTTGTCATTTACGACTATAGTGCTTCCTGTTTACCATGCCAAGTTTAGGCGAGTCTTGTAATGCGTACGGGCGAATAAACGACAAATACTTCTTGTCACCGTTGCATTGATGCGAGACACTTAAATAACGAAGCAAGTAAAAAATGTAGTTCCACCTTCAAAATGCCTGTCTTCCTTGAATTATTTTTTTAACGTGACTAAACTGAATTGCAGTCGCTCACCTGACCAATATCACCGCATTCCAGAAGTAAGCAAGGTGAAATGAAATGCACACAAGCGCCACAGAACAGAATATCGTAAATCCAGCGACTCGTTGCCATAGCATTAGGTAGGTAGCCCTGAAGAAGGCTGTTGGGTTCTTCATGGAGCAATGGGAGGGAGTGCTCTCCAGCGATCACCAGGTCGACCAAGAACGTCTGATTCGGCGAGCACAACTGGCAGCAGTATCCAGCGGAGCCCTGGACTAAGGGCAACCGACAGTTGTGCTAGAAGATGGACGAAGCCATCTGAAGACCGCAGAAGACCAGCGAATCTAGAGCTAATAAAGATTTTCACTCACTCACAAGCACACCTTCATGTACACAGGGGACAACACCTCCGATATCACATTGTACGTCAGGTGGATCGCCTTGCGTGCAGTCTCCAGCCCCACTCTGAAGGACATTGCTGCATCTCGCACGAGCATACCAGACGACAGGTATCTGAAAGCACACAAGATCATATAGCATGATCGACGCACTAAAGTTTTGTACTGGTGAACGGCGAGCTTCTACCGAATCTAAGAAGTACTGAAGTGACAAAATGGTCCTACCGCAGCGTCAGTGCGAAGTGCTCGCCAGACGAAATCGGTTCCCGGCAGACCCATTCCTTTGACAGCCGGTCCAGCACCATGCCATGGAGAGCGTCGAATGTCTCCGGCGACATCCTGTAGAACTTGAAGAACAGCGAGACCTCAATGTTCTTCATGAGCTTCATCTGTAAAAGGTAATGAAAGCGCATTAAGTTGTACTGCGTTGACGCATTAAGTCCTTTGTCTCTTACCGCTGTGAAGAACTCGCTTTCGTCCGATCGCTTCGTGCAGACCGGCCGAACCCAATGCATACGGGACAGCGCCTGCCTCCTCTTCATTATCATAAGTAGCTGTAAAGTAGCTAGTTTCCTATGCCGCTCCGTCACACGCACAGAAAGCTTTACAGCAGGGGCAGAAAAAAAACGCTCGCAGGCTCGAACAGCGCAGTGACACCAGCGGTTCAGGTAGCGGTGGCGGGAATAGCAAGCGGACAGCGTTTTGCAGCCTTGGCCGCGCCGCGCGTCGCGCACAGAACGAGCGAACTACCGAATTTCGATATGTAAACAAACAAAAAAAAAACTACTGCAAGCCCTTCAGAAATATTTTATCTTGCTTTGTACAGCCAAACAGACCAAGTTAAATTATTATAGCAAGTGCCATGCCAGGTTTGGTGCTAACTCAATCCCCTAATACCGGTAACCCTGGAAAGCCGTCGCGCGACGCGGTCGCTCGCTTGGAGCTTGACTTCTGGGCGACGAGCGACCGCGACAGTCATCTCCATCGCGTCGCGTATCGCTATCGCGCGAGAAATCGCTTGCATGGGGTTTATACGTTAGTGTTGTCGACGCGCTTTCGCTCAAGGACTTTGAAGGTCGACTGATTGATGAGACGTGCAAAGTTTTCGCCTTAAAAAGAAAACTCGTTAAAAAATTTATCCAGGGATGCGAGGAATCGAACCAGCGTCACACGAATTCCTCAAGCACAGGAGCCACGAATGCATGCGACCGACGCTTGCTTAATTATCATTGTTAGCAAGGCACCAGGGCACCACGAATCTCGGAAGTCACACAAAAAGAGGGGGACTTCGCGCGCACTTTGCGGTCAGGACGCCGAATGGCGCAGCGTGTCCGGAATCGTTAGCGAGCTTTTATACACACGTCTACGTTGAGCATGTGTGCTCAAAATGCTCCCAAAGAGGGAAGTGTGACAGATGAGGCCGGTTGCGGTGCGCGCCTCATATAGCCTCATACTAACCGGCGCGCCACCATTGCAATCTCAGAGGCCCCACAAAGCGAGGACTTCGATCGGACTAGGCCCAGCATGTCTAGAGGGCAACGCGAAAGAGGATCCCGGATGCAGTACAAAGCGCATACATGGCGCGCTTCGCCGGAGGCAATATAAAGTGTGCAGCTATTTTGCTTGAATGCTAATCACGTGAACGTCGGCAGCAATCTCGATATGAATTCTGTTAGAATTTTTATGGGATGTTCCACAGTGAACACTGTAAAAAAAAGAAAGATAATCCAATCACTATGAGGCGCCTCGGGGTGAAAAAAGGGAGGTCCTTGCCATGTGATCTAATTTTTCTTGTTGGGTTGCATGGTTTATTGAGAGATATATTGATAGATAAAATGCCTAATATATATATATATATATATATATATATATATATATATATATATATATATATATATATATATATATATATATATATATATATATATAAATGCCGGAAAAAGAATAATTCCCACATACCGGATATAGGAATGTGCCCCAACAAACGACACTCTCACCTTATTTCATCGCTCTGATTGGTGGTTAAGAGATGGCCTGATCATTGAATTATGGCGCGTTTAGTCTAAATGTCTCTGTTTTGCTTACCTGTAGTAAAGAAAGAAAGTGCGTTATGGCCTAATAGGTGCAGCATCGGGCTGCGGCGCTAAGGGAACTAGGTTTGAGATCAACAGCCACACTGGTTTCCTTATTTTTTTGTTTCACTAACGAAAACAATAATTAATAGGGTAGACAGCCGACAACAGCAACACGCCAAAGGGGAGGTGGGAGGGAGTAGGCTAAGAATACTAATCGCACTAAACTAACCCTTTCTTTGGGCTCAGTTCCTTTTTATATTGCGCAATGTTTGCGTAAATCTTCAATAGTATCTTCGAATGTCCTTAAGGATGCTAAAAAAAAAAAAAAACGCGTCAACTTTATCCCTTAGATTTCCATCCAATTTGTCATTATATTAATATCTTTCAGTCACTCTTACGTTATAGGTTGAAAAACTCAATTTCGCGTTGTTCACTCATATCTATAGGACTCTAGCACCCGTGGCGACGAGAAAAATCAACTTCAATATGTTTTTTTTTATCTCGCAGGTGATATCCACCTCGATGCAGGTGCAGGAAAGCTGAATGTGTATTCGCTGTTGTGAGGTCACATCACAGTAGGCAACACTATGACGCCGATTGCAAGTAGTTAACTGTCTATGAAGACGGATAAAATGGAATATGTTTGCAAAGGCATCGAAATACTACAAGTGACGAGTTTCTAATATGTTACGTTTTGGTCTTCGTCCAATCCTAAACCAAATCTCCGCCGCATCCGCTCCATCAGCCCTGCACGTACAATGGGCTGCAATGAACGGAACGCCGCAACTTTTTAATTTCATTTTCGTTCAATCACTTTTTTTTCACTCTCACCTACTCGAGCTAGCAGAGCATCGTCCTCAAGGGCTTCAGAAGACAGTGCCAACCCTGCCTTTCTTCATGAAGAACCACTTCTCTCTCTCTCCTCTGTTTCTGAACTAGCCTGCAGCGGCGTGTGTCAGAAAATGCGCGTTCCATGCTCCATATAGGATCGTTAAAAAAATCCACCTTTATTGCGCCCTGTGAAAGTGGATGCACAGCGAAGCTTGTGCGGCCGTTAGACGACGTTACACAAGCACCAACCACCACAAGTGACGTACCTCACGCGCTCACGCACATGCGCGAATGTGCAGCACACATCCTCACTCTTTTAGGCCATCCACCAAGCGCAAATGCCTTATTGCACTAAATTAACGTTCAAAAGCAAATTGCGCCAGAAAATGCGTAAATTACGAATTACATTCAACCTGCAGACCTGATAACTTCGAATATAATAAATTTAAGAAATACCGAAACTTTTTCGCTAAGTTTCTTCGAGATAAAAAACAAAAGAGCATCTGAAAAAAACTATTTACTGATGCGGAGACCAAAGGCGAGCTAGCTTGACGTGCTGTCTTTAATAAACTAGTAAATCGCGTCGGAAGTCGTTATGAAGAGCTCGAGATTACAGAGAATGGGAAGCAGCTCAAGGGTATAGAATTAGCAAATCGTCTTAATGAAAACGTTACAAATTTAGTGATTAGCGTTCACAATAAAGATGCTCTCAATTTTTTAGGTGCGCCCAGTGTAAACAAAGCGTTTTTTCAGCCCACAACACTTGACGAGGTTGACTCTGCTTTTATATCCCTAAAGAACAGTAAGGCACGTGTCATTGATGAGATTAAACCAATTAAATTTGCAATAGACATGTTAGTGCCCGCTTTCACCCACGAACTGAATGTTTGCTTGTCTACTGGCGTTTTCTCTACAAAAATTGAACAGGCAAAGGTTACTGCTCTGTTCAAACTAAGGGACAGAAATGACATGTCAAATTATCGGCCTGTGTCATTGCTCCCTGTCATATCAGAAGGCTTAGAGAAGCTTATCTGTAAAAGGGTTGTGTCGTTTTGTGAAAAATATCAATTATTATCTCCGCTTCAATTTGGGTTTCGTAGGGGGCCGATCAACTGAATTTGCTCCATTAACACAGAAGGATTTAATCTTGAACGGCTATGAATAAAACAAAATCAACATTAAGCGTATTTATCGATTTTTCAGAAGCCTTTGACAGGATCAATCATAATACTTTACTAAAAAAACTCGAACATTGCGGATTCCGTGGAGTACACCTGGACATTCTAAGGTCATACTTAACCCTTATGAAACAATGCGTTTACATCTCAGGAGAATACTCAGACTCCCTGAATTTAGAAGCTGGTGTTCTCCAATATTAAGGACTATACTGTTCAACATATATATAAATCATTTAACAAACATCGGCAACTTACCACACTATATATTATACGCAGATAGCACCGGTATTTTCCACCAATCATGTAATGATGATAACTTATCACAACTAGCAAACACCGTCCTTGATAAACTATATTGGTGGAGTAAAGCAAATTATTTACAAGTTAACTCTAAAAAACACCAAAGCTGTTCTTTTGCACCCACCCAAAAACATGTAAATCGTAATCTAAACATATTTGTCGATGAGAACGAATTGACGTCACCGCGGACGTGAAAACACTTGGAGTGATTTTTATCAGCATTTAAGGTGGGACAAACACGTAGAACGCGTGGCAACAAGTATGGCAACTGCATGCGGTACGCTTTGTAGGCTTCGAGATGTTCTTCCATTAAAACTACGGCTATTGCTGTATAACATATTTATTTCTCATGCAAAATATTGTAGTCTTGTATGGGGGACAACGTCACAACAACATATTCAGACGTTATCTCTTTAAAAAAAAAGTGCCATATTGCTTGTATTTATTACGGCAGTCCCCACGCACAAGTATGTTCTTTTCTAAGTTTCATGTTCTCCCATTTCATTAAAATTGTCAGTTTAATCTTGCTATGAGATATAAAGAAAGAATAAAACGAGGCCACATGGGATTTACTGATCTTTGTAATCTAAGCAAACCTCATCCCCTCAAATACGACATTCAGGAGCGAGAAACTTGGGCCGTGCCTTTTTAACGAACTAATCATGGAAAGGGCAGACTACCGTGTCGAATATCGGTACTACTGAACAGTCTAGAAAATAAAAGATGGATCTTAAGAATTTTTCACGTCGAATTCTGAAGGAATATTTCATTAGCTGTGCGATTGCATGTGAATAGTGTATGGTGTATTTGCGTCTCCTTTTCTTGCTTGTAACTTAAGTATGGAATAATTTTGTATTTGCCTTGTATGTGAAAGTGCTTTTAAATATTCTTATGTGCCTGAAAAAATGTATTGTTTCACCACGTTACATAAACCCCGTAATTTCTGTTAGGGGAAGGCGTGTATGGTTGGTTAAAAACAATGTTGCTTATGGTGTACGTTTTCAAAAACACATGTTATCATGCCCTTAAAAGTGTTTTTCAAAATATATTTTGTGTATCGATGTATTCTCGCGTGAAAAGAGCTCACAAACTGTCTGCTGCCAAATACTGTTGGTGCAGGGGCCTTTGTCAATCCGTTTAAAATAGTGGATTTTTGTTTCTGTCCTAGCATTTGTACGTTTAAAGATGAATTCTCAAATAAAGGAATGGAAAAGAATGGAATGGAATGGATAGTTATTCGAATATTCGAGAAAACACAAATTTGTTACGGGTAAGCTGAAAGACAAAGCCCTTTCCAGCTGCCGTTTGAGGTGTGTATGAGTGGCCGTGGCTGCCAGGTGGCGGTAGCGTTAGCACAGCATACATCTCCGTACTTGTAGACCCTCCGCCTAGTGCAAGTGCGTTATTGAACTAATTGAATATCTCAACGTAAAATGCGTACGAAAATTTCCGAATTACGCCTCAAGCACAATTTGCAGACATGACAGCATCCTACTATAATTCGAATATGCGAGAAAACATAAATCTCGCGCGAGGGAACTCAAGCAGACAGCCTTCCAGTCACCGTTTGTTTTTTGGTCCTCCAGCTGGCGCAAGTGATTTATTGAACTAATTGAATTTCTCAAAGGAAATCGCGTCAGAAAAGTAGTGAAGTATAACTAACACACATACTACAGACATCATAGCATCAGATTATAATCCGATTATGCGAGAAAACATAATTATGTTACTCGGAAACGCAAACAGAAGCCTCTGTTCCAGCTGTCATTTTTTGGGGGGTGAGCATGCCACAAGAAATCCCGACCAACTAGAAGCATAACAGCTTCGCTGTACCACGACAACATTCCCGCCTTTGTGTGGCTGCTCTCCTCCTCTGAACTACAGTTATACCCGCCTCGGTAGCGCAGTGGCGATGGCGTTGTGCAACTGAGCACGAGGTCATAGGTTCGATTCAGGACGCTTCGGCCGCATTACGATGGGGTCGTAATGCAAAAACACTCGTGTACCGTGCACTGGGTGTATGTACGTTAAAAAACCCTATGGGGTCAAAATTAATCCGGATTTCGCTACTACGGCGTGCCTTGGCACGTAAAACCCTAGGACATGTCGTTCACGTTCTGACCATTATTCCTGTTTTGTTCTTTTCACTATCTTTCCATCACTGAGTGTTTCTTATTCTTTGCCTCTGTTTACTTTGAATAGCCCATCGCTTTCACTTTCGCTCGATTTTGTTATTGTGGACTGCACTCAGTCTGCCTGCGTATTCTTTCCTTGTTTTTTCTTCTGTTTCGCGCCGAAATGGCACGCAGCTGTGAAGCATTGATTTCGAGAAATGGAACAAATTTTACGCACGTGTGAACTACGTGACATGTCCATTTTCGTCAAAAGATAAACGCTTTTGCTAGGCGCAGGCATGCGTCCATTTCGAGCATTCCCCAAATGTGACCTGTCAAACTCTCATAGTTTTGTGCGAAACGAGGAAAAAGGTACAGAAAGAAAACACATGGAAAATCTTTGCCTGGAGGTAAACCGAAATTGCACTTTCGTATCGCATTTCGTGAGGCATTTGTTTGTTCCTGTCTATTGTATACGAATAACGGTTTCCGAAGACAACACGATTGTAATATTTGCTTAGAGCGCCTGATGGGGAGCTTATACTGTCAGCGGTAGCCCAACATCAGGCTTCTGAGGATACTACGCATACAGCTCCTGTCATGTTACATGTATAACTAATGAGCTATAGAAAACCGCAGTGTAATTTCGCATGTGGCGCGATCAGTGCTCACGCAACGATCAATTTGGAGTCTACCCGCCATTTTTGCTTAGTAGATTTAGTGTTAGTGGTAGTAGTGCTAAGCACGAGGTCGCGGGATCAAGTCCCGGCCACGGCAGCCGTATTTCGATGGGAGCGAAACCAATAAACACGCGTGTATTTAGATTTAGGCGCATATTAAAGAACCTCCAGTGGTCAAAATCCTGAATCATACACTATACGGGGTGCCTCATAATCAGATCGTGATTTTGGCCCATAAAAACCCCATAATTAAATTAAACTAAATATTTTGGAGTCTCGTCCAGTCCAGCTTGTCTTCATTTTTTAAGCGACTGGATGAGGAAAACGCCTATTCGAGAAAACAAAACGTGAGTTCCTTTCTTATCCTGCTCACTCCGTCAAAAATTTAATTTGCGGGAAGGAATTTGATCAGGATAACGATTTTGCCACAATACAGAATTGTCCGCACACGCAATGCCTTCTGGAATGTCTTATGCCTACTAGTTATGCGCGGTCACTCCATTGGTATCAGCATTCTAACCGCATTAATGCAATTGCTTCTGTTTTTTTTACTATTGCTTAGAAAAGCGTTGCTCAGTCAAGAATGTTGTTCCGTGGGGAACTAATATCCCAACAGAGCAATGCTGCTGATCTCTTCGGCTTAAGCTGACGATAACACTGGTGTTGTCGGAGAACAAAACACCCACCCCACGTGGTCAATAGTCAAGTATCATTCGCGGTGTTGCCATTACGTTTCATCGCGTGCCTGTTTTGTTTTTGTTTCGTTTGTTTTGTTTTCCTGTAAGTTTGTGGAGTGATAGATGCGAGCTTAACCCTAAGTTCGTCCTCCTAAATGTGCTGTTGTAATTAATATAGCGATTGTCAGAAGAATTTTCTCGTATATAGGCTAGTTTGTCAGCGCCTATGAAACTTCAACTGCGGGGCAGAAACGCATGAATGGAGTGCAAAGAAACAAACGCAGATAGGAAGGAACGCACACTTGCAACCAGCTTTTGTCAAGTGCTGTTGTCAGTAAGAGTGAGGCGTAGCGATTGACAGCAAACAGTATGAATTCTGAACGTGAGGAGGTTTGGAACAATTCCATTTACGATTTTCATATCCCTTAGCCGAAACCCTTCAGCTTCGTTTCCTTGTGGATGCTAACGGCGGTATATTTGTGCTTACGGGCCCAGAAATCAATTCGAAATGTTGAAAGTCGCTTTGCTGCCTGTGCTCGCTTTCGCTCTTCCAAGTATTTTTCTGCAGTATATTGACCTTAGTACAAGTGCGACCGCTGGCTTCGCGGCATGAAGTGGATTTAGCTAGGGATGACTACACGACTTCTTATTGGCCCTCTGTGCGAATAAGACTTCATAAGTAACCATTAGAAGCTAAAACGACTAATCTGGCCATATCAAGTGAGGTCGTGCCCAGTTTTCTGTAACGGTTACACGCTTTAACCACGTCTACGACCGCTCCCAACCCGATAGGCCGTGTTTTTAGTGTTAGCCTCCCCCATCGGTCCACCGATTCAACATCTCTTCCTTTTCGCTTGCAGTCTCACGCCCTGCTTTTCTTTGAGTGATGGTTTTGAGTGTTGCGCAGAGTCAATATTTTTTTTTCTTTTTTCATCTCGGCCCACATACTCTTGCCCCTTTGTTTTCGTACTTGCGCGGCAGTTTGTGCATTAAGACGAGCCTAAAATGACCAGCCTACAAAACTTTCTGTCTAAAGCCTACGCGCCATTATGCTGGGAGCGCCCCAATTTAGGACGGGCATTGCGGCGTACCCTTTTCTCTCTTTCGGGTTCTCTTCCCTGCCTTGCTTCCGAGCTCCTCTCCGCGCGTCTCTCTCCATTGCGAGATGCCCTCCGGCTCACTCTCGCAACTCGGATACTCCTCCTGCTGAGTCTTCACTCTACCGTCATCCATCTGGCAAGGCCAGCATGGCGGCTTGAACGGTTCTCCGACTTCAGTGCCGCTGCCATTTAGCTCTTCTGCTGATGCCAATTTCTCTCCCTCGTTTTGATTCCAGTTTCTAGACGACTTCCGCATCTACACGCCCTCAACACGTCTCTCCCTTTAAGTTCCTTGCTGTCAGCAATCTCTATCCGTCCTCTTATTTTTTTGCTCTTTCTGTTTCTTTCTTTCTCCCCAATGGCGTCGGGTCCTTTCAGCATGACCCTCTTGTGCAGTGACCAGACGTCAGCGAGTGTGGCGCATCGCTTTACTGCTGGCATTGTGGAAGAAAGTGCCGCGAAACGACACAAGGGGGGCGGAGGGAATGGGGAGAGAATAGGGAGGGAATGGGGAAGCGCCGCTGACACGGGAGAGCGACGCGAATCAAAAGGTAAGGAACGAAAGGGGGTCCGTATTCCGCCCCTGGCGTGTCTGCCTTCGACGTCCACGAACGGGTACTTCTACACGTTTTTCCTGATTCAGTTTTTTTCTTTTCTTTTTTTTTGCAGTAGTGCTCTACTAAACATTAATTCTGACTACCGCTCCAGCGAACCGTCACGCACCCTGTGCGTGAGAGCAGCTGGTCTTTGAACTCTGCATCATCATTATTTCCTTCGTGATTTTGTTTGAGTAATTATTTTGAGTGCTCTCTCGCGTACACTTCTTTTTTCCTGCCTTTGATACTGTATGTTTCTTTCGTCCTGTATCCATAAGTATTTCTCTTAAGCTAACTCCCGTCGCTCGCTTCTTGGCTTACTTTGCTTAGTGGTGACGCGCCATTGATGATGATAATAAGGAAAAGGTTTATGATGACTAGCATTGTTATCATTAAATCAAAAATGCACCCAGTGTCCTGCACTTGAACCAGGGGAAAAGGCGAAGGAAAGATGGCACAAAAGAAAGTGTCAGCCAGTGGAAACGTAGTGGCCGCAATCCACTGTCGGCTCTTATCTTTACAGGGAATACAGTAAAATAATGAGCTCTTTGAAATTATTATGCGATTTATTTTTCAACCTTGGTGCCAAATTAGTGCATTTGTTTTCTAAAGAGCCCTTCATTACGAAGGGACGCTGTAGAATTGAGGACTAGGAACTAAATTCAAGGACCCCAGGTTTCCTGCCCTTGACCAAGATAGCACAAGGTGTTTGTGCAGATCGTATCGGCAGAATGGCTTCCGCGAAAAAGAATTGACTAGTTTTCTGCGTAGCAGGAGATTGTGATCCTTGTGATTGGAAGCTAAAGCTATTTTTCGCGTAAGATGGCAGAAGTACAACATAAGCGCCTTTTGAGCCTGGAAGGCTCGGATTAACCCTTTAACTGGCAAGATAAAATATACTTGGCCTTGAAAGCATTTATTATTTTATTACTTCTTTACAATGCTCAAATACACACCAGCTGAAATATTGAAGCGCTTCTCTAAAAACTAAGCTTGATACAGTAGGTCAAAAATATTGTTGACCAGCTGCATGAAGGTCAATATATGGTCAAAAAGTGGTGTTTGGTACTTGCTTTGGCAAGGGGAATGCGTGTTCTTGAAATGCACCTCTATGGGGACAAGAAATAACAACTTGCTTAAGCAAAGGAGAGAGAAAAACGCGCATTGGCCAGAATAGGACCGGCACGTGCGCTAAGAAGAGAATGACGAAGTCTTCCACTTTGCCATCAAAGCATCTGCTTCTGCTCACAATCGACATTTTTGTGAATGCCACTGTTGAGCAGGCACAAGAACAGACGTATAGATGCAGAGGCACAGACTAATACCCAGATTTGTCTCGTTCGTGCAGATTTTTTTGGTAGGTCAATAACATTGTTGAGCTGTCAGTTGAAGGGTAAGTAACATAAACTGTTTACGTAACGATTGCACAAACATAAATGAAAAATTAAAGAAATTGAAGCAACCTGCTTGTGCGTCAAAGAAAGAGAGCAAGCACGAAGGGTTATTTTTATGCTACCGAGATGTAATTAGTTATTGCTAAAATCTTTGACGATGCTTTATTCATTCTGCCTTCCATGCTTTAAAAGACCTAACGGCGGATACATGGTCTAACAATGAGCAGCGCCGAATGCCCAGCAGCCACACATGTAAGCGCACATTATAATTGAGTACAACAGCGAAAAACGCGGAAGTGAGAGCAAAACGCGACGTCGTTGCGAAAATTTCATAACGTGGTTTTTTCAGGCGTGCCGGCGTAGCGATTCTACGAAATGTGACATACGCAAAAGCGCTACGGCAAAAAAAATGGAAACGGTGAGCTAAATCAAAGGGCGCAACCGGTGAAAATGTCCACAATGCGCAAGAACTCGCAAACCCGCATACGTCATGCCTTAATGCAACTGTCTTCCTTTTATTTCTCTCGTTACGTGTGGGTCGCTCCGCAATATTGGGTTGAAATCCGCAGCAGCAGAGGCAAATAAGAACGCAGAATGGTAATGGCTAAAGAAAACGGAGACAGAGCTCTGATAAGAGCCTGGCAATGCGATACCACCTAGCGTTTTTCTTGAATCACGCTCGGTGCACCTGAAATAGCAGTTCTGGATAATTTTGCTCACTCTTTTGTTTATATATTGCTTCTCCACTTGTCCGTGTATATATATATATATATATATATATATATATATATATATATATATATATATATATATATATATATATATATATATATATAAATATATGCATGAATATGCCAAACACCACTATCCAACCCATTTTACCGCCTGTCTGGTCTGCTGAACATTATCCTAGCAATTCATGTGCGGCGGTATTGTTTGCTCCCCGTGCTATGCGCCTCCTGCATATTTTCATCTTCCCGTTGGATGCTTCTCCCCTTGAAGTATGCGCCAACTGGATGCCTCTCTTTATTCATTGTGAAGGGCTGCATACTTCCGCTTCAATGATGCAACGTAATCTCATCGCGCGGCGTTTAGCAGCATTGTTTTGCCTCGTTCGTTGTCAAAGAACAAAGCGAGCCTGCTTTCCTTTCCTGCCGCGTGCAGAATACACGTGTTCTCTGTCATTATTTTTACGCGTTGTCGTTGTTCTTTATCATTGTTCTTGTAGCCACAACGCTAATACAAAATAAGAACAAAGGTGCACGACGATGGAAAATGGTGCTAATGTTGAACGCACCATATAGTTATTTTCTTTAGCTACGCTGTTTTTTTATAAAATGAGAAAATGGCAAAAATGAAAGCATTGATATGTTACGCAGAAGAAAACTTCCGTGGATTTTCGCATGAATAATTTTAAAAATTGATTGTCATATAGAAAAAAAAAGGGAGAAAAACACAACCGGAAAATATCACAAACAAAACAGAACAAAAAAGCAATAACACATCGTACTAATTCCCTTGATGATAATATCTCTCTTTTGTTCCGTACCCGATTGACTTCTCCGAAAGACGCCGGAAAGTCAATGACTATTGTCTATGGGCTATGCCACATAAACGGAGCCAAACATTAAAGATAGGTAAATGCCACGTAATTCGACAGGGCCAAGGTAACATTGTTTGCCGTCGCTTAGAGATGCTCAGGTTATTTTTTGCAGTACGACTAATTCCATAATTAGTCCTAATTATTCAATCAACTTGTCAAATATTTTCATTGGATGAAAAGTGTCAATGAGAAAATTGCAAAGCAATATGAAGAAACTCCCCATCCAGCTTTCTGTTGCTCAATAAGTGCTACATAAAAGTGTTTTTCCAGGCATGAAGGAAGTCCGCGAATACAAGAACATCGCCGCGTGACTGCCCGGTCAAGGTGCTTTGCGTGTATTCGCGGGCTGCTCTCATGCTTGGAAAAACACTTTTATGTAGCAGGTATTGAGCAGCAGAATACTGGATCGGGAGTTCTTCATACTGCTCTGTAATTGTCTCATTGACACTTTTCATCTCGTGAAAATATTTGAGAAAGGGATCGATTAATTAAGACTAATCATGTAATACGGCGGAACATCAAAAATAATCTGAGCATCTCTCAGTGATGGCAAGCAATGTTAACTCGGTTCTGTCCAGATAAGTGGCCTTTGCATATTTTTAAAGTTTGACTCCAGTTACGTGGGACAGCTGGTATATGAAATGGCTGCCAAAATTATGCAGTTGTTAAAAAATATTAGGTTATGAGTTTTTACGTGCCAGAACCGCTTTCTGATTATGGGGCACGCCGTAGTGGGGTGTGCAGTTGTTGGACTGACAGAAAGTTTACAATGAAATGAGAGGAAGGGAGATAATATCTCCCAGGAACCTCACACCAGAGCTGACTATATTCGCTGACATTAGTTTGAATGTACTAGTTTGAAACTACTTTAGGCTTTTTGGGTCGACATTCCCAAGATTTATCTTATCTGAAAGCATCTCCTCCTTAGCAACTTCTCGGGCACGCGACACCGGTGATAGTGACCGGCGCGCTAAACAAACTGATATCCGCGGCTATGGAAACTTGTGAATCGCAGACACCGCATAAGAGGTAGTCATCAGTATGGGACTCGAGGTCGGACGACGGATATTTATGCGGGGAGGCGGCTATGAGCAGCCTGCCGGTATGGAGTGTCGCCACCTTCCTTTGATGTAGTGCAGTGCTGCGTTTGTGCCACTTTTTGAGAGGAACAAGCTTCTTTAACAAAGAAGCGAGGGATGTGCAAATTCGTAGCATGAATTCGAGATGCATTAACGTAGTTTGCGCAGAACGTTCTCCAGAAATTCGTGGATGGTATGCGCTTAACATTTTCCCAGAAACTTGCGCATTGAAAAGATATGGTTGATCCCTCTTTGATAGGAATCGGTAGAGCACAAACATGAAACGTGTTTTCAAAGAAGCCGTTCAATGTTTGCTTCCTGAACTCACTATCCACTGCAGCGAAAGGCGCACAATTTTCGGGCCGCCGACTGTGTTGCGGGTTCGCTTGGCGCGCGGCGTCATGCTACCGAGTCGATTCGGCGAAGGTACCATCATTTTGGTGTCCCGTCTCCGGTAGTGTCTTGGGCAGCCGGTTGAGTTGCGACGCGCTCAGTTTCAGGAACGCGAGTGGCAGAGTTCCCAGCGTGCGCCGCGAACGCGCGAAGGCATTCCGCTTCACGCTGGCGTGTCTCTCGCAAGAACCAAAGCGAGATTCGCCCGTCGACGTCGTTGCCTTTCTGCGCCACTTGGCGCAGCAGTTTTCATAGTTGGTGTCATCGCAAGCGAAGCCGTAGGTGGCGCGGAAGCACTGCTGATGCATGTTGAAGCTGCACTCCGTAGGCAACGCGAAAGACAAACCATGTGCGGAAGCCGCGACGTCACTTCCGCAGAACGCCTACACTACCAGCACCAGACTACATTGCGTTGGAGACTTCACTGCGCTGAGACTACCGGAGCGATCACTGTCGACGCTCGTTAGTCTCATGATGCAATACCTCGCTTCAGACTCCTACGTGGTGGCGCCATATCCGTCAAGAGCGATTATATGGTGCGCGTTCACCACGACGTCACATCCGTTACAGGAAGTTGATGCAGGACCCCGGCATAAAACACCTTCGTGTTAAAAAAAAGTAAACAAAAGTAAACTATGCAGTGGGAAATTGTCTCATAACTTATAGTCTTATTCTCTAATCTCTTCTATATTCCTGAAAATTTTCACTTCAACCTAACAATTACTTGTTGTACGGCGAATGTTTGATAACCTCGTGATCAGTGCGGTATTAATAACTTTAGCCAATATTCGACCACTGCATATTATTTTTAACCTCTAGCACGCACTCCAAAGCAACCACCTTGTTTCTTCGATGTGGCACTACTATCTGACGATTAGTTCATACAGGGCAATTGTTTGCAAACGTCGCCGTGGGTGTCTCTTGTAATCGTCAAAAATATGATAGCATTTGTGACTCTTTCGATTGACCAAGATCTATCAGTTTTCGGCTTGACTTCATTGTATTGTTCTTCGCTTCCCTGCAAAGTTCCCTTTCAATTCTAATCCAGTTCTTTGCACAGCGCGGGCATTTTAACTCACACGAGGACATTTGCTGACTTCATTACAATCCATCTAATTCTTGCAAAAAAGCCAGCTTTACATAACAAAAGAATTTTGTTCGGGAGCTCGAAAGCGCACTAGAGCAACTTATCGGCCTGTTCTTCATGTGACTACAGCTATAACTCAGGGCCTATATTTTTCCGACAAACGCTGGCTAGTAAGTTGACCGAAGTTGACTTCCGATGCTGAACAGAATTGATACAGCCGGACAAAAAGTAGGTATAAGTTGTATGACATGGCGTGTAGCGACGCGGTTTGCCCAGTCGCTTCGCTATCCATTGACACCGACCGGAGCACTTCACCATGCCGGCGTGCACCACGTAGTAGTAATTGACAATGCAGTGCGGTCGTAAAATGTGCAACTCAATCGCACATGCCTTCACCGTATCCCTTAATTCTTCGCAGCGCCGCAGTAAGAATACGTCGTTTACTTCGTGAATAGTAAACAAGTCTTACATGCTATCCAACGTACGTAGTACTCTGGTGCACTATCGCTGCGTTTTCAAATTTTACGCAATAACAAAATTGTGGCCCCATTTTTGTCTTACATCTCTCGTACGTGCTCGGCATCCTTCTATCGATTGCGCCTTAAGCTCAATAATTAATCAATAATGGCTTCTTCATTGGCGTGTCTTTGCTGTTAGACCGTTTATTGTTGTCGGTGCTGTTGTTTACGCCTATACTACGTTTCCATTCGGTCGTCGGTTTCCTCCACTATACGGTAAATATATTTTATTTTCTTGCCCATTAGTAGCTTCGGCAAATAATTTTTTTCTTGAGCACTCTACTGTAACGACGAGGCAAATGTGACAGAAACTTATATTGCTTACCTGAAGAAGGAGATCAGCTCGCTGAAAAGCCCCGTTTCCCATCGCGTGGCTCGTACCCAGTTCACTCTGTGGCTGCACCCTAACTGCTGGCGCTGAGTTTGTCGCTGCTGCTCTACGAGCAGAATAAACCCCCTTCACAATTATAACTTGTATAATAAATATTATATGGATTGAAAGCCGCAAGGGTACGGTGGAGCAAAACATGTCATTTTGAACTTGCCCCTCTGTTTGTTTTAACTGCGACATCTAAGTGCCGTGGTATTTTGCCAACTTGTCTCTCTACATAACCACATTGGTTGACTAGAAAACTGTTCTAATTGGACAATGAACATTACAGCAAAAAACAAAAAAATGCCGACTGAGTGCACGTGAGTCAGATGTACTCCAAGAAGCGCCAGAAATAAGCCAATAAATTTTTTTGAGTGAGTTCACCGCAGTCCCTGTACTGTCTTGAATCAACGAAAGCTTTTGTTTTACTTCTCTTCACTATGTTTTCAGGAAGTTCTTGCTCGGTGCGTCCTAATATTCACTGTAGTAACGTTATCTGAGTAATATCGCGAGCACAGAAGAAAGCGCATGTCTCAGTGAACACTAAGATAATTTTTACGGAGCTCACTGCCTGTGACAGCTCTATATCAATTCTGTCTTCTTGTCTAAGAAGGTACGAGTACGGAAGAGAGAGACATCTAGAGCTGCTTTCACCGAAAATGGCATGTGACGAGCATGTGTCACCATCCATTAGCGTACCCGCGCTATGCGAACTGCACCAAAAGTTTTTTTGAGCGTCGTAGAGGCGTTAGCGATGACACATTAGTCCTTTTGAAAGGGACAGCACTTCCGTAAAATTTCTCTACGGCTAAACATAACAAAACCTAAAGAAAAAAATGCAAGGTAAGCACATTTCACACCTCGTCTGCCTGCAAGGCCATCTTGTTGGCAAAGGCTGCCAGCATCTTTAGAGTTTCGGCTACGCAAAACTGTAAAAAAACAAACAAAAACACCGAAGAAGGCTATAGAAGACGAAGTCAAAAGCACCCATTCAGTGCACAAGCATTTGGAGAAAAAGTGTTCTGCCAGCCACACGACTCGCGCCATACCGTGCTTGGTATGGAAGTTATGGAGGATTGGTATGAATTAGGCGCGCTAGCGGAGCGAGTGTGCGCCCTTGAAACCTGCGGAGGGGGGGGGGGGGAATGCACGTAGACTACTAAAAGTGCGTTATTTGAAAGCACATTAATTGAGTTGTTTCTTTATTCAGGGGCCGCGGTGTCTCATTTTTGCCGGCGTTAGAGCAAAATGAGACACATTTGTCTTTTTAAAAATAATTTGTATCTAATACTTATGCTCATTGCACTGCCATCCTTTATATCTAATAAATATGGCAATGACGTAAGGAAGAATCTGAGTTTTTTTCACATTCATCAATATAAAAAAAATTATCAGCAATATGAAAATTTGGTCTTCATTTTGCCCCGCGTTACCATACAGACTGCTATAAGAAATTGTGGTATTATGGTAAGAATTATGGAAATTATGACCGACGTCATTCGCCCGATGGTTCGGAAACGAGAGCGTCCAGCATCTTCATGATCAAACTGTGCGTACGGCGATCTTTGTTCTACATTTGTATATTGCCGCTACTCGAAAAGAAAAGAACACTGAAAAAAAAAAACTATTTATTTCTTCGATAGTGAAATAGATGACGCAACAATCATAAAAATCTTGGTAGTTTAAATATTTGCACGGTGCGTATGAGTCGCCTGCATGGTAAAGAGAGGGTGAATAAGTCAGGGCGTCTCCGTGGGGAGGCGCGGATCAAAACAAGGCCAAAACTATTCAGTAACATAACCCTGAGCGTTGGGTAACTGTTTTTCATAAATTGTAACTCCTTTTTTTTGCATAAAAAAGGGGTGTTTAAGTTTTGTGAAGGATTGAGGCTGCAGTAAAAGAGAAATTTCAACAGCGCCTCACAAGAGCTTGTGTAAAACGTGGAGGCGCTCACATTTAAACATCTTTTTCTTCAAAAGTGTCTCGCTGCTTCATATCAGATGGCACTCATTCTGTTTAGTTGCATCATGAATGTTAGTCACACCAGTGTGCAACAAGATTCCTTTCGCGTTTTGATGACAAGTCAACAAAGGACTGTGTTGTTAATAGAACACGAATAGCATGCTCTCGACGGATACCGACGACCTCGGTACTACCGTCTACAGCGTTGGAAACACCTGCGAAGGCATCTCTCGAGAAGTTCAAGGGGCTCCTGCTCGTACAGGGGAAAACGAACATCATGGCGACAGATTTCCGGAATGTATAGCAACTAAATACGAAGAGAATAATTAACATACCATACAAAACTTGAGAAGTAGTCGCATTGAGAAGAATAGCTTGAGGGGCGAAAGCACGGTGCCACTTACCGCGGGAGATGGGGACATTTGCACTTGCTTCAAACCGCAGCTGGCTATACCACGGGCCCGATCCTATGAAGGTAAAAGTCAAAGCTCGAAACACTTAAGCGAATGTCGCGCGCACGCACTGAACGTGTCTTGGACAGGTGCAGACAAAGCGAAATTGCACAAAACGCGAGGCCATTAGGTTGATGTCGTGTATCCCCGCTTTCTGCTTCCGGAAATGCAGTTTATGTAATGGTTATATTTAATGGCTAGAGCTTTCGCGAAAATATTTGTCCTGAACAAACAAGTGGGAGAAAAGTTCCGCAATGAGTTTCGCTGGTAAGGAAGAGTCGACGTCATTTATGATTGTATACATAGGCAGGCAAATGTCACGATGCACGACACGAATAGTCCGACATGTTTGAAGCCACTTTGTACGAGTAGCTATGGCTTAAGGGCAGTCCTCGTTTTATCCCTGCTTGCGTATGCCAACTTGATATATAATGGCATTATGGAGCTGCAAACAAAAACAAAGCTTTATCGCACTTCCCAGATCAGCTGTACAGTGCAATAGGTCAAGAGCCCAATGTGTTTAATACTCGAACTCTAATGCTAATACATAATCCGCTCTTAGCGGTTGTTGGTTGTTTAATAGCTGCACACCAATAGCAACTCTTAGTTGGGCGTGCCTGAAGGATTCCTGGCGTTATGTTTCTTGCCACAGATCATTGCATTCGCACTCATAAGTTACTGCATGACCACTGCTGTACAGCATCCAACATTTTTAACTATATCGCGTGAGCGTCGACCACATGCAGTATCCGCGACCCACAACAGCGATTATCTGTGAGACGACCAGTAGTATACGCAGGCGCACAAAGCAGCGCTAGCGCAAGCGTCGTCTGCCACGCTGTTCCTTTCAGAACGATGCACGCCCTAACATAATGCCTGTATTAACCTCGTTAAATGAAAAAGAGAAGGAAAACAAAAGTGGTATGAACAAAACCATGCGGGCGACTAAAATCCGCGATCCACCGATGCACGTTCTCTTTATCTTTCCTGGTACTGCAGCCAAATAAACTGCGCAAAGTTGATGCATAAGGAAATTGGAATGAAAAAAAAGTAATACACAAGAATGATGAATTGTCGGGAATTTTAACCGTTTTATGTGCCTGTTTTATGTGATTGGGAACAAAAGTTATGATGTGAGCCTTATCATCAATATTAAGAAAGAAAGAAAAACAATCTGAAGCACTTAAAGAAGACCGCAGCTGGCGCCGTGTTTTTCAGATTCGAATCTGCCTCCTCGGGTGCCGAAGGAAAAAAGACAGTGCGTCATAGCAAGGTCGCGGTGTGGCCATTCTCAAAAAGAAATAGCTAAGGGCCTCGAAATAACTGAAGTGATCATCGCCAGAATAGTTCAGGTTTTACGCGAGGGACATCGTATTGGTGACTTCCCTCGGAATTTGAAAGCAAAACAAGCGAAGACGAGGACCATCTCCTTGTTGCTGCGGCCTGCCGCGCGCCCTTTATGACCGCAGGTCAACTGAGAAAGGCTGTAGCTGTAGACGTGAGCAATGACACGGTGCGCAGAAGGCTTCGAGAAGCTGGTTTCGAGCTGCTGCCCAGAAGCCGGAACTGCCTGCGGCTTCTAATGTGAGAAGGCGGCAATATGTCCACGATCATCTACAGTGGACAATAAACGATCGGCAAGATGACATCATGCAATTTTAGCTACAAGTTGATGTCTCTGTACACACAAGGCGTAATTATTACTTCTGGCAGTGTTGCGCATGGTAGAAATTCAATAATGGTGTTAAAGAACGAGATTCATGCAGATGCTTAGGAGTTTTGAGCAAACTACTCGGAACGATGGCATTTCGGCGCGCCTAAAATCGTTAAGGGCAGACCGGTGTGACGTCACTCCTTAACCTACTCCAGCCAAGCACCTTTTATTTCTCTTTCCTCTATCACTGAGAATTACCTGTCTTTTCTCTTCCTCCAATTACTTTGTTAACATCGTTTTGTCAGGGTAGTAGAACTATACGATATATCTGCATAATAAGGTAATGTGATATGATTCTGGGACCGTGTCGCTGCGTGGAGACACACGGAGTTCAGTGAAGCCTTGAATGCACGTGGACGAATCGAAGAAATAAAGCAAAGCTATCATATTTTCATTTAATTTCATAACTGCATTTTATTTTGTAACAAAAAGCAAGTGTTTTTGTTGAACAGATGCTGCCGTGAAAAATGCGTTTCACCTTTATAAGTATGTTCCGCAGTACACTCATGAGGTCAAGTCGAGTGGCCGAAAGAGCATCAACATTTGGGGCGTCGTAACTATAGACGGCATCGGCCCGCTCTGTCGGATAAGGGGCCGCTTCTGTGCGGAAGCCTACATCGAAATCATTGACAACGAACTTCTCCCTCAAATCCTGGACGGGCCCTTTAAGGATGGATACTTCTATCTACAACACGACCTATCGCCAGTTCATACAGCACGCGCTGTGAAAAAAACATCTGCAAGAACTTTGTATTATGACGCCGCCCTGGCCACCCCAGGGAGCAGATCTGAACATAATTGAATACGTTTGGGGAACCCTAAAATCTAATCTTTCAAAAATAAACCTCGACAGTGTATCATCCAATGAATTATGGGAAACAGTGGAAAACAAATAGCAAATTCTGAGGGATGACGTGAACCTGGTGCTACCGGCACTGCATGCGTCCTGGCCGAGGCGCATCGAAGGCGTTGAACAGTCGGGAGAGGCATTTCAGCCTTACTGATGTCACACTTCCCTGTCGTGAAAACCTTTCTTTCTTGCCCTGGTAAACAAAACATGTGCCAGGAAAACTTACAAAGTCATGAATAAAGCAAGTCGCAGCTTCAAGTTCCAGGATTATACACGATGTTTCCTACTGATCAAAAAGTTTTTTTTTTTTTACCGCATCGTCTCTGTCGGTTTATTCCACCTAAAGCAAGTGCTAGCATTGGCAGCAGTGCATGCTGTTGAACGCAAAGCGAAAAAAAAAAGAAGCAGGATGTTCCTGACTTTTGTATCTTTGACTGTGCGCATTGCGGGCACCTTTAACAAAGAGAGGGTGTGTTTCGTCCTGAAAGGAACAGCGTGGCAGACGACGCTTGCGCTAGCGCAGCTTTTTGCGCCAGCGCGTACTACTGCAGGTCTCGCAGATAATCTCCGTTGTAAGGCGGCGCTTATATTGGGTGCGGTCGATGCTCGCGCGATATAGTTAAGTACGCTGGAGGCTGTACACGACTCACAGCTATGAGTGTTTTGCTATAGTTGCCTTATCGCTAATTCTTATATATTGATGTGATTTGAATAAAAAAGTTGGGCCGAATTCACAAAGATTTTTATCCGTAATTGGTCACTGCTATTGGCACGCCGCGTTCGCTAGTAATATGTCCAGCCTCATTATTCGTTGCGATTTTCTGTACGAACAAGTATAGCGTTAGAGCTCTTTGCGAATATAGGCTCCTGCTGGTGCTGCTTTATTATAGCACACATCGGTACGCCTTGCGATGTATGTTCGCCTTATTAACAGTGCTCCTCTGCATGCAGAATACTGTTGTCGTGAATTATTTTTCTTTGAATATGGTTTTGAACAGCTTTGAATGGGCGGGGGGGGGGGCGGCAGGAACGACGACAAGATTAAGATGTCCTAGCCGTTGACCTGAAAGCTGTCAAGCGCTACACTTGGGGATGATGACAAGAAGAGCTAGGTATTTATAGCAAGAAGCAATTATGCATAGCATAATATAACAGCATAACATAATTATGCCTAGCGTAATATCAGATATGCAAATCTGGATGTGTTGGGTAAAGCGACGCATAATGAATAAATGAACGAAGACTGCCAGACTCAAGTCATACCTACGTGGTCAATGTAATTGGCTTTCGTGGAGAAGGATGCGGCAAGCACAATATTTGAAGTGAAAGAAAAAATAGAAAGGTATGTCTTTTCACCCCATCCCGCTCACGAACCCTAGACTAAAATATCGACGTTGTAATTAAAGAAAGCTGCAAACGAGCAAAGTGCGAGCCCGCAGCACTGTGCCCTCCAGTGAAAGTAAATGGACAACACAGGCTGCATTGATCGCAAGGTTGAAAACCTCGGCAAAGGCCAGACAAGGTTGAATGATTAGAATGGAGGGCTGAAGGTGGAGGAAGGAAATTGGAAAGACTCAGCCGCTTGTGGGCGCGAGAATAGACTGGCAAAGGTAATTGCCACAGGACGCGCATGGTAACTACGGAGAGGAGTTTGCTGAACCTTTATTTCTATCTTGGTTCGTGTAAGGTGGGGTGGATCTTCACTGGCGGCGGATGGCGCTTTGGTTTTACTGTTGTGCGCCTGGCCTCTACCCTGAAGTGTCGCCACAAGTGATTGCTCGTCGCTCTGTGTTTTTCTGCGTAATGTATCGTTGGCACCGCAAGAAAGGTTATTGGGCACTAGGAGGGAATAGTTGTGTGCCCGCGTGATGGCAAAGATGTGGTTTACGCGCACATCATTATACGTGATTGTTCTGCGACAGCCTTCTTACGTGTCTGTATACCATCCCCTCAGTTTTGCTCTATCATTTTTGGTTTTAGCGTATTTTTCTAGGCAGAGATGAGAGAAGGGGTTAATAAGATAAGCAGTGTCAACAACCTTTAGAATATAGGTGCCAGCTTATAGTGCGAATAAGGGAAATGTCTGAAATTTGTGGTGGAGAGTTGGGCATGCATACGCCGCGTCTTGACCGTGAACAAAAAAAAACATCTAAATTCAGATGGGCTGTGTCAGGAACGCAGCCGCCGGAGAGCATTTGAAGTGTTTTAAGCGTGTTGTAGAGGCGGCAGAAACGACTTAAACTGAATACACAAGTCACATTTATTTGCGCATTAGAAAGTTTAAATGCCTATGCTCCAACTTGTGGAGGTCTTATGGCCTAATTTTGCAAACGTGCTCGCTACCTATTCATAGTAGGCCTGTTTGGTTTGCAGAGGGTATTTAGGTACTATGGTAGAGAAGTGAGCGCCCTACTGGTATCCTCGGAGAACGCCCTGCGCCTCTCGAGCCGGCCACACTCCAGAAAGTTCCTGCGCTTGCGCTTCCTATGAAGACGGACATGTTCGACCGTGGTCATGAAGAATTGAGTATCCCGCTATCTTGCAGCCCGAGTCCGTTCGTGTCATGTATGGACGCTTCGAGCCTAACGCAGGGACGCAATATCCGGGCAAGTGTGAAAATTTCTACTAAAAATTGCCCACGTGTAGGCCTTGTGGACTTCCAACGAGGATATAATGATTTGAGTTTGATGAATGTTATACCAACCATATATGGCATAGCGAGCTCACTCGAACGCTAGCGCTCCTACAAGGATCGACAAACGTACTGCCGAGCTATGCCTCTCTGAACACCGCGCGAGACCCTCAATATAGGTTCGATTGCGCCTTGCGTGGTGCGACAATGGCGCCGTCTGCGCACGTGACACATGCATGATGCATGCGCCTTTCCTTTGCAGGGCGCTCAAAGGAGTGATTCGGTGACTGTTCAAACGTTCTTCTTGCGCTATGCACAAACCGTAAACACAAGAGGATGGACATAGAAAACGCGTTCTATTCGTTCCAAGCACTTTGTTCCAAATTAATTTTTCGTGCGTGCTTTCTGTAACTATCCTATCGTATATAAATTTTAAAAAATTAATTACATTATGAGGTTTTACGTGCCAAAACCACTTCCTGATTATGAGGCACGCCGTAGTGGGGGACTCCGGAAATTTGGGCTTCTTAACGCCTGGGCTTCTTTAACGTGCACCTAAATCTAAGCACACGGGTGTTTTCGCATTTCGCCCCCGTCGAAATGCGGCCGCCATGGCCGGGATTCGATACCGCGACCTCGTGCTCAGCAGCCCAAGCTATTTTCGGCTTGTACATAACGCAAGAAGAGAGCATGAATCTTTTCTCTACACAGCTATACGAAAGTAAGGCACGTGGGTAGTATGCATGGTTTCAAAAATATAAGCGACAATAGCATACCTTGTTTTTCAGTCGACGTGGTTTGAGCAATCGACCCCCTATAACCGAATTGAAAACCGTTTCACGTCAACAAGTGGAATACAGGGCTGGAAGCTGGCCAGAACTTGAGGTAGTAGTATTCCTTCAACCTTCAGAGAATAAGGATAATGCACGTACAGTTGACACAGCTCACAGGAACCCTGAAACACGCTTACTGCGATAGTTAATTATGTGTACTGTGTAATTATGTGGATAATTACGTGAACTGTGGAATGACACGGTTGCTTTTGGCGAGCTCGAATCGGCGGTATTCCTTGACAATGACGTCGATGGTTCAGCACAATGCGTTGGCGGGCTAGTTGGTGCGAATCCATAATTACTTTAGCGCAAAACAACGGACACAAGAAATACGACACGACAAGGCGCTTGTACAAAGCGCCTTGTCCTGTCATCTTTCTTGTGTCCGTCGTCTTGCTCTAAACAAAGCACTTATGGAAATGTCGATGGTGGACACCTTGTTAAAGAACAACAAGTTCAACGCGTTGTCCGCAATCCCTTTGAATACGTGGCCGACTTTGCCAACCTCGGCCATCCTGTCGTCGACTTTCCAGAAAAGAGTGAGCACGTCTTGTATGTACGAAACACATGATGCAATAGAAGACTGGACTCGGGTAGCAAACTCTTTTCTAGCAGCCAGCTGCCGATCGGTGGGATTTCCAAAGAGGTCGCTGAGCTTCTCTTTGAAAGCATCCCAGCTAGAGATGTCGTCCTCGTGTGTATGGAACCAGACACGAGGAGTTCCGCCCAAGTAGAATAGGACATTCGCTAGCATAATGGTAGGGTGCCAGCGGTTGTTTCGGCTAACACGCTCATACAGGCTGGGAGTGTCCTCAAGGTAGACATTATCTTGGTCGGAAAATAGGCCAGGATCGCGGGGATTCGTAGCCGTAACATACGTTGTTGGCGGGGTTGCAGGAGTCTAAGCTGACGAGGTGTCGTCACCGGGAGCCATGGCGGAAAGCAGGACGGCGCGGCCGCTCTGGATCTCCATGGCGAGGATGGGAAAAGGTACCCTCCACCAAAATGTTACGCGAACGAAGGTATCAGAACTGGAGAGTATTTACAAAGTATACTTACAAACGATAACTGCAGCGCCGGCCAGTTCAGCCGACAGCTCGAGAGCCAGAGAGCGTTCGTCTTAGTCGGGGTGCCCGCGTGCATCGTCCACAAGAAACACGCAATATGCATGTATCAATACAGTCGCCGCTGGCCGTATACTGTATGTGGGAGTGAAAGTGTGAGATGGTGATCCTGCGATCGCGCCTCAATCTCGATCGTGCAAGCGAGGAAGGCACGCCGTCTTCCGTTTCGCGCAAAGTTCTAGGGGGAGGGTAGGGAGGATGCGCGTTCTACTCCGCAGTCGCGCGCGCCTTGTTTTCTCGGCTTAGTGCGCGTTTATGCGAGACACAGCACGAAGGTCTATTCGCTCCCTCCTGCTGCCGCGCTTCCTCACTCCAGCGTTCTGACAGCGAGTTTCCGCGGTCAGCGAGATGCGCTCATGTTTGCTCGTGCGCGCGTGAAACCACTCTTGTTAACTTAGTTAGTATGTGTATGTTTACAAGTTTATACGGCCGATAAAACTACTATCATTACTTCGCGTAGCTAGCTGTGCACTAATTTACTATCGCAATCGATGCGTCGCCTTTCGGGCGATATTGCGACTTTCTTATCGAAGTTAATAATGACATTTAAAGTTAAATAGGCTGTTTTAATACTGCTTTGCCGCAGAAAGTACTTCAGCACGTTCTAAAGAAGCGTAGTTATTGGCAGTGAAAGCTCGCGTATGATCCCGTTCCATGTACTCCCGATCTCTCTTCATTGCCTTGCACGGCGAAGGCTACGGCGTACCGGGGCATGCTTACAACGCTCCGCCTACTGATCGTCACCGTGGTGCTCTATCCAAATGTGATTTTGGATGTTCCCGTAGAGGGCAGTACTTCCAATTTCGGCGCCTACGACGCGCCAAACGCGGTTCTCCTCCGAGAGCCACAGTACACTCAGCCAACAGACCCGTCGCCGCAACCTGCGGTGGCCGTGGTATCTACGCTACGTAACAGGCCGCAGCTGCATGGAATTGTAGCGCGTTGGCACAGCGATTGCTTTGTGCGCGACAGGGCATGAGTGCCCACTCACCCTCATATGGTCCAATCCGCCCGTGCTACGTGGTGCGCACCAGCTTTGCCCTGCACCAGTTTGACCGATGGACAGAACCCACATCCAACTTGCGCATTTTCAAAGCGCGGTCAATGGCTCAATACCACGCGATGTCTGCCAAGGTGTCTAGCCAGGATCGGACAAGAGCGAGCGCGCGCTGGGAAACGGGCGTGTGGTCTGACCTTAAGTTTCGCTTGGTTCGAGGCTAGTTGAACGTTCGAAGCTAACTGAAATTACCGAGACCCGACCTCTACGACACTGATAAGCAGTGGGGCCGAAGTTTGATTCCTAGGTGCGTCAGTGCGGCTGAGCGTTAACAGACGACAGTGGGCGATGGCACGATAGTCGTATATTTCCGGAAGTACGTAATTTCAACCGGAATTCGAAACGCAGATTTTCGATTACTTGAACCTGTGTATGAAACTGCGTCAATAAATATACGTAGAAAATATAGGTAGAAACGCGCTGATCCAAACACCCTTCTTGGTTGATGGCATCTATCGGACGGTAGCAGCTGAGTAAGGAAATCTGCTATATTACCAAATGAAACAGCCCAAGAACAATGAGGGACAGGTTTCTGTTGAAAAAAGAGCGCTTGAGAAGAAAGGTGACTTCACACTCCGCTTTTGAGCTCCGCGCGGCGCGCACGCCTGCAAAACATGGCTGAGATGTTCAGAGCAGCGTATGCCATCCGTGGACTATGTTTTTTCACCAAGCCAGAGGGGTGGTTCAGGGCCTCCTTAGGTAAGAATTATTTGAACATAAATCTCACCCGATTTCAATTTTCTTTGTCGGAACGTCTAGGTCACATTACTTCACGTGCATAGCCCATATACAGCTTTACGGAATTTAACAAAATATCGCCTAAGACAGGTAGCGTGATTCTTGTCCTTGAGCGTGACTATGCTAAGAGGCGGACATTACTAGCACGAGGAATAGAAGCACATATTCAAATAATAAAAAAAAGTTCAATAAATATCTTCTCAATAATTGCTTTACGGCACATATTGCAATTTACGAATTGTAGTCCGCGAGCTTGCAAGACGTGTCTACTTGAAATGAGTTTCCAGGATGAGACCAGTATCGTGACATTATTTACCAAAGTGTGGAACAAAATACATAGGTGATTCAGTTACTTTTGTGGTTCAATGCATAAAGGACATTTTGTTAAAAAAGTAAGTGGAACAACAGTACATTATTATAACACGTTTGATGGCGCATATATCCAAACTGGCGTCATTCTGGAAATCAATTACAAGTGCATACTTCTTTTCAGCTTACTGGCTGCAGCAATTCGTAAATTGCGATATGTGTCGTAAAGTAAATAATTCACAAGTTCATTAGTGCAGTTTGTTAATTTGTTTATTATCTGTTTCAATTTATCGTGCAAGTAATGTCCGCCTCTTAGAATAATCCAGCTCAGGGACCAGAATTTCATTATCTGCAACAGCTTATATGTAAGAATTCTATAAAAATTAAAAAATGACCACCCTGTATACGTATTTACTAGGGATCAGACTTCAATTCGCTCATTTTGGAATTCTATTTACAAGATACAGTAATTTACTAAAATACAGAACGCATTGGCTTGCAGGTTGTCGATGGAAGCATTTTGAGTTCTATGCCTCTGGCCACCATACGGTACTCGGAAACGACGGTCATGAGGCAGTGAATATTTTTCTGCCATGGGGTACTCTCGACGTTCCCTCATGTTTGTGCTCACTCCTTGCAAGAAGCTGAAAATAGAACTTACACAAGTGATTAAAAGAAGAAACAGGGTGGGGGGGGGGAGGAGCACAAATAAACATGATGGCTCGCCATCTTCTCTTAAAGGGTTACTTGTGCCTAGATGCCAAAGCCAGGGAACTCTGCTGGCCTGACTGTGGCCGATGAGAAAATTCAATGTACGTTCTGTTACTGGGAAGAGTGACCTGGAGATCACTGCCCAAACCTGCATAGGGTGCAGTGGAATTTCTTTAACCTAACCGGAAAATTCGCCTCGAAGGAAAGAAGGTTAGTTTGCTTTGGCCCGGACCCACAGTGCCCTTTCTTCGAAGCGGTCATTGAATTCCTGTTCGCGGAGAAATATAGATGAATCTGGCTGCACATAACTGAAGTGGCGCCAACACAAGGGATCGCCTACAAGGAGCAAACACAAGGGATCGCCTACATTCTGAACCACCAGATATTTTATTTGAAGCGTCACCTTGGCCAAGAGGTGAAAGTGTGAGTTTAAACGCGTACGTCGAACCCTCACTGGCAGAAAGTGGTCCTCGTTGCGTGGTAATCTCAGAATATGTTACTAGAGAGTTTTAGTACAACGCACGCAAGGCGTTACGCATGCTATCAAATAGTGGTTGTGAAATGTGCATGCATAATGTCGAGCTTTGCGAATTACGGGAGCCTACTTACTTTTGGATTTAGCGTCGCAGGCTTTGCCTGCCTTGCATAGCGTAACAACATGGTGGTGTCCAAGTCACCCACTTGAATTGGAACCCATCCTTGTGGCTTGTTTTTTGCCGCGACAGCGAAACGTAAATGATCATATCGACTTTCGCTTAGTCTCAGGTCTCCTTCAGGATGAGCGATGTCGTGTTGTCATTATTCAGATCAGCCATCTATCAGTGCAGTGCCTGGCGTGACAAAAGACACCACCATGGCATAAGAAGTGCTTTGACTTCTATATATACCATATGCCGCCACAAGATTTCGCATTGGCCATCCGTTCGCCATGCGCAACACTTTAATAAATATCTAATCGAGAAGATGAGTTTAGCGTACCTGTGGCCATTTACCATAGATCCACCATAACAGCCATAACACAAAAGTTAAACTTAACGTCACAGTAAAACCGTCCATTCCTGCCTCATGCGAAGCGAGTAAGCTCAAGTCACTCGAATCGAGAGAACAAACATCGAGGCCATTAAGGTCCAAGCTATCGAGCTGAATGTATTGTAGATTGTGTATGGAAGTTGTGATTCATCTATTTTTAAAGGCAACGTTTTCCGGCCTGCACTGCTCGGCTTTTCATATCGAATTCAAAGCTAACTCAGCTAAAATATCAGGCAACGGACTTTACATCTGGCTTATTCTTATTATTTCTTTGAATAGCTTTCGCATTGTCCATCTTCTGTAAGAATCATCCGGTAGTTATGTTTGAAAGGCAGTTATTGAACTTATTTCCTGGATAAAGGTCTTTGAAGTAATGCTCTCATCAGCAGACGCACATTTTCGGTCAGGGACTTCAGCTGATATAAGTCTTTACGAGTCCTTGTGCCACATGATTCATTTACAGCTTTACTGCTGCTTAGAATATTGTCACGTAGTAGTGGCGATGTACAATACAGCTGTAAAATTGTGAACGACAAAAATAACTTTCTATGAATGACAAAACTAACATGTGCCCACAAAAACAAGTTACACTCAAAGCACAGTCACAGCTGTGAACACGGTAGGCGATCGCCGAAAGCTGATCTGCCGGTCCCGCATGTCGGCTTTTATACACGAGTCATAGAAGGTTCCAGAGTAATCGGTGGTACCCGTGTTTCTTCCAGCAAGTTCTAGAGAATTCTAATCGCATATGCAATCCCATTCACAAACTTCGGTGACAACCATCGATAACATTCAAGAAACTTCCGATACATGCGGGCGCGTCCCACGCTGAGCAATAACATTTGTTAGGCGGTGAAAAGCGCTCACCCGTAAAAGATAAAGAAGTTCACGTGTCAATATGTTTGCGGCAGCAAGGTAAACGGGATGCGTAGCCCTGAAATCCAAATTGAAAACACTCTCTTCAGCTTATACAGCACGTGCATCAATTCGATCACTTTAATTTTCCTGTTTATGTACTTCGGATAATTTACATTACACTTGAACTTGCTAGCACAGCTTTGAAGCTCGTCTAGACGACCTTCTGAGCTATTAGAAGATGCGTCAACCCAATTTTTGGTGAGAATGTCGTTTCCATTTCGCTCGTCATTTCTTTCTGGAATTCGCATGTGATCTGCATACTTTGCGGTGGGTGTAAGCTTGAGGAGGCTATGGTACTACTTTCAATTACGAAGTGCTCCTTCTTATCCGGGACCATGGAGGTGCATTTTGGTGGGTCACTCAGCGCGTCCTGGTTACGGAGATGTCCATTAATGATCTTTGCCTGCACGCTTTTGACACCACGTAAGAGGTAAGTAAAAGACACAATTTTCGCTTGTTTCATCTGGCTCACTTAGGGTGCTTCATAACCCATAGTTCAGTTAGTTTAATAGTAGTATGTATCGAAAATATAAAGTGAGAAAGACTGAGAAAGCCGTAAAAAATTGACGCGGCCGTAATCAGTGAGAAGGAGACATGGCATAGCACAAACCAAGATGTATGCACTGAAAGATAATCAGGGCAATATCATCAGCAATCTCGAAGGTATAATAAAGGCATTGGAAGAGTTTTATACTGATTTGTACAGTACCCAGAGGAACCAGGATACTTCCATAGAAAGTAATAATGAACACGTTACAGAGGCCCTTTTATAACTTGCGAGGAAGTTAGAAGGGCCTTAGAAGACATGAAATGAGCAAAAGTGGCAAGATATGATGGATTAATAGTCGATTTAATCAAAGATGGAGGAGACATAATGCTTGAAGAGCTTGCGGCACTTTATACGGAATGTCTCACGACTTCAAGGGTACCAGAGAACTAGAAGAATGGCAACATTTTACTAATCCACAAGCAGGGAGACGTTAAAGAATGGAAAAATTATAGGCCCATTAGGCTACTTCCAGTATTGTATAAAATATTCACCAAGATAACTTCTAATAGAATCAAGGCAACACTTGACTTCAGCCAACCAAACGAACAGGCTGGCTTCAGGAAGGGAAACTGTACAATGGATCACATCGATGTAATCAATCAGATAATCGAGAAATCTGCAGAGTACAATCAGCCTCTCCACATGGCTTTCATAGGTTACGCAAAGGCCTTTGATTCAGTAGAGATACCAGCAGTCATAGAGGCATTATGTAATGAAGGAGTACAGGAGGCTCACGGCAATATTTTGGAAAATATCTACAAGGATTCCACAGCTACCCTAATTCTCCTCAAGAAAGGTAGGAAGATACCTTTAAAGAACGGGGTCAGACAAGGAGACACAATCTCTCTAATGATATTCACTGCATGCTTGGAAGAAATATTCAAGCTATTGAATTGAGACGGGTTAGGAGTAAGGATCAACGGCGAATATCTCAGCAACCTTCGGTTTGCAGATGACATTGTCCTGTTCAGTAACACGCGAGGACGAGTTACAACAAATGATGGAGGGCCTTAATGGAGAGAGAGTTCAAGAGTGGAGATGAAGATTAAGATGAAGAAAACAAATATAATGATAAATAGCCTGGCAAGGGAACAAGATTTCAGGATTGCCAGTCGGCCTCTAGAGTCTGCGAAGGAATACGTTTACGTAGGTCAATTGCTCACAGGGGACCGTGATTATGAGAAGGAAATTTACAGATGAATAAAATTGGGTTGGAGTGCATACGGCCGACATACTCAGATCCTTACTGGAAGCCTACGATTATCACTAAAAGCAAAGGTGTAGAATCAGTGCATACTACCGGTGCTAACATATGGGGAAGAAACTTGGAGACTCGCAAAGAAGCCCGAAAACAAGTTAAAGGCTGCACAAAGAGTGATGGAGCGAAGAATGATAGGCGTAACGTTAAAAGACAGGAAGAGAGCGGTGTAGATCAGAGAGCAAACGGGCATAACCCCTATTCTAATTAACATTAAGAGAAAGAAACGGACTTGGGGAGGGCATGTAATGCGTAGATTAGATAACCGGCGGACCATTATGGTTACAGAATGGACGCCAAGAGAAGGGAAACGCAGTCGAGGACGGCAAAAGACTAGGTGGGGTGATGAAATTCAGAAATTCGCATGCGCAGGTTGCAATTGGTTAGCGCAGCACAGCGGTAATTGGAGATCGGAAAGAGAGGCCTTCGTCCTGCAGTGTACTTAAAATAGGTTGATGATGATAATGATCATAATGACTCATCAGGCTTCTATTCCCAGCCACGTCAGAACTATCTTTTCCATTAATTTTTGCACCGGAGCTGGCAAGAGTGGCGCTACGGCCTGATAGCGATGGTCTAATGGCGATTTGCATGTCTTAAGCAGAGGGATTAGGCGGCTGCGCTTTTCCTTCACAAGGAAGTAATCCTTCGCGCTAAAATTTGTTCTCAGTTTCCAAGAGTACCTTGTGGGGTTTTTGGCCATGGTTGCCAAGTGCTGTGTCTGTGACGCTTTCGGACACAGGCGATGTTAAGTCCCTAAAAGTTGCTATTCCAGCTTCCAGCTCCTCCACATAAAAATATGAAGCTCAGGCGAGTATTCCGGAATGTGTGAAGCCACGTGGCGTTGAGGCAGGCCATGACAGCAGGCCAGATATACTTGCGCGAATTCTGAGCAATCTCACCTTCACTTCCTCCTTGATGGAGGGCAAGATACTTAAAACGTTGGCGTTGTTGCGGATACAATTTTAGGTCATGTAGCGTTCTCCATACTGGAGGCGCACGTTTACGATGGTCCACATAATCGCGAAACGACATGAACCGTTGCGACTGCAATGCATTAACGAGGCTCTGGACTTTTTTTTAAAATTCATCTTGCCTCTGTCACAAAGTGAAAACGTTTACTGAACCTGTGTGTTCTTTCTATACGTCGACGAAGTCTTTCCCGTTTAGCTTCTTATGCTGCCTATTTGGAGGAAGGGAAGGCCAAAAAGAGAACTATCCCTTTTACAGCGTATTTAGAATCTTATTCTCCAGGTCCTGCAGATGTGCCTCTTTCACATAATTGCTCCATAATTGATGGAAACCTCGTCCTTACTAAAATCATGCACATAAGAAAGTGAAGGCTCCCGTGCCTTGTTTATCTGGCTGCCACTGAACAGATATAATCGCCTAAGTGCTATTCATCGAATGCTCATGACTTTAAAGAGGGGCAGAAGGCGGGGCTGGCGTAGGCATAAAAAATTGATGAACTTCTGATTATTTATATATACTTCTTAAATGAACAAAATGGCGAATTTTAAGCTCTTCAGCAACACTGTACCTGTGCCTCTCATACTTCAGTCAACTGCATTGTGTCCCAGTGTGGGGCCACATGCGGTGTCTGCACATTGGATGTTGTAATCTTAGACGTGGAGTAACACAGCTTCCATTTTATAAGCTGACAGCATGGTATACAAGCAGCGGCTACCTCATTACTAACTAGGCATGCCTGATAACCAAATATCATTACGAATCTTTGCGTAAGTAGCAAATCGGAAAAAGATGGGAGACGCGGTCTTTAATGGACAGATGAAAATGCTTGCCTAGCTGGTGGCGTGTCATGTTACTCCAAGTGCTAGGTGAAAAATATAGCTTTATTAGACCAAGACAAATAAAAAAAAATCATGAGCCATTTCACCTAGTGAAGGCGGATGACCAGCGAAGCTGTGTAGCACACGACAAAGAGGAGACACAGAAATTTGAAGAAAGCTACGAACGCATTTGTTGCCTTAATCGGTGTTCATCGTGATGAAAGGCACGCACACACGTTCATTTTTACATATCTGCGTTCACTCATGTCATACATTCGTTGTATACATTCGCGCTTTCATTTCGCGATATAATGAGGCAAGCAATTTGAGACCAAAATCACCACACCGACTGGCAGTGGGGCAGCTGTGGCGTCAGCAATTTCGCAGAGGGAGGGGCGGTTGGGAACGCTAGCATAATGAGCAGCATCGAAGCTAGCTGTGGTAGAAGACGACGACGAACGCGCGAGCAGTTGCACGAGCTCTTGCTGGTGATGATAGTTTGAGCTCACAGAGACTTGTTGACGGACCCGGAAAAATGCACGGAACCCTAGCAACAAACAGGTTCGCTGTAAAATGGTACATGCCCGCATGCACGAGCATGCATACCAACGCTGTTCATATAAATTCTCATTAAGCCGCTAGTTACCAAAAATATCAAAAGTGATATTGTTGGGCGTGATGCGACCGACCGATCGACCGGTCGACCGACTGACTGAATGATTGACTGATTCATTTTCTGACTGACTCACTGATGACTAGGACGACGAAAGGAAAATTAATTGATGAATATGTGGGTGATATAGACATTTACGAAAACGGATAGTGCCAACACTCTTGAACACGCTACGCTTGGAACGCGTGCAGATGAAAGAAAGCGACTGTAACAACGAATTCTGGCGCGTTGGGTAAATTGTTTAGTAATGGTAGTGTCATGGGCTAAATACGTGGCTCACTTTCTGTGGGGTGCAGCCTTCTTGACGTTCTGTGGATACGGTAAGACAGCCCTAGCCAAACACAAAGCACTTCGCTATCTTCGTTGCCTTTTTGCCTACCTCTTCTGCCGACTCCAGTTTCATCTACCAACTATGTGTGCTGCCTGTACATCACTAGGATGAAAAATGTCCCCTCCAATCTGGTTTTGTTGGTTCCGTATTTTATTCCAATGAATAATTACAAATGAATTATTAATAAATGCGTTTGTGCTCTGTGCTAGCGGCTTGGAGCAGTCACATAATTTCATGCGGTGGTGTTGACCTTTATATTTTATTTATGATTGACGCTTTATGTCGCAGAAGAAAGCGTGAGTAACACTCTGGACTGTAAATCCATGGGGATATATCACTTATACTATTGATCGTTACTGTCATACTCTGTCATACTAAATGTTTTTTGATACTTTGTTTTTAGACTGTCAGCTTTTCCGCTCTTGTCAATCCGCATAAATTATCAGTGGCCTTATATTTCTTAAAGCATCGTGACGTTCATTTGACCACGTAACACTACTTCCTTCTTTAAGCACACCAATGGAGCGAGCACCGATTGCTGTAAACAATGCAACACTGTTTAACTGCGTGCCCTGGGCTTATGTGGATTAAGAGCAAGCACGACACTGATATTTTGGTATCTCTACCATAGCGTGTGGACTATGAAGAGCGTTGTTTGGTGCCTAACATTCTGGAATAAACAAAGAAGCCTTAGCGAGCGTCTTCACTGAAGCAATCGCGTTAAAGAGGCCCGAGTGTGTCTGAATAACGAAACAGCGCTACGATCACCCGAGTTCGCTTCGGTAATCGCGGCGTACCGGCCTGTAATTTCGAAGTGCCCCGATCCTAGTTCGAATTGTTGCGACACTGTTAGTTCAATAATGAGAGTAGTCTTCACTAGAGGGCTTATGGAGATGCAAATAATTATTCCTTGTGCAACGATAAACATTGCGTGTTTCGGTCTGCTGCCACGGAACATTAGGCATAGAAATTTCGCAACGACTAAAGCATTTCGCATACTCGCAATATTCCTAATGTTGTCTTAGAAACTGTTGTGGTCGTGAAGCAAACTAGTAACAAGCAATATGCGCTCCGTAACACTAGGTGTGAATCCGAGAGAGAAATATTTTGCGAAAAATGTTCATTAAAGTTTATTGTTTGCCCAGTTGGTTTTAACTTGGTGCACTTGCCTGCTTCCTTACATGTATTTTTTTCTCTCTCTCCGGGAGCATGTGTGTGTGTGAGGAGGGGGGGGGGGGAGGGCTCTGGAAGAGCTCCGCTTGTGGAATTGGAGTCTTGAGGTTTTTTGGATGTGTAGAGCGCAAGATGAGATCTTGCCGGCATGGAATTGTCGCTGGACGATTTGGGAGTTGGAGAGTGCGGCGATGTAGTCATTGCGGGAGCCTGTCGCTAGGTGGATGGCCATTTCCTCTGCCTCCGGCGGACTTGTAGTGCCTATGGGGGCCGTATAGCTACCGTTTTCTGGTCGGGGCGCTGCCACGCTGACTGCGGCCGCTGATTGGTCCAAGTACATTGCAATATGTGTGAACCAGGTGTCGGTTCCGCTTCTATACAAGCGCCGTAGTGGCCAACTTCACGCAACTTGGCCACCATAGTGGAGGATGGGATGCATATTCTCGGGGATGGTGGCTACATTAATGCTGTCTCGTGTGGACGCGTTGGCATGGTGACGGTTCCTTGCACCATTCTGGCGATCGGGATGTGGGAATGTTGGAAGTCTGTGCAGCCGGTGGGGGTGAGCGTCAGCCGTTTTTGCTAGCTGGTCTGGCGTGTTTGTATGATCTCCTGAAGGGTGTTGTGTATGCCCGAGTTTATCTGTGGCGGCGTACAGTGGCAGAGCCACCCGCCGTGGTTGCTCAGTGGCTATGGTGTTGGGCTGCTGAGCACGAGGTCGCGGGATTGAATCCCGGCCATGGCGGCCGCATTTAGATGGGGGCGAAATGCGAAAACACCTGTGTACTTAGATTTAGGTGCACGTTAAAGAACCCCAGGTGGTCGAAATTTCCGGAGTCCTCCGCTACGGCTTGCCTCATAATCAGAAAGTGGTTTCGGCACGTAAAACCCCATAATTTAATATAATTTAATTAGTGGCAGAGCCTGGCAGATCTTGAAGGCTGTGCGGATGAGAGTATTAAGTTTGTTTTTCTCCCCCTGGTTAAGGTTGATGTATAGGGGGGGGGGGGGGAGGGGACTGTGATGCGACTAGTGATGAAATTAGGGCGAGCTGGATCATGTCGGTCTCCTTGAGCGCGGGTCACCAGTTCGTGATTCATCCCATCATACACATGATTTGAGTAATTGTGCTTTGGAAGGTTTGTAGAGTGTAGCTTGGCATTTGCCTGGCAGGAGACCAAGTTCCCAGAATATGTGCACTGCCGGAATGCGGGTGAGCATCGGCTTATGTCGCTGGCGTTCCGTTTTTTACCCGTAGCCGGCAACACAACTCTGTCTTGTAACTGACGCCGGAGTCGTGACTGTGACGGCACCGATGACGACGGTGTCGAAGAGACCTTACTGATCAGTGCTAATGATAAGCCGTGAAGAGGGGGGGGGGATTTTATCAATGGTACGCGAGCCAACAGACCATCCCGAGTCCCACCCTTTCCCGCTCTCATGGTTATTGCAAGGCAACTAAACCATTTCATGTTAGGTCAAGCCAGGAGGAGGACCAAGATTCAGAACACAAATGGCAGTTTTGAATAATCGCGGATGACCAAGCGGATCTCATAGCAATCAACATGTAAGGCCCTAATGAACGTTAACACCCATCAATGCCTCTGTTCAGCCGCGTTGAGCCCAGGCGTGGCAGTGTCGACTTCTTAACCTTGAAATCAGACTCAGAATTTATAGCTTGCGGCCACTGACGCGTGTTCAGATTCTTCTCTCAGAAACAGGGGTTTCACAGAGCGTGCTCGCTTTAGTGAAGCACAACCTAGACGTCTGTGCTTGACCACGGGGCTGTTTCAGACATCATGCCAATTACTTCTTCTGGGTCAAGAGAAATTGAATTACGCTGCCTGAGCAACGTTTAAAGTACACTAGCTAAATTCAGTTGTCCCTTCGGGATTTCTTGTTTCACGAACTGCCTGAAAACTAAGAGCGTGGAAGAATCTGCGGAAAACTAAGGACACAATCCGGAAACATTTTTGGGAACCCCGCAGTAACCCGCGTCAAACCAGTGTGGTCAAAAAGTTACTGGCGAAAAGACTACGCTACTGCTGCATGGTTTTGCATACGACCAAGCTTCGTTGTTTAATACAGAACAAACCACTTCCCCGCTTTTTATGGTATGTAAATTCCCCTATCAGCGACCTTCTAGGTGTTATCAATTAATCAATAAGTCAATTATGTGGTGAGATGGATGATCTGAAACGCTTCCTCTGGTTGTTCCCACGGTTCGACGTCCATACAAATTCGTTACTTCATAGCACAGAGAATAAAGGCCTTCCCCATGCGAGCTCCCAAGAAGTAGTATTCTATGAAGGGCCCGGAGTAATGAAGAAGGGAGTTCTACATCAGCTGATTTCACGCAGAAGATTGATACTTGGCGGCACACCTTTTTTGTCAATGTTGCAGATTCTCAGGCAGAATAATTGCCGGCCAAACCTCCCAGGCTAACAATATCTGCTGCTTCTAAACCACGAACACCACTACCATCGCCACCATTTAGTAAGATAGTTAAATCACAAATCTAAAATTGAGATATAACGAAAACCTAGAAAACCTTTCAAAACTGGGTTGAGCTGACAGACGACCTGATATCGGAAATGATGGATAGTTCTGACTCTAGATCGCAAAGTCAAACCTATACAGATAAGAGCTTCTAGCTCCCCCAACAAGTTCATGCCGTAGACCGGTCGTTTAAACGATGGTGGGCATAAATTAGTACACCCACATGCAACATCAATGCAAACACGGAGCAAAGAAACCATGCATGCCGTAGCATTATTACGATGGCAACGGCCTTTCAGAATCTATCTTTTTCGCTTAGCTTGCCTTCTCTTGCAGAGCGATACGTGACGGGAAATGGTGTGTCCTTGGCCAAATATCATCAAACGCGCTTGCTCAACTGATTGTTTGGAATCGATAAATATGGTCACCATAAACACGCACGTAAATTAAGTATACGTGATCTGCTCGACGATTAATGGCTTTGGGGCAAACAGTTCCGCGGGGCTATTGGAAGCTTTTCTTATTAGGTGTCACAGCAGTACTGCAGTTGCAAAGATAGGATGCCTGTTGAATGGAGACTTAAATTAGTGTTGAGGTATGGGAGATATCGAAAAATTGTGTTTGCGTTGTCGTGCGTATACATTAAGGCCTGGGCGCGATAGTGGTCCTTTTAATGCTGCAGTGGTCAAACCATTACAGAGAGAATCATCGCAATGACTTATACAGGAATATCGTGTAGCGAAATTTCTTGTTATATATATATATATATATATATATATATATATATATATATATATATATATATATATATATATATATATATATATATATATATATATATATATATATATATATATATATATATATATATATATATATATATATATATATATATATATATACATATATATATATATATATAGCAAACGGTGATGGTCAATATTCCCATGGACATTAAGGTAAATAAATAAATGGAGCTTGGTAGGCCATGTTGTGTGTGGGATGGACGGCAGTGGACCATTAGAGTTTCAGAATTGGGGCCTAGAGAAGGTAAGCGCAGTCGAGGATTGCAGAAAACTAGGTGAAATGATGAAATTAGGAACTTTCCATGAAAAGGTACGGCGGACGCATAACGTAAGTAGAGCGACAAAACGTAAGCTACATTAAACGAAATATAGCACAATTATTCAGTATGCTAAATAAGTATCGAACGCTCTTACCTTTAAAACCTAAGCGTACGTCAGCTGTACTTTTGTACTTATCATTCTAGACTTCACTATTGTCTACATATCTGAGGTGCCACTTCTAAAGCTAACATAGAAACTCTAATCCGAATGCAGAAAAAAGTGTGTTCGTATTATTATAGCCTATCGATGTATGAACATACCTCCGCCACCAAAGACCTCTCACAGAGGAACTCATCTTCAGATACCGCCATCATAAGCCATCGCAGCAGAGGGCGACGAGGGCACTGTTGTGGTTCTTGAGGGCGACAGAACTGGACAGGCGACTGTAGCCTGAACAGATGTTGGTAGTGCACCAAGTGTCAGTGTGCTGTGCGATGACAGTGTTCGGTGACAGTGACCGATTGTGATTGTGTGTCTATGCTCCTTCCTTTCCTTTCCTTATCTCTACTTTGTTTCCACTTTACCTCCCCCTCCCCTCTCTCCCCAGCGTAGGGTAGCCAACCGGATTTTTTTTTCTCTGGTTAACCTCCCTGCCTTTCCCCTTTCCTCTCTCTCTCTCTCTCTCTCTCCGCCGAGTAGTTTCACCAGGACTGTATATTCAACGTCATCAAGCTATACAAACAAAAGTTATAAAAAAAGCATTCATAAGTAATTGTGAGAACTGACCTTGGCAACCTTTAACACCCAAACACCCTCAAGTGTGGCTAGCTTAGCAGGAGTCTTTGAGCTACTATCAGGCATTGTTTGCGATATCATTGGTCTTAGGGAGGATAAAAGAACTGGTGAGGCTTATGCGGTGCTGAATAACTAACGTCCATGTCCTCTGCTATAGAGGTCTCCCAGATAAAAAGTTATACGGGTAGGATTCCTTATACATAAGGACATAGCGGGCAAGATTGACGAATTCCACAGCATTAGTGAAAGTGTAGTAGTAGTAGTAATAAAACCCAATAAGATATATAGACTAAAGGTGATACAAGCCTACGCCCCAACCTCCAGTCATGATGATCATGAAATAGATGAGTTATATGAAGACGTAGAATTAGTCATCAAAAAAGTGCAACCTAAGTATACTGTATACATATAGTAATGAGCTGTAGACTGAATATAGACTGTAAACTAATGTTGAACAGTCTCGGAAGAGAACAGCAATTTACAATAGGTAGTGAGGCACTGGAAGTGGTAAGGGAATACATCTACTTAGGGCAGGTAGTGACGGCGGATCCGGATCATGAGACGGAAATAATCAGAAGAATAAGAATGGGCTGGGGTGCGTTTGGAAGGCATTCTCAGATCATGAACCGCAGGTTGACATTATCCCTCAAGAGAAAAGTGTATAATAGCTGTGTCTTACCAGTACTTACCTACGGGGCAGAAACCTGGAGGAGGCTTACGAATAGGGTTCTACTTAAATTGAGGACGACGCAACGAGCTATGGAAAGAAGAATGATGGGTGTAAAGTTGAGGGATAAGAAAAGAGCAGATTGGGTGAGGGAACAAATGCGAGCTAATGACATTTTAGTTGAAATCAAGAAAAAGAAATGGGCATGGGCAGGACATGTAATGAGGAGGGAAGATAACCGATGGTCATTAAGGGTTACGGACTGGATTCCAAGGGAAGGGAAGCGTTGCTGGGGGCGGATGAAAGTTAGGCGGGCGGATGAGATTAAGAAGTTTGCAGGGACGACATAGCCACAATTAGTACATGACCGGGGTTCTTGGAGAAGTATGGGAGAGGCCTTTGCCCTGCAGTGGACGTAACCAAGCTGATGATGATGATAATAGTAATGATAGGCAGGCAAGAGAGATTGATTGCATCCATGAAACATGACGAACATGGGCCCTTAGCGGGTCGGTGCTAATGTAACTCGTGATCGGATGGTCGTGAGCCATTATAATGGTTCCTGCTGTTGAGGCGCTCCACGGGAAGCCTAGGCAAACACGTAGCACCTGTGCTTGCACGCTCGGAAGTTCTCAAAGATTTCACTTGCATGTTTAGCAAGTACGGGAGAGCTATAGCTTAGGAATTCGATAAAAAATGCTTGACATAACTGCAGCATGGAGCCCACTGACGATCCTCATGTTTTGCCGGGGATGAACTTGAAGACGTGAAAGCAATTGATGTGAGCTTCTTCTTCAAGTAGGCAACCTGAGGGCTCCAAGAGAGGTCCCGGTCAACAATGACACCCAAAAACCGATGATTTCTCTTGTAGTAGATAGGCTGGCCATTGATGCATACTGGATAACTAGACGTCGCTTTTTGTGTAAAAGCGACTAGCGCACATTTTCCCGTGGAGATGGTAAGGCCTTGTGTGTGAAGGTAGTCAGATGCCTGTGTTGCTGCTTTCTGTAGCCTTGCGCGAACCTGCAGACGAGTGACCACTGATGTCCAGATGCAGGTGTCGTCGGCGTAGATTGAAACACTCACTGTTGCAGGTTAGAATTCGGCCAGCCCAAGAAGGGTGAGGTTGAAAAGAATAGGGCTCAGAACACCGCCTTGGGGAACGCCTCGGCATGTGTAGTGGTTGGTAGTCAGACCATCTTCCGTATGTACGAACAAGGACCTTTGTGTCAAGTAGTTTCTAATGCATCGATATACTCGCCCTCCAAGTTCAATTCTCAGAAGTGTGTTTAGAATGGTTTGATTGAAATCGTTGTCGTAAGCACGTTTCACGCGAAGAAATAGGGCTACGGATAATCGCTTCCAAGATTTTTGCTGTTCTACAGATGACACTAGATCGATGACACTGTCAATCCATGAATGGCATCGTTCAAATCTCGCCATAAAAGCAGGGTAAATTTTGTGGTGTTCAAGGTACCATTCGAGACGCATGAGGATCGTACGTTCCATGACCTTCGCGACGCAGCTGGCAAGTGCTATAGGCCGATACGATGCCAGTTCGCGCGGTGACTTTCCTGCTTTTAGAAGCGGTACCAGGCGGCTGGGTTTCCCGTTGGGGTTTCCATTCCTGTGGGATGACACCATCCTGCCATGAACTATTAAAGAGGCCAAGGAGTTCTCTTCGTGCTTCTTGACCTAGGAATGGGGTGCTGCACCGAGGGCTCCATCCTGCGAGGAAGTCGCCCAAACTCATGATAAATAAATGTTTTCTCTCTCTCTCATCTTTCTCTCTTGACCTAGGTGGCGCAAGGCAGTATAAGTTATGCCATCGGGCCCTGGTGAAGACGAACACCTACAGAGCGCCATAGCAGCTTCTAACTCTTCCATATAGATTGGAGCGTCCATACTTGTATCTCGTGGAGCGCGGATGTCGCCCAAATTCATGTCAGAGACTAAAACTGCGTCGCCGGCGACTTTCGCACAAAATTCCTCCGCAACGTCTATCTCGCAACGGTTTTGATAGAGAGCAAGGGCGTTAAAAGGGCGTCGTTGCTGGAGACTTGAGCAAAGACCCGTATGGTACGCCACACAAAGCACAATGACTTGCGGGGTTCCAGTGAGTCGCAAAAGCATTTCCATCTTTGATCTGCCTCCTTATCGATTCGGCGTTTTATCTTCTTTTGCATGCGCCGAGCTTCTCTGAGGTCGAAAATTGACTTCGTGCGCCTGTACCTCCTTTCAATTCGGCGATGTAGTGTACGAAGCCTTTCCAACTCAATGTCATTAGATGTACGCTTTGATGAATGTGTGAAGCAATGCGTGCAATCTTGCATTGCGTCTGCAATTATGTTTTCTAACTTACGCGCGATATGTTTCTTGCACGTGTCTTCTAGACGATCTTGAAAGACTGACCAGTCGATTTGGCGAGATACAACAGGTAATGCGGTGACTAGTCCATCGATTCTCACATATGTCGGAATATGATCACTTCCTTAAGTTTGAATATCAGTGAACCACTGCAGGCTCTAAGTCAGGCAACGTGACACCAAAATTAAGGCAGCTGCTATACGCTGTTCCTCACAGAAATGTCGGGCTTCTGTCATTTAGAAGACACAGGTTGTGGCCTGATGCAAAGTATATTAGTGACCTGCCCCTCGAATTTATCCTGGAGCTTCCCCATATATGGTGGTGAGCGTTGAAGCCCCTGTTATTGTCCAAGGACCGGGAGTAGCAGCCATAATATCTTCTAGTCTTTTGCTATCAAACTGACTTGTTGGGGAAAGGTAGACGCCAATAAGAGTAAAAGACAGCCTCTTCTATTTCACATTAATGTAGACGTATTGGTTACCGTCGTGTGGCAGTACGGGTTGGAAAATATGCGTAAGGTCCTTGCGAATATAAACCAGAATCTTACTACTATGGACACACGCGGTTGAAACAAAAGGTTCATATCCTGATAGTTTTATGGAGGCTGATAAGTTTGGTTCACAGAGCACCAGTATAGGAAAGTGGTTGCTAAACACGAACTGTCGAAAATCCGAAATACGTGACCTCAGGCCTCTCGCATTCAATTGGAATATGGAGGCAATTCAAACATCACCCCGGAACGATCGCTGGTGTTGTCGATGAGCCACAGTTGTGCTGTAGAGGTTCTCAAGCACTGGACTTCTGAAGACTCGCCAGAACCGGATTGATGGCATCCCGCACTTGCAACGCACTTCGAGCTGTTGGTGTCTGTAGCTTGTCCAGAAGAACACGAATAGCACTTACAAGAGAGCTGATCATGATAACAATTTGTTGATCTTGGTTCAACAATTTATCAGGAACAGGTGAAGTGTCCCTTGCTGCAGAACTTTGATTTCGCTCAGTAGGGACATGTAGCCTCGGGAGTGCAGGCCAAGCGTCAGCAGCCGTGCTATTCAATGCACCTTCTTCCTTGGAGCGGACCTCGTTTGACCTGGGCGGAAGAGTTGGTGGTAATGTACATGTCTGGCGTTCTGCAGAGGCTTTGGAGGTTCTTGATTAACGTCGGAGACGTGATCGTCGTCGCTTAATAGATGTTGCTGCTTCTCGGTGAGACGAGTGGTCTTTAACCATTTTCTTCAATATTGTCATTTCATTTCGAATCGAAGGGCATTCCTTCGAGGATGCATCTTGAGGGCCGCTGCAGTTTGTGCACTTCACCACACTGGCCTCGCACGTGTTAGTGGTGTGGGGCCCAGTGCAGCGAGAACAGACTGTAGTGTTATTGCACACACTACTCACATCGCGAAGCTTCATGCACTTCAAGCACTGCAGAGGTTTTGGTATAGAGGGTGAACTTCGTGTCGGAAGTGGCCCACTTTTACATGCGATGGGAGGGATTCGCCCTTAAATATGATACTTACACACCGTGACGTGCCGAGACGAAACGCGTTTGTGATGATGGTGTTTTATGTAGCCGGCTTGATTAAGATTGACAGATCAGAGTCGACAATGGTCTCACCAACATCTTAAATTTCGCCAGTACTCTCTTGTTTGCCCAGCGGAATATGAGGGCGGACTTTCATCCCGTCAAGTTCCGTGATTTTGCGCAAAGAATCCAACACAGCCGCGTGTTCTACGTCAATCACTAGGACGTTCTTACGTGTGTTCATCCTGATGTCTTTGATTTGATTCGGAACCAGCGCCTCTAGATGTGAAGACACGGCTTGCCTGTTGAGGCATCTCAGGTTGTCAGTGGTGAAAACCGGCACGAACAGGGTGGTAAGCTCCTCGGTATTCTGCGAAGATCTCAAGATGGAATTCGAGGGGCAGGTCAGCGCATCATCGAATTCACTCGAATTCGATGATGCGCTGAGAAATCTTCGCTTTGCTTTACGACTCCGCACCGGCTGGAAGGTGTCGTCACAAGAAACTTCGTTCCTGACATAGTACTGCATGGTGTCGTCGCTGTCAGTGTCGTTCTCGGTGCCGTTGCGCTTTCTGGAGGCAGCCGCCACGCGTACTGCCGAGTCCGGCGGACTCGCGTGAGACTCCATCTTCATCGCAGCTAAGCAGGACACAGCAGTTCACTGCAAAGTCTAAGAAATTTACAAAATGAGTGGAGCTGGAAGACTCGGCGTTCTGCCTGAATGGCACTTCGTGTTCTTCCTCTCCAAAATAAGAAAGGACCTAATAAATAAAACGACAAAGAACGAAAATGTACAATTGAAGAAATCAGAGACAATTCGCTTAATTGTAAAAATTGATCAACAGGAGAAAATAAAGGATATTCTAAATTATAACGTAAGAAAGACTGAGGAAGTTGTAAAAAAAGGACGCAGCTTGAAATCAGTGAGAGTAAAACTTGGCATAGGACAAGCCATGGTGTATGTACCTAAAGTAAGCACCGCAATATCATCAGATATTTTGAAGATAAAGTAAATACAGCGGAAGAATTCTATACAGTACCAGAGCAGCCAGGATACCTCCATTGGAAGTAGCAATGAGCAGGTTACAGAGGCTCGTTCTATAACTTGTCATGAAGTTAGAAGGGCCCTAGAAGACGTGAAACGAGCAAAAGCGACAGGATAAGATGGAACAGTCGATTTAATCAAAGATGGAGGAGACATCATGCTTGAAGAGCTTGCGGCACTTTATACGAAATGTCTCACTGCTTCAAGGGTCCCGGAGAACTGGAAGAATTCCAACATTGTACTAATCCTCAAAAGGGGAGACGTTAAGGAATTTGAAAATTATATGTACATTAGGTTACTTACAGTATTGTATAAAATATTCGGCAAGAGAATTTCCAATAGAATAAGAGCAACACGACTTCACACAACCAAGGGAACAGGTGGGCTTCAGAAATGAATACTGTACAATGCATCGCATCCATGTAATAAATCAGGTAATAGAAAAATCTGCAGTGTACAATCAGCCTCTCTACATGGCTTTCATAGATTACGAAAATGCAGTTGATTCAGTAGAGATACCAGCAGTCATACTGGCATTACGTAATCAAAGTGTACAGGAGGATTACGTAAACATCTTGAAAAAATATCTAAAGAGATTCCACAGCTACTCTAATTCACCACATGAAAAGCAGAAAGATAACTCTAAAGAAAGGGGTCAAACAAGGAGACACAATCTCTGCAATGCTATTCACTCATGCTTGGAAGAAGTATTCAAGCTATCAAACTGGGGACGCTTATGAGTAAGGATCAACGACGAATATCTCCGCAACCTTCGGTTTGCAGATGACATTCACCTGTTGAGCAACACTGGGGGCTCGTAAATTTCAGTTTATGCATGCTAATTGCAAAGAAATTTAGCTTTTTCGGAAACCCTGTGGTCCGTATACTTATGCTCACGGGTGTACCACCATTGACACGAAAATCATGTGGACTGCTCGAACAAGAGTGATGCTGTGAAATAAAATATAGCTCACGAACGGAGAGAATAACTGTCGCATCCGCCCACACGCACATACAGACGCACACGACACGCACACACGTACGCACAAATTTATATGTATAAACACACTGACACGTGTCATTGGGGACACTCATAAATAGCGCCCATAAAGACAACCTAGGTTTTAGTTTTGCATGCGCAAAGTAATTAACAGACAACAGACCATAGGAAGAGCAGTGGGCAAAGCAAAGCGACAGCGGACAATAGCCATCGTCCTGTTATGATTGGCTGGAGATGCTTACTCTAAAACCCAAACTCACATCAGTCTTCGGCATATTGACGTCACTCACGTCTTTCAATCGCTTCGTGCGATGTTCTTTCTATATTTTCCTTTCATCGCCTAAGAACGTCTTCATAGGCGTTTGTTAATTCAGCGCAAGAATTTTCGTCCATACGGTGGCTGTAGTGAGGTGCTCTGCACCTGCTGCACAGTAATCAGGTCAACATGACGGATGAAAGAGCGAGCCCCAGTGGCCTGGTATCGCGAAGTGAATGATGTGAAGCGTGCTGGACGATAAGCGCGGTCCATAAAATGCCTCGTATCAGTAAGATGTACGTACGTTTTCATTCTTCCAATTATGCAGCCTTGTCTGCTCTCCCGGCGGGGCACAGTTGGAACTCTTTATTCAGTGCTCTTGGAAGAAGCCACGACATGTGCGTGTAATTGGTAGTGCAAGTGCATATCGTGGGGATTGCACTGAATGACATAATGAACTTCAAATCAAGGCCGCGGTAATTGCCGTGTAAGTGTAAAGGCCAAGTAAATACGGAAAATCACAGCGCACGTATCCGCAACTCTTCAGGCTTCGACTCTGCCTCAGTGACAGTTCCTGCTTCACATCTTTTAATTAACTCCAACAGAAAAAATACTTATCGAGAAGTTGTCAGGCGAGGAGACACAATGTATACAATGATATTCACTGCACGCTTAGAAGCAATATTCACGCTTTTAGACTGGGAAGTATTAGGAGCGAAGATCAACGTACGGTGAATATATAAATGAACTTCAGCTTGCCGATGGCATTGGCAGCTTGCCGATGGCATGGATGGATGGATGGTAGCTTGCCGATGGCATGTCCTGTTCAACAACGCTGGGAACTCATTGTGACAATTCATTGAGGACCTTAACCGAGAAAACGTAAGAGTAAGTTGAAGAATACTATGCGGAAAACAAGGCTAATGTTCAATAACCTGTCCAGCGAAAATCAATTACTGTTCGGCCGTAAACCTCTGGAGTGTGTGGAGGAGAAAGATTATCTATGGTAATTACTCACAAGGAGCCCTGCTCATGAGAAGGAAATTCACAGTAGAATAGAAATGGGTGAGAGTGCATATGGCCGTTTCATCCAAACATTACTGGGAGGTCACCCTGGACTTTGAGAAAGGTAGTCTACAATCATTGCATTCTTCCAGTCCTATCATATGGAGCAGAAACATTGAGGTGAACAATGAAACGAGTACAAGTCGAGGACTACTCAAACAATCGATGGAACCAAAAATGTTAGGCCTAACGTTAAGAAATAAGGAGAGAGCACTGGAGATCGGAGAGCAAACTGGGTAGGGGTAGTTTAAATTAACAAGAAAGAAGCTGGGAAGGCTACGTAATTTGTAGGGCAGATAAGCGTTGGTCCATTAGGAATACAGAGTGGGTGATATGGGAAAAGAAGCGCTGTGGAGGACGGCCGAAAATTAGGTGAGGTTATGAAATAAGGAAATTTGCAGGCATAACTTGGATTCAGCTAGTGCTGGTGCTAGTGGCGGTGAAGGGCTACGCCCTGTAGTGGACATAAAAATACGTTGATGACGCTCTACAACATATAAAACTCGTCCAGAACTTTCACGGACTGTTACTGTAGAACTGCAGCTCACTTCGTACTGCGAGGCCGCATTCTCGTGTTTAGAGAATGGCATCGGGAGCCGCTTGCATAGCGCCACCTCCACCTTGGCATCGTAGCATACTCGCAGTGACTGCTCTGAACTAAGTGCGTCAGTGTCACAAGGTCGACAACTTGGCCCAGTTTGATCCTAAACCAGCTAGAATGCTAAACCACTGTTTGCTTCGTGTACGGTCCTGTGGAGTGTTCTGACGAGTACTTGAACATCCCGACGATGTTGACTAATTAGCCTTGACTTCTATGAGGTGCCACATGGGCTATGGCAGACAGCGTAGCTAGAGGCCCCAGGCCCTGATGTCACCAACCTATAATTTATTACCCGTCTCCAAAATTAACGTACACGGGCCTTTGCATTTTGCCTCTGTCGGAATGCGGCCGCCTGAACCTGCAAAACAAACGCTCGATTTGTTGCGAGGCATTCTCGTGTTTTATCAGCTGAAGAGAAGCCAAGAAGCGATGAACGCTAATAGATCTCAAAGTCTGATAGGCAGCGAAACTTGCTGCTGTTGACATTACGTAGTGAATTTTTCCGTCATAATTTTGGAGTGTCGGTAGCCACGGATTCTTTGTGCATTTCTTTTTTAGGGCTGCCTCCATAGCTATCCATTCTCTCGAGAGCATTCCTGTGTAAAGGGAGCACGCGTTTCGTCCTCAGTTGGCGGTGAACGACATCGTCCAGCAACACCTTAGGTGGTACAGGCCGCCGAAGGAGCTGATATTGAGCCTATGCAGGGCATTAGAACCGCACCTGCAACCATGTGCAGCGGAATCCCACACCACACCGATGAACGTTCGGGTGCTGAGCCGCCTGCCTTGAGGATGTAGAACTATGTCTTGTGTACCTTGTTTTTCATTTCCGTAATTAGTATCGGAATAAAGTCATTTAGTCGCTTTGTAATACGTGAATTCAATGACATGAAGAGACTCCTCAAAGCATGCAGTGTACGCACCCAGAGGTTCGACAAGCTGTGCGCTCACAGTACTCAAACATAGTCCGGAAAGTGACGGCGTCATTTTCCGATCCTTCAGTAAAGTCCTGCGCCTAACACCGGGATAGCTACGCCAGTACCTACCAGTGAGAATGTTGGAAACCCTTCGATGCGCACCTCAATGACGTCACGGGGATAATTTCGAGGCCTTTGTTAAATCGAAGGGGAAGCAGTTCTCGCCTCGGTAGCTGCAACACTTCGTTTCCCTTAGAAAGAGGGCTTGGCCTCATCGGTGAGATGGAGCGGTGGCGTCGGGATGGAGGACGACGAGTAGTGTTAAGAACGGGGCATCTGGCGGCACAGGAGACTGGAGCTGTCGAGGGGTTAGAGTGCTGATGGGTCGGTGGTACTCATAAATAGACGGCGTACAGCGTCGACAAATGCGGGCAACCTATGCCGAAATACCGCGAATGTAACAAGTTGGGCGGTTGCCCGCTGTGCGCCAAGGACTTGAGTGGCGTGGCAGCTGTGGTGCAGGCGGCGAGAAAGACACCGGCGGTGGTCGCGCAACAGCTGGTGGGGTGGACGTGGAGGGTCCATCCCACCAACGTACGTTGACGTCGCTGTAGCCTTGCAGTGACGTGAGCGAATTGAGATTTGTCCTGGAGATGTTCGAATAAGAGGAAATTATATAGGTATTGACATTGTCAGGTAATTGGCATCGCCAGAGTTATTCAATAAATACTCGTTGCTTCTAGCGATGCAGCGCGCTCCTCAAAGTGCACACTTCATAGCGTTAGAATGAGAAAAGAGAATTAGGTACAGAGGTATTATTTGTGCGTTAATTGACGCGGTCAAAATTAATTGCTAGAAAAATACACAATCGGAGGCTGCAGTCATGAGAAGCACGTTATAGTTCGCAGCGCTATTTTCAGAGCCGCGGCCATCCTCAGCGTTTCACTCACAGAAACAGCGTTCGACTGTCTTAGACGTCAGTCAATGACGAAGCATTGTCACACCGTCGTATTCATCATCGTCGCGCGGCGTTATTTATCGTGAGGCCATCGTCGTTTCTGGGCCGTCGTTAGTACGCTGCTCTCATTGCTGTTGTCGACGTTGTGTTGTCGAAGTCCGGAAACTTCGAAACTGTGACGATAACAGCTTACTAGGAACATAAGGCGTAGGGGAACCTAAATATGGGCCCTGGTACGGAAAGTAGCTTTGCGTGCTTCTCATTTTAACGCATTAGTTGTCGCAATGCCCTATTCTCAAGCTAAACAAGATGGACGTAATCAATTGGAATCTGCTCTATAGGGTTCTCTAGCGACAAAACTTTTTCGCTGCGCTAGCATAAGGTCTCCAATTTTTTCTTATATTGACCAGCCTCCGGACTTCATTCAGTCATTTCGGAACACATTAGGGCAGCACAGATAAATGCGTTCTACCTACCTATGGGTCATTTATTCTAATGTACGCACTTGCTCTATTCCTACCTTATTGAAGGAGGACACCATTTGCAGATGTATGGTAATTGAGCCTTCTGTTTTGAGCCGACCCAATTTCTATTCGGAAAGGTACTTGTCATTTCAAACACTGAAGCCACGATCAACAATACAATGAGTACTGAGCTATCAACGTTAGGCTCAATGAAGTATTTCGCCAGCCAGTATGCACACGATGGTCCCTGACAAGAAAAGCGATATGGAACATAGGAACAGCCGCGCGCAAATTTCATCAGCGCGGTAAATCAATAACGTGCAGTCGAGATTGCTTTCCACATATCGGCTGCGTGCGTTTCATCTTCCGAAAAGGCAAGGCTCATACAGACCTGTTACATCAACACCATAATTTAAAATGCTTCCGTATTCGGACACGGGGATCATGCGCAAGACAATGCGGAATATTACACTATAGAAGATAACTTAAGTTCGAAGTTAAATGCCAGAGCTGTATGTCTATCAAGTCCCAATTACCCTAATATATGTCGACCGTCTATACTAATTACTATAGGTGCCAAAAGAAGGGAGGGGGGGAATATTCGCCATTAACAAGCATTACAGCGCTCAGAGTGAAGTTTCGTTGGGTAAATAAAATGCGCATTCTCAAACGCAGAAAGAAAAACGCACCTGTATACCTGTATATATATATATATATATATATATATATATATATATATATATATATATATATATATATATATATATATATATATATATATATATATCTATGTAATTTACAATCGCGCATATTCATGACTGGTGCTTGGAACTCCTATGAACATAAGTGAGCTTTCCATATGCTAGTGCTGCTGTCGCAAATCATGAGTTTGGACAGCTTGGAATAAATTTAAAGCCCCCTTTTTGTACAATCGTTGTATACACTGCTCGTACTGTTTGGGAAAGACGTAATGAGCGTAAAAAACACATCACACGTCAAGTTGTGACCAAAGCTTCGTGTCGTCCACCCAGCCAAGGTCAACGATGCCCACCGCAACAGATGTTTACTGAGCCACACCATGTGGCGTCCTCCACATTCATCGTAAACACGGAGGCAACGGAGGCAGCTGAGGTAAGCAACGGACTCGTCACCATGTGATCAAACATGGAAGCGCCCACGGGATTGCCGTGAGTAGGATGTATAGTTTTACACATAATTTTACATATCGTCATAGTCTTAATGATCATGATAATCAGTAAATTCAAATAAATAATTGACGTGTACTGCAGGACGACAGCTTCACCTAGGTATCAACCCAAGCATTCAGTGCCAGTGCCCCCCCCCCCCCCCTCGCCCCTGGCAACCTATGAGTGCCAGTTCCCTAATTCCATACCACCACCTTATTCTCTGCCGTCCTCGACTGCGCTTCTTTTCCTTTGGCACCCACTAAACAAGGATATGGCTGATAAATACTTTATTCGGCTTAGCAGTAGAACTGTTTCTTTTATTAACCTCAGCATATCGTTTGCGAGCATGTCAAGGACGGCCGCTTGGTAGTCGTTAAACTTAAGCCACTGCTACTAAAAAGCTGCGCAAGTAGGAACTGAGCGAACATAGCAGACAAAGCTCGTGTTATCTTGTGGAAAAAAGGCTATTATAGCTGAAATCCATAGCAATCGATGCCCCGCACACGTGTTCCGAAAAATATTGCCTCCAGCTGCTGCTTTATTTCAAACTGAGGCATATGCCTTGCTGCTGCTTTTTTAAGGGGTTTCAAGCAACACCGTTCAGTGTCGTCCGTGCCATCAATAATGTCAGACTCTGTGCCATATGAAACCCGCTCTCGTTTGTGCAGTTCGCATTGACGGCGACTTTGCAGGAGACCCGGCAATTTCGTGGCCTACCTGCCGACATTGATATTCCGGTGAAGATTGCACAAATACGCTGAATCAACAATTAGCCACATCTCAGAAAGCCACTGTATATCTGCCTTTCTCGATTGTTCGTTGATAGCCTTGTGGCGCTGCTCTGATCAAATATACGGCAAGGAAGAGGCCCGGATTCACACAGCAAGCGCGGTTCATACCACCGCGCCCCCCCTCCCCCCCTCCCCAAGGCGTGGTATCAAGTGCAACGATCGCGGAAACATAGCGCCAATGATAACAAACAGCGCATGCTGCACATATGTAGCGTTTCATGGAATGACAAGCTACATTAGTGCGGGCTCTCAACCACACGCGTATATTTGACTGCACCATCTAGCTTATTGATTGGCTTGGGAGGAGTAACTATAAAACACAGCTGTTCAAGAAAAACCAGCTAGCCGTTCGACCAGAAGCAGCCGCTAAACACACAATAGTTTCATGGCCTTCTTCGTGATCTAATCATTCAAGATTACATTCGGTGCTTGCCTCTGTATGCCTTACTAGACCTTGTTCTGATAACCAGCATTAGTTTCCCTATCCTTTAGGACGCCAGTCAAGAGATATAGCCGTTATAGAAAAAGCGGTATCGTTGAAATTAAACTTGTGTCAAATTAATGCTAAACTGCAACTTTCAAATTTGGCCAGCAGCATATGCTGTGTGCACCATAAAGGAGATGAAGCAACGCTATCGGTACTGACCATGAAGCAAAATGGCAATTGTTAGGCCTGATTACCAGTGCCTTCGAACGCACCGTCCCGTTACCGCTACTGTACCTGCGTCCTTTTTAGTGCGGTGCCACTTTGACCAGTCATCGTCACCGACGTCTTGCTTTTAACCGGCGAGGAAACGCTACGTCATGACGGACTCTGCCGAAATGACGGTCACGGGACGGGGTGCTTGAATTGTGGTAAATTAATGAAAAACTTGCC